>NW_026068161.1:728819-844361 GCF_014885135.2 Alexandromys fortis
AGAGAGAGAGAGAGAGAGAGAGAGAGAGAGAGAGAGAGAGAGAGTAGTACAGGCATTCCTGGGACTAGAGTGTATTAAATTCAGGCTGACCAAACATTGTGCTTCCTATGGTACAGGGTGAATTGTAGAGTAACTTACTTGAAAGGAAATAACCTAATGCACCCTCTACCCTGCATGCTAAGATGGTTAAGGACTGGCAAGTCTCTGGGACCCTTTCCTCCTCCTGTGATGCCTCATCCAGACTTAATAGGAGAGGAGGTGCCTACTCTTTTTTTTAACTTGATACACCGTGGCTAGCTGATATACATGGGAGGCCTGCCCTTTTCTGAAGAAGCAGGAGGAGGAGTGGATTGGGGGATTGCAGAGAGGGAATGGGAAGAGAGGAGAGAAGGAACGGAAACTGTAATCAGGATGGGAAAATTTAACTAATTAATTTTTTATAAAGAAGAATGGCAGGCCCTTAAGTGCTAGCTTCCATCTCCTGTAGGGCATATTTCCCTTCCAAGGTCTCTAAATGCTGCCCTCTTCTTGCTCACCTTCCCTGCTCATCAGCACTCCATCATGTAAATAACTGGCCTAGTGCCTTGAAGGATATGATCTAGACTTCTGCTGCCTTCACCGTGACAGGGACTGAGAAAATTCTACCTTGAGGCAAAATGATAGATAAAATTGGGTGTCTGTTTTTTTCTTGTGAAAGGGAATTGTTTCTAGTCTTCTTTCTTGACTAAAGGAGAAACAAAAAGCCGCTCACTGTATCACTGAATCTGGACTGTTTAATCCACATTCATCTTCTCTAGCAGTGAACAACCAGTGCCACGTGCAGCAGCTATGTTTGGTACTGCAACACAAATGACGTGTGTCTGTGGTTATTTCTTTGGACCCATATGGGTTCTATGTGTGATGAATGGAATGAAACTGGAATATGCTTGAGACCACCACCACAGAATTCTCTAGATTTTAAAAATTATTTTTTCAATCTGCTCCTTAGGTACAGTACCAATTTTTTTTAAATTTGTGATTATGGCCAAAGTATAAAGAGACACTTCAACTTACTCAATACAATGGTTATTATGCCTTAACACCAAAATGCAATGTAAAAATTACCACCTAGCAATCTCAATTATTGCTACACATCAAAATACTATGTCAATTTCATGATACATGTAGGACCTGGGGTGACTATTAGGAGCCTTCAGATTTAGGGGGTCAACAACAGCCATTATTGACAAAGGTTCGTTACCTTCCATCCTTATGCTCCTCGATGCATAAAGATGCTTTTACATTCTTAGATATTCATGTCAATACAGCTCTTGCATCCAGACAGACTCGAGACAGTTAGGTATTATGCTCCTTCAATATAAACTCACACGTGTAGGTTATTGAATCCATTGAAGAAGGACTGGAAGGATGCTTATGATTGGTAACAGGGACTGGTCTCCTAAGCTACCAATCTTATTCACTTAGATTCTACTTTAAAAACTATTTTTGGTCCAAAAATCATTCAAAGAAATATGGCTTTACTTGAGAAACAGTAACCGGCCACCTGCTAAACAGCTGTTCATCCTTTACTGCAGTTCGACTATTCTACCCAATGAGAAAGCTCTCTTAACCACCTCCCCAGTTCTCTGCAGGCCAAGACCCTTTGACCCTCACTCTGACCTTGCCTGTTCTTGAATTGGTTTAAGGGGGAAAGTAGATCAAGCTAGATTCCCCTAGTTCATTTTATTTTTACTTTGAAAAGTTTGACTATAATTCTGTTTAGATTTAAAGAATGCATAAGGCTACTTTTATGCAAGTCATCTGCTGCCTTGAAGAGAAGCATTAAATCAGTGGTGAGATGTTCAAGTCTACGTAGATGAGGCTAAGCAAGATCAAGCTGAGATGGTCCTCCCTCTGTCTTTGCCGATGACCGGTTTGAGAGTGCATTCAATGAGACTGTACAAAAGCGTATGTCATAAGTAGTTCAAATGAACTGTTTTACCAGAAAAGTTTACTCCACAGTCAAAGGAGCACTGAAGTTATGATTGTACCACCTACATTTGCAACCAACTGATGCTACTAGAGCACAGAGAGCTGCTGACAGTTTAAGATAATACAGAAATCCGCTAAAAATATCTTCAGGGTTCCATCCAGGCTAGAAAGCTCAGAATTCCTTTACAAGTCCCTCCTCATTGTCCATCACTCCTCCCACAGATTGCTACATTCCAAATCAAGATGGGAAAATATAAAGCACCAAATTTTAAAATGCTCAACTTAAAAATCTACATATTTCTAAGAGTAGTAACTAGTGGTTTGTTTGTTTGTTAAAAATGACTGGGGAAATCTTTTACTCACCTTTTGCTGAACTAAAAGGCATTCTGCTCCCTTAACTACATAGAAGCAATATGAAATGCAAATGCCTGGCTGAAAAAATTGGAGAGATGGGAAATACGAATGGTTAATGATTAGAATGGACAGTTCTCTAGTGAATGTGACCAAAATACACTCAGGAGAAGGATCTTGGAATGAAATTAAAGTTAAAGTTGGAAAAATAAATTTGGAGGAATGCCATGGCAGATTTAGAGGCAGGCAAATTAACAGTAGTAAATTTCAAATTAATTTCACAGATGGTATCCAATTCTGGTGTGGCTGGCAAGGGTCCAGATTATATAGGAAACATAAAGAAAAAGAAAAAAAATCTTACTTCAGTTTTCTTGTGAGATGTGAGATGCCTGATCTCTGTAATTGTATGTTTATATATATGTTGGTATGTGTTTGTGCACATGAGTGTGGGTGTTTTATGTGTATCTAGTCAATATGGTATAAAAATTAACAAGGAGAAAAAGTAAACCAGCCTGCTAGTCTGCTAGCAAATAAATTCTCAGACACTTGTCAAGGGAAATATCAAGTAAATATTTATTGGATCTACTTTTAGGAACCGTCAGGCACAGCTTGTTATGACATTGAAAATAAACTTGATCCTTACTCAAGGGACATAGCTGTGCACCAATGACATATATACTAAAGCTGGAGTCTTGAATCTATGCTACTCGCGTAAAAGTAGAGAAAAACATAGCTGCTCCGAATCTATATAATATTGAATACTTTATAGCCAATATTACATATATGCACATTTTACTAACCCAGAGAACTGTAGGATATTATTTTACTGGTAGTTATATACATAAGGATTGTTTATCTGGTACTTTCCTTCTTGTCCCCTGAGAGATTCTGTTCTCTTTTTCTATTGATAAGGATATCTGTATCAATTTTGAGACTTCTTAATCCCTCAACATTATAAAGTTTAAAACCTTCTATATAATTTAATAATTCTATATAATTTCAAACATAAGACTCTTATCAGATTTAAATATAATTCCTCTATAATTTTAGATGCTTTTCACAAATTTTAAAGTACATGTTTCCTTGAAGGTGAATGTTGGTTTTGCTCTCATGAATGACATATATAATTTTCGTAACTCAACACAGATGGACTGAAATGCACTTCATGTAATATTACACTTTGTGGGCATTTAATTATACTTGTATTAATTTCAAGTTTTAGATTTTTCCCCTGATTTGAAAGCCAATAGATGTTTTTCCACATTTCAAAAATTCCATTGCAAGGTGGTAGACTCATCTAGACACCGTGCCCATAATGCCTAATGGCTAAAACGGCTGTTACGTTACAACTAATGATGCTATATTTGGTGTAAAACCAAGGTTTCCGTGCTGGCCTAAAATGTCCCACAGGCCCTTTTTTGTGCCTTCCTCAGTTCTGTCTCTTACATTCTTTTCTTTTTGACTCTGTTCAAGCCACACCATGAATGTTTTATTTTGTCTTAAAGATTTTCTTAGAAAAATGATCAGAGTTTGAGAAAATACCAGAGGAGGGGAAAGCTTTTGGTGTTTCATTGTGATTTGTGCAAGACAGGGAAGACCTGACCATGCTCATTGGCAGATAGGGGGGAAAAAAAAAACCAGCTGGAAAACAACGGAAGACTTTTTTTTTTTTTTTTTGATTTTTCGAGACAGGGTTTCTCTGTAGTTTTTGGTTCCTGTCCTGGAACTAGCTCTTGTAGACCAGGCTGGCCTTGAACTCACAGAGATCCGCCTGCCTCTGCCTCCCGAGTGCTGGGATTAAAGGCGTGCACCACCACTGCCCGGCAAGACTTCCTTTTTATTATTAAACTTCTTTCCTAATTTATTGCCTGGAAATAATGGAAGGAGACTTCAGACCAATCTTGAAGGAAAAAGTCAGGTACAGCAGAATTTGCCTGAAATCTTAGAATTTGCAAGGTTGAGGGTTGATGATCAAGAGTTTAAAGTTCTTGGCTACATATCAAGTTCAAGGCTAGCCTAGGAGGATACATGAGACCCTGTCTCAAACAAATAAGGAAAATAATATTAATAGTATATGTAATGTATATGTTTTTGTAACCAAAGAAACAGGGATTATTTATTACTGGCAAAGAGTGTCTTCTAAGCCCTTTCAAGGGATTCTGGGCAGGCACAAGTTCTGCATAGGCTATGAATGAAATGCTCCATTGCCTACCTTCAGCTAGAAACTTCCTTCAGTTTCTTGTGACACAGTGTCATTGCATAACTCACAGCATGGCAGCTGTCTCCTCTCAAAACAACTAAAAGCAAGAACAAGTCAGCACTCAAGACAGAAACTGTCTGTGTAACTGTTTCATTGCTGTGAAGAGACACACTGACTACAGCAACCCTTATAAAGGAAAGCATTTAATTGAAGGATTGCTCATGGTTTCAGAGGTAAGCTAAGGTACATTATCATCATGTGGAGGAGTCTGGTGGCAGGCAAACAGGCACTGTGCTGGAGAAGTAGTGGAGAATTTTGCATTCTGATTCTTAGGCAGCAGGCACAAAGAGAGAGAGAGACAGAGACAGAGAGTCAGAGATAGAGACTAGGCCTGTCTTGCACTTTTGATATCTTAAAACCCACTCCCCATCCCCAACCTCACTACTGAGACACTCCTCCAATAAGGCCATAGGTACTCCTATAAGACCACACCTCCTAGACCTTTCAAATAGTTCCACTCTCTGGTGGCAAAGCTTTCAAATACATGATCCTACAGGGCTATCCTTATTCAAACCACCACAGAAGCCACAGCCTTTCCCTAAAACCAATATAACCTGTTCAACATGGATCCTATTTCTTCTACCCCTATCCCAGAAAGGGGATTTCACCTGGGCATGACTCTCTGGAAGTGAGCATTGTTGAGAGTCATCCTAAAGTCATGATCATTCAGGATACTTGAACAACTATCAGTAGAGTATGCAAAGTAATATTTTCAAAAGCAGAATACTTATGCCTATTTGATGGAGTAAAAAAAAACTTCAGTGAATGTGACATTGAAACTAAAATTTGAAAAATAAAAAACAAGAAGAAGAAGAAGAAGAAGAAGAAGAAGAAGAAGAAGAAGAAGAAGAAGAAGAAGAAGAAGAAGAAGAGAAAGAAAGTCATATTTTCACATGTTTCTGGCACAATTTGAGGGTTCTAGAATTTCAGTGAGCTTGAAGGATGTTAGGAAAAGGGAATTTCTCTTCCATTATACTGAAGAGTTTAGGGTCCATCATCTATGCGTGCATAAGTAACCAAGGAAATCACAAAAGCCATACCTTAGGAAAGTACTCCAGTTAACAGGGTACAGATAAACTGAGCATGGGAAAACACAGAGGTCAAGTACAGCCCTGTAGCATGGCCCAATCTGGTAGACATGGCTCTAAACAGAGTCAGAGATTGTGAAAAAGGAGAGGTAGAGATGTACCTGAAAAATATAGACATAGATTGAAAGTGGAAAAAGAAACGGCAACAATGAATTGACTTTAAAGATTCCTGGCATGCCTGACTAAGCAGATGTTGTTGGCATGACTCAGATAAGGGAAAGAAAGAATGGCTCTCTCTTTAGATACACAGAGTTTTAAGGACTTTACAGCACTCATCGTAGTACAATATGGACAGGCTCGACTCCAGAGACAAGGCAAGGGAGGGGAACTCAGAGCTTTGGATGGAGACATGCAGGACTGAATTTAGTTTTATGAATATTTATTAAACGTTTGCTGTAATTCTTGGCAACATCCTGACTATAGTGTCATAATGACTTATACCATAGCACTAACACATAAATTCTATTATAAGGGGAAAAATGAGATGTTCTGACTTATCAATGAGTTCTATTTTACCCTTCTAGCCAAACTGTCCTCAGAACACACTCTGAACTTTCAAAATAAATGTAGACATCAAGATGGATATGAAGAATAAGGAAAATGAATGGCTGATACATACACCAAGCAACTCTATTTCATCATGTTGCCGTCACATATACTGTTTTCCTTTCCCCGAGTTTACCTTTGATTGGAATTTATTTCCTCTTGACTCAATTAGAACTCCAGCCCATAATTTGGAAGCAAGTCCACACTTTATGTGAGTTTCACACGAACTGCTAATAAAAATGTATTATTAAAAGACAATGCTCAATGAATCTTGCAGGCTCCGACTTGATTACTAGAATTAACATGGCCAGTTCCATTTAGCACATAATGCTCATGTAGCTTGAGCCAGTTTGCATTTCTCAGCTTCGTTAATTAAAGTTGTAGTTACTTATTAAAACTGTAATTGCACAGTGTTGTGATTGGGGGACTTTTAAAAATTAAACTGTTGTTTACCCAAGTGGTGCTGAGGTTTTAGCGTTGGGTATGTCTTAAGAGTAAAATATTTAAGACATTTTCCCCTCGTAAATCTGTTCTTACAAAAAAAAAAAAAAAACTGGCTACAGCTGTTTCTTTTGGGTATCAGGTTAGTTTGTTCTGGCTCCAAGTGCACACCTTCCTGCTTTTTCTCTCACTTGCCAGAAGCACGACTCGATGAGCTTTCTGTATTGTGTAAGGCTCCTACACTTCACAGATTTTGCTTCAATTTATACACACTTGGGAGGTGGCTAATTTGATAAAGTACTGGACCTGAGTTTGAATCCCCAGCACCTATATGAAGAGATACAGGATACAGATACAGGAAGTGCTCTATAACCCTAGCTCTGGGAGGCAGGAACTGGAGGACCTCTGGAGCTCCTTGGCCTCCAGCCTAACCAAGTCAGTGAGCTCCAGGTTCAGTGATAGACCCTATCTAAAAACACAGGCTTGATAGTGACTGAAGAAGGTACCCAACATCAATATATGACTCCCATATGAACATACATTCTCATGCACACAATGACATGGGTGGAGGCCCCAAAAATGTGAGCCTATTTCCACCTTGTCTGACAATCAAAGACAGTTTGGAGGTTGCTCAAAATGGTTGACAAGCGTAGCTGCACATCTCAGCTCAGGATGTGATTACCTGGTTCTTTTGACATTAAGACGGCTCATACAAGTAGATCCATTTCATCTGTCAGATGGTCATCACCAACACCAACAGTCATGTGCAAGTATCCACACATATATCCAAATGCACACATATAGTTTAAAAACATTTTAGTCTTTACAATGCTTACCTGCTGGAACACCATCTTCTTTAATGACCAACAATTAAAAGTAGTGAGCTAAAAAATGCAAAATTAGAGATGGAAACCACATGCTCTCCAATGAATTCTTCCAAGAGCTAACTGATAAGTTCTTGGCTCCAGTTCCCTCACTTTGATAAGTGAAAGAATTGATCTCCTCTAGCTTTACGTTTTTCAATACAATCAATAATTTATTATGCCTTTGTATTATATGCCAAAGTACTCTACAATTTACAATTTCTTCTTACTAAGATTTTTGGTAATTGAGCAGAAATCCAGTATTCTCTGCCAAAATATTCAACCTCTCTTCACTCCTCTGAATACAGCATCCACCCCTTTTTCTTGGTTTGGGTCTTCCATTATGTCCCATACTCCATTCTTTTTCACTCCTATGCTCAGTCAATGTACCCCATCTCTCCTGAATCAGTTTGCCTTTTTATGGGATCAATCTAGGGAGCCAGAGATATGGTATGCCTTCTCTCTCAACTTAGTAAATAGGAAGAACTGTCATGAATCTCCATGTATCGCCAGCTATTCCCTATTGTTTCTCCCTTTTAGAAAAAGCTCCAAAAAGTATTTATTATTTAAGTTGGCCATCTGCTTTCTCCCTCTTTCAATTATCTCTGAAAGAGTTTGCAGCCCGTCTTTTGGATCCTCTACTCTGACTGAACTGATTTCACATGACCATGAGCTCCAATGGCCTCCACAATGGTGTTTCTTGTGTTATTTGATCTGTTAGAATCACTAGTACATCTATTGCTAACACTTGACCTCTTTTGTGAATTTAGGATCTAGGACAAGATCCTGTTTTCCTTTGCTTCTCACAATTCACTGGCCACACCTCCCCAGAGCATCTCTTATTGATGTTCCTCATCTCATGGATCTGTTATTTTCATAGCATTCTGTGTAATGAGGAGGACTTGTTTGTTCCTGGCTGCCTGGCTAACTTAGACCCGAAATAATCATACAGAAACTATATTAATTAAATCACTGTTTGGCCCATAAGCTATAACTTCTTATTGGCTAACTCTTTAACCCATTTCTAGTAATCTGTGTATTACCACGAGGCTGTGGCTTACCAGCTAAAGTTTCAGCATACCTGATTCTGGCAGCAGCTCCGTGGTGTCTCACTTTCCACCTTCCTTTTTCCAGCATTCCGTCCAGTTTTCCCTGCCTAGCTCTGTTCTTTTGCCCTATCACTGGCCAAGGCAGTTTCTTTATTCATTAACCAATAAAAGCAACACATACTTACTTACTTAGTTACTTTTCTATTGAGGTGAAGAGATAGCATGACCAAGGCAACTTAGAAAACAAAACATTTATTTGGGCTTTTGGCTCTAGAGGCTTAGATCCATGGCTATCGTTATGAGGGAAATGGTAGCAGCAGGCAGGCATAGCTCTGGACTATGCAGAGTAATGGAGCTATGGCAGTAGCTGAGAACTCACCTGTGGGGAACACAATCACAAGATGAGAGAGAGAGATAACTGGAACAGGGTGGACCTTTTGAAATCTCAACGTCTGACCCCAGAGACACACCTCCCCCAATAAATTTAAACTTTCTAAACTCTTTCCTAAACAATTCCACCAACTAGGGACCAAGTACTCAAATATGTTGGTCTGTGGGGGCCATTCTCATCCAAACCACTAGAATAATATAACCATACTCGTGATATTGAATGGCACCCATAGTCAGATAGCACCCAGGTTACTTGTCATCAGTTTGAATTCTGGATTTTTGTATCCAGATACCAACTGACCACTTCCCTTGGGTATCTGAAGACCATTTCATACTTCACATTTAATGCCTATATTCTTATTATTTGATCTCAGCATGGTTCTCTCACACCTTTCTCTCTCTTCACTAATGGCAACCATGTTGCTGCTGCAGCTGCTTTGAATTCTCCAATTGGTTCATAATCCATTCAGCAAGTCCTTTCAGCTCTCCTTTCGAAATGTACCCCTGTGTGAGCACTGTTCATCTTTCTCCCTGTCATTGTCTGGGCTCCTGTTTTCAAGATGTCTTTTTTACAATTGTTTCGTCAGCCTCACCTACTTTCCTCCTCTGATCTCAGTGTCCTACAATCTCTCATGTTCCAAGAAATTCTGCTAAACGAGAGTCAGACCATCTATTTCCTTTGCTCATCTCTTTCCCCTGCTCATCTAAACCACCTTCATGTCTTAACCTAGAATAAATGCTTTCTGTGGCTTGTCTCTCTCTCTCTCTCTCTCTCTCTCTCTCTCTCTCTCTCTCTCTCTCTCTCTCTCTCTCTCTCTCTCTCTCCCTTCCCTAAAGTGTGCTACTCCAATTAAAATTCCTGCTGAAACTCCCTACTCAAGGCCTTCTATGAGATGCTTCTTCAAAGCATTGATTCCATGAACTGCTGGTGGCTTTGGCTTTACAGTACTTTTACCCAGTGCCCCACAATTTGATCTCATATCTTTTAGTTCTTTTGCTTAAAGTAATGGGCTATGCACATAAACTCTTATTTTCCTACCTTATTTAAAGCAACATGGTCACACTTTTCTTTCTTAAGTATTTTTCCACAACCCTTATCACTACTGGCACAGTATATAGTTTACTCTTATTAGTATTGTATGTAGCTAATCATTTATCATTTGTTTCTCCCACTTAAATATGGATATCAATGATTTTTGTTATTTTACTCATTGCTTTAGACCCAGGAGCAAGAACATTACCTGCCATGTTTTAGATTCTAAATAAATGTTTAGCGAATGAACACTGAACAAGAAAGAAAGGAAGGAAGAAAGAAAGAAAGAAAGAAAGAAAGAGAGAAAGAAAGAAAAAAGGAAGGAAGGAAGGAAGGACGGACGGAAGGAAGGAAGGAAGGAAGGAAGGAAGGAAGGAAGGAAGGAGAAAGAGCAAGCCATTTCACTAATCAATTTCACAGACACAAACAGAAATATAATGTTGTGTTAATAATAATAGTAAGAACATTCACAAGATTTTCTATTATTGATTTTTAAAAAAACAACCAATACACAAAAAAAAAGAGAGAACTCTACAAAAGAGTTATTGTTTTAAGGCTGTATAAAACTTCCTGATATTGACATTTTCATTCATTAGTCTTCATCTCTTCTTGTGTGAAACAGAGGGGGAAAAAAGAAAAAAAAGAAGTCTTGCAAGTGAAGGCAACCATTGATCATCAGAGACAGAAAACAAGCTCCTAATGAGCTCTGAGTTGTTACAGTGCTCACGTTCAGGTACAAGGGAAGGAGCTCATAGATCTAAGCTCTGTATAATTCTGAGCAGGCATGATCCATTCAAACATTTGTTTGATCTAATACTTTCCCAAGGATGCAATTCATTGCATTGAGCACCTATCTATTCAAGGTTTCTATGAGTAAATACCTGGAGTGACATTTTGATAAAAGAACTCCCTAGAGAGTAAGCCTCCAATGTTTATGAACTCTGGAAATACATCGCTTAAATGGGTATCACTCTGAGAGGGATCCTAGCGCCCTAAGCCATCAAAAATAAATGGTGCATATGAAAAAGAAGTTCAGAGGCAGCATAGTGGCCTACACCTGGAATCTTCCCTGGAAGACCTGGAGTCTCAGCACTTGGAAGCTAAAGCAGGAGGGTTATCCTAACTCTGAAGCCATCCTGGGAGTGAGTTACAGACCAGGCTGGCGAAAGCGAGATAGCTTGTCCTGAGAAGTGGAGAACAAAAGGGAAGTTCATCATTTTTTTCATCAGGAGGAAAATGAAAATAAGTTACCTTTAAACACACTTTAGAGGGCTGGAGAGATGGCTCAGCGGTTAAGAGCACTGGCTGCTCTTCCAAAGGTCCGGAGTTCAATTCCCAGCAACCACATGGTGGCTCACAACCATCTGTAATGAGATTTGGCGCCCTCTTCTGGCGTGCGGGCATACATGGAGGCAGAATGTTGTATACATAATAAATAAATCTTTAAAAAAAATAAATAAACACACTTTAGAATAATTAAAATTAACCAACGTTCCATATTCAATGTTGAGGATAATGTGCCCCCCAAAAAACTGCTGCTGGGAGCATGGGGGGTGAAACAGCCCAGCAGGGCTCTATACATCCACATAAAGGCACTGCAAAAATGTTCAGGTCATCCTTCCTGTGCCATCCATAATTGGAAATGACCCAAATGTCTATTCGTAGTGACTAGATAAACAAAAGAGGTGAAATCATAGAACCGCACGAGGGGTTTGTCTTTAGTACATGCTCAACACAGATCACTTTAGCATCAAACAAAAGAATACTGGGGAAAAGAAGTGCCTTCAATATGTTCCCATTTTTGTAGAAACCTCGAAATAGTGACTATAGCTCTATAAAGGTAGATCAGTGGTTTCCTGGAATACCGTACAAAGACATAGAAACTTTTGTGAGTGGTAGACATATGTGCTGTCTTGACTGTGCCTATAGGTTCGGGTATAAAAAAATGTGTCAAGGCCTAGCATGGTATTTCACATACTTCTACAATTCCATCAATGGGGAGGTTGAAGCAAGCCCAACCCAGGCTATGTAACAAACCCCCATCTTAACAGAAAGTTCAAACTTCTTAAATTATATATAGTTTTTAAACTATCAAAACTTCTTAAACTGTAAAATAAGAATATATGACATCTACTTACTATAAAAGATTTTCATGATCTAAATGTAGAACGTGGTAAAGATAAAATGGTCAGTTGTAATCAAACCTTTTCATGGAAACTTCTGGCTCCCCAGTAACTATATGGAGACATTATTCATTATAAAAATGGCCATAGCTTAGGCTTGTCACTAACTGGCTCTTACAACTTAAATTAACCCATTTCTATTAATTTGCATATTGCCACTTGGCACATGTCTTTACCTGTCTGTCCTCCAGCACGTCTTGCTCCCTCTGTGTCTCCTGGTGACCTTGTCTTCTTTCCAGCATCCTCTATGTCTCTGTGTCTGGCTGTCACACCTATACATCCTGCCTAGCTAACCGACATTTAGGTTTTTATTAAATCAGTAAGAGGGCACCCTGGCAAAGACACATCTTCACAGTGTACCAATAGAGCACTTCACAACAGTCAATAAATAAGGTAGAGTGAGTCCAGAAAGCAGATATAAAGACAATGATTTTGAATTGGGAAGATTTGATCTAACAAAATGTTAAGTGCAACTTTGGATGCATAAGCAAAGCCTACTCGCCATTTATGATTTCTTTCACACAGAAGCAAGCAGGGAATCTGAGTATTAGTATTCAAGGCACAACATGTGTCCTGGTTGTCTGTTTGAGCTTTAATTGAAAAGCACATTAGAACTATGGCTGAGAACGGACCTTAACAGTCCCACAGTGCTTGCTCTAGAGCGCTGCATCTGTGGACCTCCCGTTATTGATCATTAGGGCAATAATCATAGAAACCATGATTTTAAAGACTCCTATGAACAACAAGAAAGAACCGGGTCTGCCCCTGTAGCCCACTTCTGGGGACCCCAGCCTCATCACATAACTGCCCCACAGACATTGGAAAGAGCAAGTGAGGAACAGAAAATCTTGGCCTAGACAGCTTATTCCTGAAAATTTGGCAGGCAACACATACTTACCTCCTTTATATCCTGAACACCTGTGACTACCCACACTTGATTGGACAGCTGCCTCCACTGCCAATACACAGGATATACAGTCTTCATTATTATCAGCAGCCCCTCTTGCAAAAGTTTAAGTCAAAGGTGAGGACATATATCTCTAATCTTAGTAGAGAGGAAGCTGATGCAGGACCACACATGAGTTCAAAGCCAGCAGGAATATCCTATAAGAACCTTTGTCAAAAATGAGGGGGGGGGGAAATCCTGCCAAATTTCATTCTTCCTTTGTTATTCTGTGAGAAACCCTGTGACTTATCATCCCTTCACTTTTCACCCCTCAGAATATAAAACTGCATTACAATACAGATTAATTTGACCTAATATTGCCATCCTATGTAAATAAAATCACTAAAGCAATTCTCTCTGAAGCAATCACCTCTGTTTTGAAAGAGCTCACTGTGTTTACTCTAAGTTTCATTTGTTATATACGGAAGCTGTAAATTTTGTCTGGTTTGGAATAGACCAAGTCTGGGCAACAAAGGTATTTTTGAACACATGTACGATTTTTTTTGCATTAAAAAAATCTAAAGACTATTTTGCAAACCATTAGCAATAATGCCAAGCACAGTTCATGAAGAACTCTCTGAAAAATTGTAAGAACAGGAAACTTCAGAGAATGTGTACGAGAGAACATAGCAGAAACTCTGGTACGTGGAATTTTTTTTTTTTTTGCTTTACACTCCTTCAATAACCACTCCTCTTGAAATGTTAGCAATCACAAGACCTTAATGTGTTCTAATAGTTCTTTTGATGTCTGTAAAACTTTGAAAAGAGGACGAGGTACTGATTTCTAGCATAACAAAGAGCCCCTCCCCATCACGTACTGGGATATGTGGTTACAAAATGGTTCAACCGCAAGCAATCGGATAATTCCCATGCAGCAAGGCTCCTTTCATCCCAAACCATGTTTATTTAATTAAATCTGATGCCCTCGTTAATGGTGTTTTCAAGTATCTTTTGATCCCAGCTAAGTGTTTCTAAATACTGGACTGCAGTTGGCAATAGCCATGACATTAATGGAAAGATGTTAGACATTTAAATTCTCCAAAGCAGTTGAGGAGAGCTTATAAGTCACGAAAGTTGCGTGAGGAACCGTTCTGCGATGTGAAGTTGTGATTTAAATCTTGCATGTTCTTAAGTATGGGATTCTAAGTGAGCATTTGGGAAGCAAAGGAAACTTTCACTAATTAACCTTCAGGGACCAGTTAGCACTGTTTGTTAAATTGGAATGCTTATTAGGTCTAGGCAATAGTCTAAATCAACCTAAGTGCTTGTTAGTTTGACCAATTATAGGTGCTCGATAAGTGTTTGTTAAAATTCAATAATTCTGTGTCCAGAAGGGATAGCCTATGAACAGTTGAATTAGAAAAAAAAATAGGTGATTAGTCATGAGTAAATTTTACATAAACTGGGACATTTTGTCACAACTACTAGAGGACCAAGGTCGCACCAAGGTTATAACAGTGATAGCTTAGTCACAACCTTTACTTCTGCCAGACCCGATAAACAATGTTTCCTGGTGAATGCAGATAATTTGAAGGATCTTTTGGTGGCATATGCCATCTAACAAAGAAAGCAAGAGCTGAAGATGAAGCACAGTTATTAGTCAGTCCCAGACACCAAACCATTAAATGACAATAGCTCCATACATTCATATATTTGAATATACGAATATATTGAATGGAATTGTTTAGGAAGCATGAAAAAGTGTGGCCTTGTTGGAGGAGGTATGTCACTGGGGTTGAGCTTTGAAGTTTCAAAAGCCCACGCCATTCCCAGGTGTCATATTCTCTTTCTCTCTCTCTCTTTCTTTCTCTCTCTCTCTTCTTTATCTCTGCCTCGTGTTTATGGATCAGATGCAAATTTTCAACTTTTGCTTCAGTGATAAACTAGCCTACCTGCTGCTGCCGTGTTTCCTGCCTTGGTGGTTATAGACGCTACTAAATTTTGAATATGAAATTTATGCCCTGACAATGCTAAGGCATCCATGGGGCAGCCTGCATATGGCGGTTTTGTATAGACTCTACTACCTTTGAGAAAACGAGCCCCAAATCAAATGCTTTCTTTTATGAGTTGCCTTGCTCATGTATCTTAGCATAGCAATAGAAAAGTAAGTAAGACAATGACAAGCCAAGTCTGAGACCTACGATGGTCACCTTGGGGTGGCTTCCTCCATATTGTTTTTTTTAGAACTTTTTTCATTTTATAACTTCATCACCTATCCCTAAAGCTTCATCCTTCAACTCAGTGTGTTTTTAAATACTAATTCTTGGGTTTAAACAAGTGGTGGCCAATGGCTTCTTAAATTACCCATTAACTACACTGTCCTGACTCCACAAAACCATCTCAGAATTTTTTACATATTTCCTGGGTACTAGAAATGCAAAGGCCAGCATGTCTCATGACAACATACACAAGGCTGACTTAAACTTGAAATTACATAAGAACCAGGGGCACTGCTATGGGGAGTGAGCAAGACCAAAAGAGATTATAATTTGCCCTATGGGGAACTTGAGTAGAGTCAGCGAATCGCTGTGTTGAGGGAGGATGCTTTAATTTCAAATACAAAGGTGGTATTTAGGGGAAATGTGACCAAACTGCTGGCTTCAGCAGTAAGTATTAAATTTATTTGAAGGTAGCAGAAAACCCCTAAGCAAGGATTTATTTGAGAGACAGTCATGATTTCCCTCTTAAATTACTAGGAAGAAAAAAGCAGGAAGCCCTTTCACATTAAGGATAATTACCAATAGTCACATTCATAGCTGACTGACCAGATCTTAATGAAATAGCCTGGACAAGATACAAGGAAGGCTGAGACTTATTTTTTCACCCTGGGTATCCTAATAAAAACCATGTATCCTCTCTTTAGAGAGGAAGATACTGTAGACAGATGCTAGAGACCTCACTAGCACCGGGTCTTTGAGTAAGAATTTTCTGCCGGAAGCCTAAATGAAGGTGATATTTATTGTCTTAGTTGATTTTCCTGGTACTGTGATCAAATACCCTGACAAAAGCACCTTAAGACAGAAGTGATTTATCCTGGCTTGTGTTCAAGGATCTAGTCCATCGTGGCAGGGAAGCCGAGGCAGCAGGAGCACATTAGGAAACCAAGGAGAATCCGTGCATGCATGCTTGTCCTTAGCTCACGCCTCTGCTTCATAGAGTCCTGCCCAGGGAAAGCCGTGCCCACAATCAGCACGTGTCTCTCCACATCAGTTATCATGATCACGATATTCCCAAACACACATGCCAAAAGGCTCATCTCCTGGTGATTCTGGAGCCTGTCAAGTTGAGATTTGGCACTAATCATTCGGCTTTTGTTGTTTCTTAGTCTCCAGAAGTTTATAATCCTCTCCCGCATTAGCTACTTCTCGGAGTAGTTTTTCCCTCATAGCCTGATACTGTCATGATTTTCCCTGGATCTCTCCGGCTGGTCCCAACTTTTGTTATTATTGTTCTTCTTTGTCCTCTTTCTGTCTCTTAGTGTTTCTGTGGCTCTGTCCTGGGGGAAAAAAATTCTTCCTCACTTTCCTGTGATGCACAGTGAAGGAAAATACAGCACAAATGTATTTATACACACGCTAGGCTGGAAACTATAAATGCTCTCCACACGACATCTCATTAAAGCCTACTAGCAACCCTGAAGGTAGGTAATGTTCTTACTCCTGTATTTTATATGGAAGATAATGTAGTTTTTGCTCATCACTGAGTAGCAATATCACTGAGTTGTACCATTTTTTAAAATTTTAGCCCAAGATGTCTACACACACACACACACACACACCAGGGAGGCTTCATCATTCATTATTATGCCCCCCAAATTTACCTTCCCGGTAAATTCATAGTTCTTTGACTGGTTGTTTATTGAGCTTTACCATGGCCAGGTCCTGCTGTTGGCACTGAATCTACCAAAGTAAAAAAAAGGAACAATCTGACTTCATGAAGGTTATTGCCTCTTTAGGGAGAGCCATAAAAAAAATCAGTTTGTGATAAGTGATAGAACATGGAGCGGGGAGGACTTTGGACTTTCCACAGGGCAGGGAACCCTGACTGCCCCTCAGACTGGAGAGGGAGGGGGAGAGGAGTGGGGGGAGGGGGAGAGGAGAGGGAGGAGGGGGAAAAAGGGAGACGGGGAGGGAAATGGGAGGCGGGGAGGAGGCGGAAATCTTTTTTTTTTCAATAAAAAAATTATATTTAAAAAAAATAAATAAATACGTAGAAAGATCCAGAAGGCTATGTGGCAGATTGAAGAGTGGCCCCACAAAACATTCATTGCAAATCCTTGGAGACTGAATATCTTAATAAAGTTTATAGAAAATGGGGATTTTATAGACACGATTAAGGAACCTAACGTCATGAGATTATCTTAGGTAATGTGGTCAGCCCCAGTTTAAGCACATAGGCCCTTAACTGTAAAAGGTCAGTGGTTGTTTACTATGAAAGAAGAAGCAGGAAACATTTAAAGGCTGAGAGACCCAATGGTCATGACTATCTTTTTAGTAGAGGGATAGGCCACAAAGGCGATGAATGGAGCATTTTCCAGAAGTGAGCTTGGCTTATAACCATTGATAAAATGTGGGTATTGGTCATCTTCTAAACACAAGGTGCAGGATTTCTAATGGTGTGAGCAGAAAGGTTCTCCAGGGCTCATGAGAAACAGTATAGCCCTGCTGGTAGATTATATTAGGCTGATAAAACCAGTGATGATCTTCTGACCTACTGAAGCGTTTCTGTAACTCTAAGCCACTGGACTCTGATAAGCCATTGTGGTGGGTTGGACAAAAGTATTTCCATAAGCTCCTGTAGGTGAACACTAGTGGTACTAGTTCATGGATGCTTAGGGGGTACAGCCCTGTTGGAAGAAGTATGTCACTAAAGGAGTACCTCTCTCTGTCTCCTTCTAGCTGGACTGATTAACTGAGACTTTCCCTGAGGAAGAGCCTGATGTATGGAAATGGAACATAGCTCCTTCCCCAAACCAAGAACTTGCTTGACAAAGCTGGTAATGGTTTGGGGCCAGGGCCTTGGGGGAGCTGCAGCTTCAGATCCTGAGAAATCAACTCTCTCGACCTTGGGGGCTACAGTTATTGGTCCCACCAGTCCCAAAGCCACTATGTACTGGGTCTCTGGTGTATTTCAGATGGTTTGTGTTTCCGTTGTGCAATAGTGTTTGATTTAGTCCCCCACTGACTTAGTACCATTGTATTATAGTTTTTGTCCCATTTCTTTCCTGGATTCAATGTTGTTCTTATTACTAAGTTAGCGTGGCCTAAGACATAGCTTGTGCAAGACCTCTTCACCCTAGCTTTTCCTTGTCTCATATCTTTTCTGTCTTTCTCATCCACTGGATCCTCCCCTTGAGGACCTTGTCACTGAAAGATGAACTGCTGGTTCAAGTGTTGGTCTCCCCGACACACCTCGTGTGTGTATGTGTGTATGTGTGTGTGTGTATGTATGTGTGTGTGTGTGTTTGCCATTCAGGATGTGAGCTCTCAGTTTGCTACTCTATCTACCATACCTACCTGTTCTTATCCCCCTGAAAGCATAAGCCCAAAAAAGTTCTCTTTTCTATACATTACCCTGGTCATAGTTTTTTTTTTATTACATAGTTTTTTTTTTTTTTATGACAGCAACTGTTGTAGTAGAAAAAAAAACTAAGTTAGGTTCTTGTTAATTATAGCAGCTGTGGAAAACACTCTATGTGGAGATCTTGAGAGACGAGCTTCCCAAGCAAAAGAATGACCTCAATGGGAAGTCAGAAATGAGCAACAAGACCACTGTGCCTGTCATGGAAAGATGCGAGGGCAATGGGGTGGTAGGAGACCATGACAGCACATGGGTGATATGCAGGTCACTCAGTGTTTATTTTTCTCTCAGAATTATAGGAAGGCACTTCAGCCAGTGTTTAAACATCCTCACAAACCTCCCCATGCCTAAGTGCTGCTCTTTCCCTGCTCACTCCAACCTTCTTCTACTGCACTTTTCTTCATCTCACTGGCAGGCATTTGTGCTTAGCTGCTAGTTCTACCATTTCTCTTTTCTATCCCAATTCCAAACTTGGTTTGGGGTGAGGAAACTTTCCTGTGTGAGTTGGTTTTCCAACTCATGTGCCTGAGTCTTGATCCACATGTAGTTTGGAATGGAGGCATGTAGTGAGCAGAATAGCTGCTTTCCCAAAATATTTACACTCAAAACCTCTGAATCTATGAATATATTGACAAGGGGCTGGAGATTGTTGTCAGGGTTTCTGTCCTGCCCGGTACCCGCAATTGTTAGTTCCCAAAGAAATCACACAAAGGTTGACATTAACTATAAACTGATTGGCTCATTAGCTCAGGTTCTTATTAACTCTTAAAACTTATATTAGCCCATTATTCTTATCTGTGTTAGCCATGTGGCTCAGTACATTTTTCAACGGGGCAGTCACATCTTGCATCTTCTGTGGTCGGGTCAGGACTGCAGAGGAATGGCCTTCCTCCTTTCCAGAATTCTCCTGTTCTCATTGACCTGCTTCTGCTTCCGGTCTGGTTGTCCTGCCTATACTTCCTGCCTGGCTACTGGCCAATCGGTGTTTATTTAAAATAAAATTGACAGAATACAGAGCCTTCTCCCACACAAGGAGATCAAGGTAGTAAATGGAATTGAAGTTGAAGAACATTTGACCTTAAAACTAAAAGGTATCCTGAACTGTTTGGGGACATTCCAATGCAAACATAAGATCCTTGAATGAAGAAGAGGAAAGCAGAGGACTTAGAAGCAGAGATGGCATTGTGAGAAAAGCTTGAGGGGTCAATGATGGCTTCAAAGATGCTAGGAATTGGGTGCTGAGTGGGTAAGGAGCCACAGGGCATAGGATGGATGCAGCCCTTAGGAACTAGAAGAGACACGAAATCAGAAACTCCCTGATATTTTAGAAAGTCACAGCCCTGCCAACATCTGAAGTTGGTTCGGGGAATCTGAACTCTAAAACTGTTGGCTGGGGTGATACTATCATGGTATTAGAAAAACAAGAGGATACACAACTTCTTTGAAGCTTGCTTTTTCTTCAGGGCACCCTATCTTGATAAATGGAAGAAGCTTCACCCATTTATACAGAGCAGAAGAAGCTGCTTCCTTTAATCCACCTCCTTCACATGTATCCATCCTTGTCAACATCAACATCTCTACAGTTTCACCGCTAACTCATCCACTGTGCCCTTCCCTAATTCAGGTCATCAGGATCAATACCTTTCAGGAAAGAGGGAAGCAACATTTCACTTACCAGCCACAGCCCATCGAAAAGCAAGAGTAAGTCTCCCACCCTGGAGATTCCTTGTGTTTAGATCGCTCTCCTGAAAACACCTCAATGACTTGCGTTTTCACTCAGATTCAGAGCTTTTGGCACTGTGTTGGGTCCTCCAATCTGTCTTCAATCATATTTTCCAGTACTTATCCTCATATTAAATTTCTTTTACTTTATGGAAATCATTCCTGCCAGTGCTGGTGACGGCTTCTGGGTCTCCGAAGCTACAATGTGGGCATAGTTAGCTCTCTGCTTCCACACACTTTGAAGTCCCAGATTACCCCTTTCATCTTGTACCAGCTCTGCTAAAGAGTTCGTGCCCCGATGTCAGGACCTCAAATCTTCCCTCCAATACAGTCTTCACAGTAATTAGTGCTTATTCCCCACGAGAGCGGTTTTTACTAAACTTTCTCACTACACCATTTCTATCCTAGTACTCAGCCCACAGTAGGTGCACCGTGAATGCTCTTCTGATCATCAGCACAGCAGATTAATAAAAAACAAATCTCCATAGCAACGGTTCTCAGCATGTGGGCCATGACCCTTCTGCTGGTCACGCAGCAGATTTCCTGCCTAGCAGATATTTACATTCTGGTTGCAGCAAAATAACAGTTATGAAGTAGCAGGAAAATAATTTTATGGTTTGGGTCACCACAACATGAGGAACTGTATTAAAGGGTCACAGCATTTGGAAGGCTGAGAAGCACTGCTCTACAATATTTCCTAAGCCATTTTTGTAGCTGTTTTCTAGAAAGTCTGAAGTACATACTTCTCAAGGTGTCATCATTCTATCCCCGTTACCAATTTTCACACTCTTGACTTTCTTTTTCATTTGAAATGCACAGTAAGCTGTAAGAGAATAGTTTTTCTTTCTTTTCCTTTTCGTAATTGTTTATATATTCCTTAAGCTATTTAAAAAAATCATTTACTAATTACTTATTGAGCCATTTCCATTGAATCCAGAGACTATAGGAATTGAATTAAATAGAACAAGTTTTTTTTTTTCTGAGTTTGCGTTTTAGCATGTTCAAAGAGTAAGGCTGAAATCAGAAAGTAAACAAACCACACTATCAGGCGATAGAACAACCGTCCTTTACTTGCGATTTCGCTTTTTACCATTTTATGTAGTTTAGGTCAACTGTGGTTCAGAACTGTTAAATTACAATTTCTAGAAATAATTACCAAGTTGGAAATAACAGTGACAATGCATTGCTATACTTACAGTATCATTGTCTTACTGTGCCTGATTTATATTTTAATATTTTCATAGATAAGGGCGATTGGGCACGTGTGTTACTTAAGAGAATCTTCGAAAATATACAAGAAACAAAAATCATATTTTCTGCTTTCAAATAGCAGAAAGCTATACTCAAGTGACAAGTTCTTCAGCCCTCTGAGCCTGCAACCTGTCAAAAGGACAATAATTAGAAACATCTCATAAGTTTGTTATGAGAAAATGCTCCAGAAGAACCCAGTGCAAAATTTGAGCTCTATCAAGACACCTAAGGCAGCCCAGACTGGACTCTGGGAGAATCCATCCAATCCACCACTGGTACCGCCCCCTGGCCAGAACTACACTGATGATTGGTTAACTTCCCGTCCGTCTCAGGCGCGTAGCCCAATCGCGATCGGTTTTGCGTGGCGACTGGTTCCCACGTCTTCCGGGATGACGCCTGCGTCGCGGCGGGGCGGAAGTGGCGCCGCCGGTTTGAAATCCGCAGAGTCGGCTCCAGCCGTACCGAGCGGCTGAGTGCCATGTCCACCCCTCCGCTGGCGCCCGCAGGCATGGCGCCCGGGCCCTTCGGCGGCCCGCAGGCGCAGCAGGCCGCGCGCGAGGTCAACACGGCCACGCTGTGCCGCATCGGGCAGGAGACGGTGCAGGACATCGTGTACCGCACCATGGAGATCTTCCAGCTGCTCCGGAACATGCAGGTGGGCGCCTGGGGCGAGAGGGATGGTGGAAGGGGGGCCTCTCCGGGCTACCTGGGATGGCCGTGTCGCTTTTCCACCCCGTGACCTCAGCGTGAGCCTGCCCCTTGCCCTGGGAGTGCAGACGCCCCCTCTTCCCCTTACCAGTGTCCCCAACTCTGGATGAGCTCTGGATGGCCGTCCCCCTTGTATCCCTTGTTCCCGGCATCTGTCTGTCCCATGCCCTGGGAATCTCTCAGGCGTGGACACACCCCCTTACCCGCAGTGTCCGCAGCATGAGTCTGCCTCCTGGCCTGGGAGATTCCAGATGTAGTCACTCCACTTTTCCCAGAACTGTTTCCCAGTGTGCATCTTTTCCCCACCCCAGGACACTCCTGGAGCGGCTATGCCCATTACCCCCAGAAGTGTCCCCAGCGTGTGTCTGCCCCCCCTCTCCCGTCCCCACCCCTCTCCAGGAGACATCAGGTGTGATCCCCTTGACCACCAGCTCCACATAGCCCCAGTGCCTATCTTCAAAGATCTAGGACGTCGTCGGTGGTATTAAAAGTACCAACAATTTCTTGATTGGACCAAGTTGTGCCAAGCTTGTTTTATAAACTTTGTGTTCTCCAAAGTGCAAGTGGATCACACCATACCCGCCTTTTAAAATGACTTTAGAAGATTTCGAGCAAAATTTCTCCTTGAAGGAGATGGCCCTGAAGCTGAAGAATTGAGACAATAGTTCTCCCCCTTTCTAGGCTTAACTAGACTATACAGTAAGCTGTGCTAATGGAACGTTTTGACATATTTAGGGATATATTTGTGACTTGATCATAGTCACAACAGTGAAAATAGCCATTACCCAAGAAGTTTCCTTGTACCACCTGTGACTTTTTTGCCTCAATTCCCAAGGAACCACTGCTAGTTTGTGTTTAAGAGCTCTGTGTAATAGGAATCATGTAGCAGGTGAGCTTTGTGGGCCAAGGATGTTCTTTCAGCATCTATCTACGTAGATGTCATTTCTTTTTCTTACTATTTTATTGTATGAATACATCGCGGCGTTTGCATTTGTTGATCTGTGGGTGCGAGTTTGGGTTGTTTCTACGTTGGAGCCCTTATTAACAGCGATGCCCTCATAAATAATGTCAAAGTTTGTTTTTTTACGGACTTCTGTGTGCGGTGTGCTTCATTTCTCTTGAGTAGATGGTTTAGGAGTGTAATTATTGAATCATGTATATATCGTGTCCATAATATATATGTTAAATTTATAAAGTAAGTTTTCTGATGTGGCTGACCTTTTTGAATCTCCATCAGCAGTCTTCGGGGGTTCTAGTTTCTCTCATCTTCATTTCTTATTGTTGTGCCTTTTTACTTTGCTGGATGCTCCTGTCACTATGTGGCTCTCGCTTCCTTCAAACCATCTTTTGAGGAGCAGAGATCGTATAATTGTGGTGGAATCCCATCACACTTTTTAATTTATTCTGCTTCAGATCTTGCTTTGGGTGTCAGACTTAATTTGTGTGTGTGTGTGTGTGTGTGTGTGTGTGTGTGTGTGTGTGTGTGTGTAACCTAAAGCACAAAGCACTGAATGTTTTCTCCTAGAAGTTTTGCTCTTTAAGTTTTCCTTTATGTTTATAACCTGTCTAAAATCAGGAAGGGTAATTATAATGATTGCCTGGGTCTAAGTTCATCTTTGCCTTCAGATATCCAGATTGTTCCCACACACTTTGTAAGTTGTTGTTAGTGTTTGCTTATCCTAAGACTGCAAGATGGAAAAAGCATCTTTGTTCGACTGATAAGGGTTCTGTGGGTCAGAGAGGTAACGCTGCTCAATGTGGAGTAATTGAGGCCTGTCTTGTGACTTTAATAACTTTTACTTCTACAGATGCCTTAAAGACGATTTTATAGCTTTTCTTTGTGTCAAGAAAAGATAGTTGAGATTTTTGTCTCCTATCTTTATAAATATGATTTTGTTTCATGGGAATCTTCTAGTACTATGTCAGTGACTCCGTGTTCAATGTCTTACAAAGATAGTATCATTATAAATGCATGCAAAGGAAAGACTGAAATTCTATGGCAGTTTCAAGTGAATAGATTCAAAACGAAAATGACTGGAGTGTGGATTTCATGATGTCTCGGAATTTAGCATGCACTGTTTGTTATTTTTAGCCTGCCCTGTGCCAGCATCTGAATCAGATAGAGCATGGAGAAGCAGGTATGGTCACAGATAGCTAAACAACTATCAGCTACTTGGCTAGGTCCACAAATCTAGGAACAATTCTGAGAGATGTTTTTATTCCTATTTTATAGTTAAAGAAACCGAGGGTTAAAGAGAGGATAAGTAGATAACCTACCATCACAGACTGATGTGGGAGTCCCCTCTGTGTGCTCTCATTACCATTAATGGATGAAGAAACTGCCTTGGCCTGTTGATAGGGTAGAACTTAGCTTAGGTAGGCAGGGAAGACAGAACTGAATGCTGGGAGGAAGAGGGGCAGAGTCGAGAGACGCTATGGATCCCCTGCCAGAGACAGATGTATGGAACTTTGCTAGTAAGCCATGACCTCATAGTGATACACAGATTAATAGAAATGGGTTAAATTAAGATGTAAGAGTTAGCCAATAAGAAGTTAGAGATAATGGGCCAAGCACTGGTCTAATTAATACAATTTCTGTGTGGTTATTTTGGTTCTGGGTGGCCAGGACAAACAAGCGGTTCCTTGCTACAGCAGACGGCTTTAATAACCTCCTGTTACATCACTTCAGTTGTTCCTGAGCCATCTGTATTATTAAGAGAGCTAGAGCTGCACTCATCACCTAAGTAGAATGAGACTTTCTGAAAGTGCCACAGTGCGCATCTACTTTCCACTTTGTGCTCAGACTCATCTCAAACCCTTTGGGGGACCTTACAGTGATCCTAAAAGCCTGTTGAGTTCCAAAAAGTCTGAAGTGATGATGTAAACAGATGTTCTTAACAGAGAACAGCATGGCTGTTCATCTAATTGTAGGCAGCTTATCCAACTTCCATTATATGTGGTTCGTAGTGGATATTTAAGAGGACGTTCTGAAAAAAGGAATGTGCAGACTGTTTGTCCCTAGCTTTCATTCCGGCACACTGTTATCACTGCTCTGCTTTGCTTTTATTAATTTTGTACTCGGTCGTCATCTGTAGACACTGGTCAGACCCTATGAATAGGGTTATCATGCCACAGTTTCTGGCATCCTCTGGGAAATGAGGATCTTCTAGGACTCCAGCAGGCGGGACACCCCCATGCTCTTCAACAACACTCGGACTTCAGAACATCTGTATTAGTGCATGGAAGTGAAGCAGCATAAATGCACACTGCCAAAGTTACTTCCACACATGTCTTTGAGAAAAAGTTTGTCTATTAGATCTTCTTTAGCTCCTCAAGATTCTGAAAACTGTAGACTTTCCTTAGAAACAAAATAATGAGTAAACACATTTTGAAAAATGTTTGCAAGGTGTTAAGAAGCATCTCCCCAAATATCCCTGAATCCTAGATTAAGATTCCCTGTGAACAAATAGCATTGCTTTGATTCTGCTTATTATCCTTTTAATCTTTCATTGCATATTTTGGCTACATAATATATTCATAATTTAGGAATAGCAGAACACACTGCAGAGAGCATTCTCCTTTCTATTCCCTGTCTGCTAGGTACCTAATCCCTCTCTGTAAGCAGAGGCTGTTAATGATTCTAGCCACTGGTTATGTTTATCTTGCAAGTGCTCTTTGCATATTTAATCAAATTTGTGCCTACATATTGTCTCATCCCTCCCCTTTGCACAGATATCTGTGCATAATATTTTGTACTTTGCCTTATTTATTTGCTACACTGTAACTTACTCATATCCATAAAGTACTCCCTTTCTCTTCTTATACCATATAGCAGTCCGCTGGGTGGAAATACTCTGATGTTGGAGCAAATGATTATGTCCCATCCAAAGGAGCACCTTAGGGCTGGAGAGATGGCTCAGTGGTTAAGAGCATTGTCTGCTCTTCCAAAGGTCCTGAGTTCAATTCCCGGCAACCGCATGGTGGCTCACAACCATCTGTAATGAGGTCTGGTGCCCTCTTCTGGCCTGTAGACATACAGACAGAATATTGTATACATAATAAATAAATATTTAAAAAAAAAAACCTGCTGATGAGCTTTTAGAACCAGCTAACTTATAAGAATTGTAACTGAATGAGTCCTCTTCTACTGTCCTCTTGAAGTTGTTCCTGTGTCCTTACTCAGACCATCACAATGGATTGATCATGCTTTTAGGTGCTTGATTATCTGACAGATAAACTACCTAACCTTTCTCCTTATTTGATTGAGTTTGAACATTTCATCATATATTTATGAATCTTGTGTGTTTTATTTTCTGCTATTGCTTATTCCAATTTCAATGTGTGTGTGCTTGCATATGTGTGTTTGTGTGATTTTTTTTTAATCTCCCTTGTTTTCTGTGATATATTTGCAATTGTTTTCCTCAGGTTTCACTTTTGTTTCTTCCATTTTGTTTTGGAATTGGGTCTCACTGTGTAGCTGGAGCTGCCCTTGAACCTGTGATGCTGCCTCAACTTCCTAAATGCTGAGATTACGGGATTTTAGACCTGAGCTCCTGTGCCTGGTATATTCAGTCTGGTCTTTCTATTTTACCTTTTGATTCCTCTAGGTAGTTTTTGCCCTGCTTATTTTTTTTAATGTATGATTTCTTGATTTTCCAGTTCATATGATTTATTAGGTTACAGATTTTATGTCTAATTAGGAATGCCTTCTCAAATGATGAAGAATTCTGTGTGTTTTCACTGGAAGTTTTGCTTTGGTAAAACTTTGGTCCTTGTGGGATTGATCCTGTTAGGAAGTGTGACGGACAGCACTCACCTTGTTGCACAGTGGCTGATGGAAAGCTCACCTCACTGCTCATTTGGTCCGCCTGCAGCTCTGTACAGGTGGATCTGGCTGGGGGTGTTGGGTTCTTTCCC
The DNA here is from genome assembly GCF_014885135.2 of Alexandromys fortis. Classification (NCBI taxonomy): domain Eukaryota; kingdom Metazoa; phylum Chordata; class Mammalia; order Rodentia; family Cricetidae; genus Alexandromys; species Alexandromys fortis. The sequence goes on from NW_026068161.1 coordinate 756,119, forward strand.
CTTCGCTTCCATCACTGAATGTTTTATTCTCAGATAGTCTTTGAGTTTCTGTGGTGGGTTTATATTTCTATGTCAGAGTAAGTGTCCTTTTTACTTTTCCACATACATCTTAGATCAAGAAAAACCTGTTAGTGGTTTTATTAGTTTTTTTTTTTTTCAGTCTAGAAAATCTTGACACTGTTAAGTCTTAGTAACTAAGATCATGGAATCTTCTTTTCTTATTTTGCATTTGAGGTTTTTATTTTTATCTTTCCTAGGTTTATTCCTAAATCTTTTCTTCCTTCTTTCTTTTTTTCTGATGTACTAGGTTCTTTCTCTTCCATTTTCTTTGTAGAGATGAAAGCACAGCTCTTTCTTCCTCTCCTTTAGCTTTACACTTAACTCCGTATGGAATTCCTTTACCGTTGGTGGCTTTTTATGATGTCATTTGGAAACAGTGGTCACTATACCACTTCCTTTTCTATGTTTCAACCTTTCTATCTTCCACAGTCACCCTGGCCAGCTCCTTCGCCACAGAGTACATCATCAGTAACAGTGGTCTCAGTATGTGTCTTTTTCTGTTCCTGACCTGAGTGGGAATTCCTCCAATGGCTGCACATCCATCGTGATGCTGACTTTATAATCTAAATATGTTTTTCATATATGGAGGCTTTTATTATAAGAATAGATGATGAATTTAGTTGTATGCCTTTTTAGTATGTGGGAGTGTGATATATTTATGAGGTTCATCCATATTCATGAGGGCGATGGTTATTGATGAGCTTTCCAGCCGAGTAGCTCCACCACAGCATGCAGCAGGGAGCTTAGGTGCGATTACCATACGTTCTGTAGCTTATGGAAGCCTCATCGCTCATTCAAACTGCCACTCTTGCGTCCAGAGCAATGCTTGACACACGAAAGGTGAGGAGGAAGTATAAAAACCAATATCTAAACGTACTCAGTTGGCAGATTTCAGGTGGATAATTCGTTGCATTTCAGCAAGATTGCTTTTCTTTATAATAAGACTCATCAATCATTTTGTGCGTGACATACGCTTCTCATAACCACGTAAACACACACTTAGGGGTAAAATGCTCATGAGAATTATTCAAACCATACACTAAAACTCTTGTGCCAAATATGCTACAAAGAGGAGTTCTGCTTTTTACCAAGGAGCAAACCAGGTGAGATGCCATGATTCAGGGGGCCACTGCTTCTCTGCGTGAGATGTAATCGCCGCACCGTTATCAGACAGGACAGTGGGGTCATCTGACTGACTGCGTCGCTGGTGCCTGTTAATGTCTCTAAAAGGGGCTCTTAGGGGAAACCCCACACTGTATGGACGTATGAACCCTTCTAATGCCATCCTGCTTTAAAATGTTGTGAGCCACACAGCCCTTGGCATTTCGTCACACTTCCAGGTGCATTCTAACATGGGTTAATGCTGAGGATTCCTGAAACTAGAAAGCATTCAGAAACTTCAGAAGATCTGTCTCCTGAGCTGAGAAACTGTAACATTTATCAAAGGGACTCTGGGAAAGAGAAACAAATTATACAGGTCTACCCAAATTCCATTTGACAGTGACTTTATTGTTTTTTTTTCAATGAATATTTCTTTGGAAAAATTATGTTACCGATTAATTAGCTTTGATAATTATACCCTTGGCTGATATACCTAGGCCCTTGTGTTGAGGTGGCGGGGACGACAAATGCTATGCCTCTGTGCTCTAGCACCTGCCTGCCTTGTACTCTGTTTTTGAAACGTGGTCTCATTACATTTCCCCAAGCTGCCCTTGAATTCACGTTAGGTGACAGGCTAGTCTTGAACATGTGAACCTCCTGAGAGGAGTTACAGGCCTGGCTGATTCTTGAATTAAGAACATTTGATGACTTAGAACATATATGATGAGAGTAATTTGTGATGATTTATTAATGATGAGTATATGTTCATTTGTACCCATATCTTCTATTAAGACTTTTTCATTAAACTCTGTGTTTTAGTTTGTACTTTGCACATCTTACCCTCTTGATTGTTGTAGTTAAGATAAGATTTGAAAATGCTTCTGCAAGTCTGAGAACACACTGTTCCAATTCTGCAAAACAAAACCCTACGCTTTAGTTTTAAATATATGTGCATGTGTATAATATATGCATGCATATTATATATTATATGTATGGATTGGTATATATGTGTGTTTAAAACTTATATAAATTCATATAATACATAAAAAGTTTGTGTACAGGTTCATTAGCTTTCTGCTTTCATGTGATAATGATATTAAAATTGTGTATTTCTAACATTAAAGGGCAAAGGCCTTTCAACTGGTCAGCAGTCTGCTCACAGAGCCTTTTTTAAGGCTCTTTTATTGCAGTGAAACACTGTACCAGATTGCTAATAAATTAATGTGGATTACTTTTAAAACTTCAATATTTTTATTGTTTTCTTTTACCTGCCAAGCTGCCAAATGGCGTCACTTATCATACCGGAACTTACCAAGACCGGCTAACAAAGCTACAGGACCATCTTCGCCAGCTCTCTATTCTCTTCAGGAAGTTAAGACTGGTCTATGACAAATGCAACGAGAACTGCGGGGGCATGGACCCCATTCCCGTCGAGGTATGTGTCCATAGCAGGAGTGTGCATGTCAGAGGCAAAGGAAGGTCAACGCATCAGGTTTTTTCTTTCTCCTTTTAGCAATATTCCCCATTTTTAATATTATCTGTTTTGCTTCTGAGAAGAGATAAAATTGTGAGTGCATATGTTTATTTTTCATTAATGATTTTTGTAGCATTTCTTTTCCAGCCTGGTAGTGATATTTTTGTGTTTATGCATTTGTTGGGAGTTTAATGACAGTGATCTCTTCTGTTTTTCTTAGAAAAAAAATATTTAGTTATCATGGCAGTTTTTAACCATTGCTAAGAAAAGTTGTGTTTGATAGAACTTGATCGTAATGGTACTGACTAGAAATCAGAACACTGTTGATCTGGGAATGAAACAGGAAGTAATGAGCTGAAGCCAGCGGTCGGAGATCAGACTTTGAGGAGATGTAGATTAGAAGTGAGGAGGAAGAGGTGAAGGGGAGGAGGACTGGAATCGAAGGTTGGGGCACTGACTTCTGCCACCAAATTCTAGAGACCAGAGCATATGAACATGATAAAGGAGGGAAAGTCTGTGGAGAGGTTGAAGGAATAAAGAGAAAACAGGAGCAGTGCCATTCTGGAGTCTGTCTTCAGACAGGGCTGCAGCAGGAGAGGAGAGGAGGGTGCTTGTGAATGCAGGTCAGGTATATGTGCCCCAGGAATATGGAACCGTTCGCCAAATGGATCCTTCTCTGACCGTTCCTTCATGATAATTTACCATGTCCGCTGCATGTACAAGGGTTTTCTCCAGTAAGCGTTCACAGGCCACACATAATTAAGAATATTTTTTGCTAGAAGTATCACTGCTCTGTACATTTCTCTTTTTTCCTTTTTATTAGATTTTTTTAAAAAAAAATACCAATCCAAATTCCCACTCCCTCCCCTCCTGCCATTCTCTCCACACACCCTCCTATCCCACCTCCCTCCGATCCTAAGAGAGGGCAAGGCTCTGTTCATTTCTTCCTATTAAAAATAGTTCTCATACCTCAAAGAAATTAAGACAAATAAAAATTCTTGCAGCCACTGGAGTTCTGAATGTCAAGTTGATGGCACTTGCATCACACATGTCCTGAAAGGTCCGTTCTTGTAGTATAAAGGAAAAACTGCCTTACTTGAACAGACTGAAGGTCTCTGAGTAGACGCTGCATCTCACTTGACATGTGTCTTTCAGTGATTTAGCCAGCATCTAGCAATTACGTATTTGCAGACTGAATGAACAGAGTCTAACTTGATATATGACAGCCAGTAGTTTTTTGAGGGGAGGATAAGCTTTGTTATTGTTGCTGTTTTCAGTTAAACACAGTGAACTTTATTGGAAAACTAAGGGGTTTTTTGTAGTTAATCTTTTTAATTTTTGATTAAATGGATCCTCAGTGGATGCAGTCTTTATAGTAGTCTTAATTCACATATCTGAACCCCATTTTGTATTTCTCTTGGTCACTTCCAGCAACTTATTCCATATGTGGATGAGGATGGCTCAAAGAACGACGACCGGGCTGGCCCACCTCGTTTTGCTAGTGAAGAGAGACGAGAAATTGCAGAAGTCAATAAAGTGAGTTATAAGTCTGTACGTTTTATATTTCAGAGTCCTTAAGACTTAACCCAGAGTCTGTATAGTTACATTAGTGAATTGCAGGTTGTTACAGAGAAGAAACATTCAATTTAGGTATTTTAAATTCCCCATTAAAGCAAAACTCTGTATTGTGTGGAAATTTTTTTCAAAGGAATGTGGGGTGGGAGAGGGAGTATGTATCTTCTCTTGACAGGCCAGAGACAGCACCTGTCTGACGACCTCTAGATTCTCTGTATGGCTTAGGAGTTCTCAGACCTGCATTCTCTGCTTTGGATGCATGTGTGTGCGTGCGCGTGTGCTGGTCAGAGATGTAGGATGGCCTACCCTATCACGCCTCACCCGGTTTCTTTGAAGCAGGGTCAGTCCTCTGAACCTGGAGCTTGGCGTTTTGGCTAGAGCAGTTCATGGGACCTGCACCTCCACACTGGGGTTAGAGATGTGAGTGGAAGCTCCCAGCTTCTATGTGGGTGCTAAGGATCCAAACCAGGATTTCTGTTCTTTTAAATAGTACATACTTTCCCCACGGTGTAATCTCCTAGCCCCTGTTATAGATTTTGGATACCAGAGAATGGTGGTGACCAGAAGCTAAAGCTAGAAGGGCTTAGGATTTGATTAACTTAAACTTCAGAGCAGACTGATGAATAGAATAAAATTCACTGCTGGAAAAAAAAAGTCAGTAGATTGGGAGGATATTGAGGTCAGAGGATAACTTTAGGGGATTGGTTCTCTCCATGGTGTGGGTCAGTGATCAGATTAGGTCCTCGGATTTGGCAGCTGGTACCATTACCCACTACCAGCCAGCCTTGAAAATATTTGTATACTGGTTCTCCTGGTCTATTGATATATACATACAGGTATATTTTTATGTGTGTATACATTGGCTTAAATAGTTGCCCTTAGATGATGAATGTATAAATCTAATCACATGGTTGCTATACTGAAACAAATATTTCATTGGGTTCATTTGCAAAGGAGTTATAATATTCATAAATGTGATATATTTGTCTTCCTCGCATATGTTATGTTAAAGCACATATTCTTAATGCAAATACATATTTTCTCTTTTCCCCATCAGTTCATACAGTTCTTAAGTAGTCAGGACTGTACCTTAATGTGTCAGTTAGTAGCAAATATGAGACAAACAAGCGTAAGCAGAGGAAGCATTTGCTTTGCTTCAAGATGTGGAGCTTTTAGTCTATGGCTGCTGACCCTGATGCTCTGGGCCTGCTGTGGCCCAGCACATTATAGCAGGAAGGTGTTTAAAATCTTTTACAAATAAAACCAGTAAACCTTTGTTTTATTATAGCAACCATGTGATTCCATTTATACATTTATAGGTAGCTACTTAGGACATTATATACACATATAAATATATACATATAAGTATACACATGTTTGTGGCGGAAGACCGTGAGAACTCAGTATATATAAGTAGTTTTAGCACACGGAACTCTGACAAGTGCTTACCTGAACTGTAGCAGCAGAATATGCAAAATGTGTTTTTACCAAGTATGATAGATAATTTTAATTATGAAAATGAATACTTTAAAATAATAGCCGTGTGTGGTTTTAAATCTGAAAGGCAATAAACAATAACAACAGAAAGAATAGTTCTGAAATGATTGCCAAGGATTTTTAGTTTCCTGTCTCTGAGGGCCTTCTAAATTTTCTGTTGAAGTTAATTTTTAACTTAACTTTTTAATATTCAAATATCTGAGTGCTGGCTGTATGCCAAGTGTTGCTGACTGCTGAAAGTCCGGCCACATAGTAGTAAGCCAGTGTGTTCGCTCCACCCTCCTGTGCTTGGTGGACAGGTGGATGGGACTTTAAGATTCTAAGGCTCTGGCTGGACTGTGGTGGCACATACCTTTAATCCAGCTCTAGAAATGTAGAAGCAGGTAGATCTCTGTGGTTCGAGGCCAGCCTGGTCTACAGAGCCGTTCCAGGACAGCCAGGAGTGTTACACATAGAAACCTCACCTCAAATAAACAAAAAGATTCTGAGATTCTAGAGAAAGCAGCAGCGTTCCCCACGCCCCTGGCATGGTTAGGGGATATTTACAGAAAGAAGAAGACTATTTGTGCCATATATTAGTACAGTGGCATTTGTATTAAATAAGGTGCTTCATGGACTTTGAGTCATGCACTCGGCCCTCTATATTTGATGGAAATGGCCTGGTGGTCACAGCCAGGTTTTGCTGGTTTAATACCTTTCCCATTGGCATCTGGCTCTTGAGATCCTTAAGCCCTGTTTTCCAAGTAAAGGGGAGTCTGCTTTGGGATCCTCAGGATTGAGTTTCCTCTCGCCTAGCAGTATTCTGTTGATGGGAAATGAGATTGAAAGAGGTGCTGGGTAGTATCAAAAGATTGATGTGTAATCGAGCCCAAACATTTGGAAATTAAACCATTTTTTTTCTCAAGTGCCACAGCCTTTATATGAATATTAAATTACATGGTCTGACTTAGCAGAAACGTCCTTTGTAAGATCCACTCTGCTTCCACGCTCACCTGTTATTGGAACAAACTATGCACAGCTGATGGGTTTTGAAAATAGCAGCTGTCAGCCCCTGTTAAAATCAATCAGTGGCAAGATTGTATACATTATATCTTATATCGTGTCGTGAAAATGTATTTACAGCCTAGCCACTAATAAGCATGACTGTCAGCTTCCCTGTTGACAGTCTCACGGCGTGCTTTGACTCCACAGATTTTACTTGTGTGATAACTTTTTCGTTAAAACTTTGTCTTTTTTGAGTCAAACTACCCTGATTCCTTGTTTTATACTTAAAAAAATAGTGTTGCTCGGATTTTGGTGTTAGCTTAGAAATACCCTTTGGTATAATTTAAATTTTAGGAGCTAATGAGCCCAGCATATCAGAATTCATATTTGTCGTTCTTGAAACGTGACGGCACCATCAAGGGCACCCTTTACAAATGCGTTTTGGATACTGTTTAATAAAAATCTGTTTTAACTACCCAGGAACATGATTTTGTTTCTTCTAGTTGCTTCCAAGTCTTTACTGACGGGTGAAGGCTAGGCTTGTTCCTGAGGCTTAGTTTTAGGTGGTTCTCAGCTGTCTCTAAAGCTGAAGTCCTGCTCCTGCCCCGTGTGCTCACATCTGCAGTTCACCTTTGCAGTTTGTTTTCATGGTCCTCGTCACCCATCGTCTCACCAAGTCCTTTCACGCTGCTCACTGCTGGCTTGTTGAGATGCCAGGAGGATACTATCATTTGCTGGCCTTTGTGGGGCTGTCTGGCCGTGCCTTCTCCCCACTTGATGCTGAGGTTCCGAAAACCCTCAAGGTGGTCACACTCAAGATATGTTAAAACTTATACTTCGAATTATTGTTTGTTTGTTTGTTTGTTTGTTTTGAGAACAGGTTCCACAGTGTAGCTCTGGCTGGTGTAACTCAGCTGACCTCAGGCTTACAGCAATTATCCTGCTTGAGCATCTCAGCTATTGGGAGCAGCCATGCCCCACTTTCAAATTTAGATTTTTTTTAAATTACTGTTTATCCTTTTATTCTTTCTCAATAGCTCTCTGTCTCTGTCTGTCTGTCTGTCTGTCTGTCTGTCTCTCTCTCTCTCTCTCTCTCTCTCTCTCTCTCTTCATAATACTTAAAAAGTTGGAATTAAAAAGAAGACCCTGGTACCCAAAGTATTCTCCAGCTAGAAGTGATGGTTTGTTGACGCACCATAGACTTGAGTATCCATGGACCCACCGTGAAGCCATGTGCCAACAACACTAATCACTTCCTTTGCGATAATCACACCGAAAGTGTGATTAGGAAACTGAGGGAAAAACTTAGTCTGAGATCAAATAACCGGTTCCAGAGGTGAAGGCTGTGACTGAGATTGCCATCCTTCCAGTGTAATGCCACCCTTGATGTCTGTCAGGGCGAAGGGTCCCTGTGGCAATAAAGTGCATCCTCCTCTGGTCCCGAATTAGACAATATACACACCACTTTACTGACTGACTGACTGCCACGTCGTCACGTGAGATGAGTCATCTGGAAACCTAATTGGTCAGTCTTCTTTCCCAAAGGCCGTTCAAGCCCTGAGAGAGTCGCGGCCTGTGTGCTGTGCAGTCAGACGTTTCTTCTGTGCCTGTGCTACCCTGTTTTCAAACGTGAATTTAATTTCATCAGTATTATTAGTAGCATTAAAGTGTCTGTAATTGCTTCTCTGCTTTCTAGTAAAAGTATTTAATGTCCCCTTTAGTGACCTTCTTCCTGCTTGTGACTTCTGAGTCTATATACAAGTAATAAAAGCAGGTCACTTAATCTCAGCTTGCTTTTTAATGAAGTAATAATACTTTAGACCTTTTCCTAGTGTACATATAATAGTTTACCTGGAGGCAATTAAATAGAGTATTTTTAAAATAATCTAATTAAATTTTTATATCTTTGGATTTAATGTTTCCCAAGTATTACTGAATAATAATTATTATTATAACTGGTAAGGATGCTAACCAGAATCTCTGTTTGTATCACATGTTGTCTAAGCTGCTATCTATCACCTAGAACTTGAAGAAAGGAGTCTTGAGATATGCATGAACTATAGTCTAGTCGAGCCCAGGATAGAGATGCAGGAGCATATACAAGGCTTACTGTGGGCATCTTCCTTGTCACTAGGCCACTTTCTTTTCATTTCTAGAATTAGAAGTAGTCTGTGCTTCATCTTAGGACAGTAACTTCTGCTGCACCTGGAAGACTGATTTTGCGTGTATTATGCTTCTTGTCCTGACAGTTTACATTCTGTGTCTATCACCAAGTGTCAAGTGCTTACTTCTGTGTTAGGTGATGTGGGAGTGTCATATATCAATCTGTTGATTTCATTGGCTGAGCAATAAAGAAACTGCTTGGCCCTGATAGGTTAAAGCATTGGTGGGAGGAGTAAACAGAATAGGATGCTGGGCGGAAGAGGAAGTGAGGTCAGACTCTGCTCTGCTTCCGGAGAGACTCCACACAGATCTGCTCTCTGGAGCAGAGACACCATGATGGACGGAGGCTAGAATCTTCCCGGTAAGCGCACCTTGGGGTGCTTACACACATCATTAGAAATGGGCTAGTCCAGGTGCGAGAATTAGCCTGTAAGGGTTAGAGTTCATGGGCCAAGCAGTTCTTAAATGAATATCGTTTGTGTGTTGTTATTTCGGGCATGAGCTAGCCAAGCGGCCGGGGTGTTGGGGACGCAGCCCCGCCGCTTCCTATTTCAACAGTTAGGCAACTGTAATACATTAGGCAAATCAAGCCACTTGATTCTCCCATGAACTCTTAAGAGGAAGAGCCAGTGATTACCTTCATCCTTCTGGTGTGAGGTTGAACAATTTGGCCAGTGTTCTCCATTTATAATTGGTACAGAGCTGAGCATTTGATCAACCATAACATCTGGATGGAAAGCGTAGTGGTAACCATTATGTTCCATTGCCCCTACAACATCTGAGTACTAGATTTATCACAATTAAATGTGTCACATAGTTAAGGTAGAATGGGGGCAGAGACCAGATGCCCCTGTGGACTTATGTTAGAAATAAGGGAATGAATCTGTTAGGGCCTGTGAAAGCGAGAAAGGGTAGAAGCTATGACGCTTCAGATGAGAACGGCCCCCACAGACACATATGCTGTGGTAATTCCTTCGGCCAATAGCCTTTAAGATACTGGCCCACTTTGGGCATGGTCAAATGTACTACATGTACAGATGTAAAAAAGTATGTGCAGCCCGAGGCTTCTGGATTTGGTTCCTGTTCCCTGCTCATGCAGAGGACTGCTGATCTGAGTCTACCCCTAAATAAAGAAACCTTTATTATGCTTCATTCTGGGCTAATGTGGTACCACTGTATTATAATCGACAATACTCATATATTTGAATACTTAGCCCTTAGTTGATAAGAAAACAAACAAAACCTGGGCAGGATAACCTTGTTGAGGTGTGTCACTAAGGATGGGCTTTGAGGTTTCAAAAGTCTCAAGCCATTCCTAGCTTCTCTCTCTTTCTTTCTCTCTTTCTTTTTTTCCTTTCTCCCCCCCCCCCCTCTTTTTCTCTCTCTCTCTCTCTGCCTGGTAATAGTCTTCTCAGAATGTGAGCTGTCAGCTATTGCTCCGGTTCCGTGTCTGCCTCCCTGCTGCCATGTTCCTCGCCATGATAGTCACGGGTTCTAGCCCTCTGGGATTGTTAACCCTAGGTAAACTCTTTGGTCATGTCTTATTACGGCAATACAAAACTAATCAACATAGATCTTCTGTCTGGCAGGAATGTTTGGGTTCGCGTCTGTCTGGATCATTGGGTCCAAGCTTAGTGCAGTTCAGTCATCTAGCATCATTATCTATATATTTTACTTCACATTGTGGTAATTCTTTTGTTTTCACAGAAACTGAAACAGAAGAACCAGCAGCTGAAGCAGATTATGGACCAATTACGGAATCTCATCTGGGACATAAATGCCATGTTGGCAATGAGGAACTAAACTGATATTTAAATCTCTTGCTCTATGCGTGTGATACAATTGGATTTCCCCCCAAGTATTATTCCTTTGGAAAGATTATTTATCTCTCTAGTTTAATGGCTAGCACTGAAGTTCCTGTTTTCATATTAAAGTATTCACTGCCTCTTTTTTTTTAAATGCTCTTGGTTCTATACAAGATTATTATAATAGTCTTTGATAGGGTGTGAGTTTTGTTTAATCTTCATGAATTGAATAATTGCTTTTTAAAAGCAAAATGAAGCTTAATAAATAAATTTTTAAACATAACCAGTGTGTTTGCTTCTTTTAGTTATCCTTTTCAAAGAGAGGTAAAGTATAAATATCTCAGCATATTACCAACCAAAGTTTATCTCTGAAAATTAATTAAAATTAAAAATACATTACCACCTAAGCTTCTATCTTAATTCAATTTCATTTTCAAACCAGTAAAATAAGAAACTAGCTTGTTGCTCAATTACTTTTCTCGGGTTCTTCGGGTGTTTTTTTGAATTGAAATGAGAGAGGCAATCAAAAGACTGTACAAGCTGGTCATAGATATGCGTTCAGCTGGGACCCGCCTGTCGGGGACGTGCTAGTCCCAAGTGTGTTTCCAAACACTGGCTTTTAAGAGTTCTCACCTAGACCGTTCTTAGGACACTGACTCTCACCCTTCCTAATGCTGCGGCCCTTTAATACAGTTCTTCATATTATGGTGACCCCTTCCCTAACCATAAAACTACTTTTGTTGCTGCTTATAACTTTACATTGTGAATTACAATGTAAATATTTGATATCCAGACGGTTTTAGGTGACCCCTGTGAAAGGGTTGTTTCACCCCTACCCCGACCCGGCAAGGAGTCACGACCTATAGTTTGAGACTCACTGATTAAGGACAAGTCCATTTTCAGTCTACATGTCTGGTTGTGGTGGGCTTTCCAGTCTGCGTCACAAGCTGCTACCAGGCCTGATTTGACTATGACAGTCCTGCACTTGACTCTTGCTTGTGGATTAAGTCTTTCCAAAAGGTTGCATAAGAAACTAGTAACCAGCTTCCTCTGGGAAAGGGAGCAGCGTGGTTGGGGTTCAGAGTTCAGAATGTGCTGGCCTTTCGTAGTCTACGCTTTTGCACCCTCTCGATGTGATAGCCTGTGCAAATAGTACCCGATCAAAACCGCACGTTTCATCCTGAGTCATGCACATCGCCACCAGTCGCGGGTGACAGAGCACAAGAAGACCTAAGTTTACTTTTGCTGATGCAGTTCTGGGCAAGCCCACTGTTGGTGAGAACCACAGGGCACTCTCTGTGTTGTTGCAGGGCAAACGCAACTGTATGAAACCGACACAGAGAAGCACGCAGAGCAGGAGTCTCAGCTTAGTGTGGTGCTCCACACTGAGGACCTGCGGATACCACAGTTTGTTAAGACACTCAGGGTTTGTGTAGGTTTTCATATGCGTCTGTGTGCTGTTTACCACTGTGACGCTGTGGCTTTAGTATACTGTTTGTTGTACTAACAATACAATGACGTACACGTGCATAGCTAAGAGTACCAACCTGAGCTCTACTTGGTTTAGACTAAGCACACCTCTGAACAGTTTGAGGGCATACCTGTGCGTGTAGAGTATGGACGCCCGTGTGAATAAGTCACCTAGCAACCTGTTTGCAACATAGGTTCCCTATTTGCATCAAGCCGCATACTCTCTCTGAATAGTGGAATGAGTTTCTCTTTCTTTTAATGACCATCAAACTTGGACTCTACTCAGCTATCCCAAGAAAGTAGAGGGGGCCAGCTCTGGCTTAGACTAGGAAGGCCTAAACAGATATCCAGAGCCCTTGGGTGTCCTCACTCAGTGTATTCTGACAGATTCTATCACTTCCGTTTGAATGAACTTTCCTTGCTACTTTCCAGTCTGTGTGGAACTTTTATTTCATCCTTGAATAAGATGCCAGGAAATATATGGCCACGTTGACCACTGGTAATAATGACACTTGTTAATTTCGTCTTTCATTCCTGACAACCATTACGGCAGTAAAAAGTTTTGACCTAGGGTCTGGGTGTTTGAAATGTCCTACTCAGCCACTTAGATTATTCATGGTAGCACAAACCCAGCTCTAAGAAGGAAGGTAGAAATTGTATGCTTTGGGCTCTGAATATATAGAGAATATCTTGGTGGAGCAGAAATGAATATGGTTATACTGTTGTAGAGTTACCACCCCAAGTTATGGGCTGCTGTGCATGTTCTCTCAACTGGGGCTACTCATTCACAAGTGACAGGTGACCACGTGATCAGTTGTGAGTGTGATGGGGGCTACTAAATGCAGACCTCGCTAGCTCCAGTTCTGCCTTCTGTAGAGAGATTAACGCACAAAGAAAGGGACTTTATTGTAATCCATGTCCCTAGGCAAAATAACCTGCTTTCTCCTTCTCCCGTGAAATGATTTATGAGATTAGCTAATATTCTACTCTAGGTTAGAATTTTGCTTGGAAATTTTAGAAACTCGCTTCAAAACAGGGATTTACTAGTTCCTATGGTGACAAAAAAATGAAAATAAAAAATCTGCAGTGACTAAAGCATCAAGAATTACAGCCCTGATCTGATACCTTCAAAAATCTCTTGGTCCACCCGAATTTCCACTTACATCTGCTCCTCCAAATGGCAGGAACAATGCTCTTCTATGGTCTGGACATTTCTATATCCTGACCTCAAAAGTCGAGAGGCCTGTCGACGCTTAAGTTAAAAGTCTTCACAATCAACCCAGAATCCTTGAAATGGGTCTGTTGTGTAGATGGATACTATGACTCAAGTAACCCATGTTATCAATCTATCTGTAGCTAGGATGTGGGTGGGGAGGGCCTAGAAAAACACACTCCCCAGGGAACAGGATTACAGAAGAAAACAGGACCAAACAGGAACGTTTTTGAAGAAAAAGAAACCATGGTAACCACAGGTAGTGGTGGTCTCCATTATTGTTATACCATTTCAGACATAAAGGAAGTTATTTGACCTTCAAAACCCCCCAGGACATTTGCAGAAAGCCAAATCCATCATTCACCGCCTTGGAGAAATGTCTTATCTTCGTCTGAGCTTGCAGACTTCTGACTAGAGTTTTTCTCTGCAGCTGTTTTCCTTGCAGCTGTTTCTGTTTATTACAAGGCGAACTTGTCAGGCCTCCTTTCACGGGTTAAAGCTCAGACAGGACGGAGTTAAGAAACTGAAAATTCCACCATACTGGTAAGGACGTTATCTTTAAATGACTTGGCACCCTCCGGCCTTCATCATTCAGACATTACATCCCATGGCACCGTTACAAGCCAAAATGTGTTAATTTGACAGTCTGATGTAGTTCCAGCTTGAGTGATTCATTTTCTTTCCCTAAATTCCCACTGCAGCATATGCTAGACAGAGGGGATTTTTAGCTTAGGCTAAAATGTGTGCTTATCCTAAAGCCTCAACATGTAAGTTACCCTAGGCATCCTTAAGTTGTTTTAACATACTGGATGCCTTAAATTTTTCTCTAATCCTCTCAAACACAGAAGTGTCAAGGGTTATTTTTTTTCCCTCTCAAACAAACTAAAAACATTCTCAGTGGAGGAATTTTTTTTTAATACGAGAATGCTGAATTCTTTTCAGAAGAATTGAAGTTATTAGGCTTATTGAGTACTTTGTTAGTTTATATTTTTACACAGATTGACATTGCATAATGTCAGAGATTCATTCTTTTTTCCTCCAAAATCTTACTTCTCCCAAAATGTATTATGCATTCAAATAATTACTAGAAGACTATCAAAGATAAAATAAATCCGTATTTTCTCTGTAGTCTAAAGTGTATATTAATCTAACAATGGGAACACAACGCCATGGAGTGGTGTGCCCTGGGTAAGACCTACTTGAACCTGTTCTCATGTTCTCATTAGGTGTGTTGTGGAAGCAGCGTGCAAGTAAGCACACACAAGAATCACTGGTGTGGCGGTCCTTTATTATATGCATATTTTTGGAATTATCACCAATGCATTGAATCAGAAGCTAAAGTGGACTTCTGAAAGTCCGCACCTTTGACAGGTTTTCCAGGTGATCAGCCACTGGGACTGAGCAATGTTCTCAGCAGTTTGCTGAAAATGGCTGCAAGTGTTTCAATAGGAGAAGCTTCAAAAATAGTAGTAGTGGCACAAAATAAAACTCACGGGACCGTATTTGGAGCTCTGGCTTTGAGTATTCGGGGTTCTGTCAGCGCTTCTCAACCTCAGCTGCACACTAGAGCCCCCTGGGGAAAGGGTACAATTCTCTAAGCCAAACCCGCAGCTCAGACCAATTAAATCAGAAATCTGGGTGGGATCCAGACTTCAATGGGCTTTCCAGTTCCTCTGGTGATTTCCACGTGAAGCCAGGGTACGAGCCATTGCTGGATCTAGGTTTGGAGGCGTGGAAAGAATCTTGAAAGACCCACTAGTCTTTGGAACAAGAAACTCTGAGAGCACAGAAATCTGAAACCCACCTGTGCATGTGTTTTGGGTTTGGAGGTTTTGTTTTTGTTTTTAATCCTTATCATTATGTGTATGAGTATTTTGCCTGCAATTATGTCTGTGCACCATGTGTGTCCTGGTGTCCTGCTGAGGCTAGGAGAGGTTGTAGGATGCCCTGGGACGAGTTACAGTGATTATTAGCATCATGTGGGTTCTGGGGATCGAACCCAGGTCTCCTGGAAGAGCAGTAAGTACTCTTAACTGCTGGTCCATCTCTCCAGCTGTATGATTTGTCAGTGATACCCTTGCCACCCACACTTCTACCATCAACAGAAACAAGAGAGGACAGCATGTTACCGGCAACACTTTTAGGCAAAAGCATAGAACATATTTATTGCATAGAACATGGTTATTGCAGGGTCCTTCCTCTCTAAGCAGCTGTGGCACTTCGAAAACATTACAGGTCAAGTGGAGTCCAAGGAAAGAGGACACTCCCCTTTGTTGCCAGTTCCAATCAGCACAGGACCAGCCACAGCTTGTTTTACACTGACAAGGCAGTTAACCTGGATTCTTAGTTTACTTTCTAACCACCACTCATCACAGACCCTAGGAAGCAGACAAGGAATGTGTGTGCCAGAATCCCAAAATTCTGGAATGCAAGGTGACTCTACAACAGCCCTTGGATTTCACTTTGATAAATTCGATATATGCCCCTCTCTCTCTCTCAAAAAAAAAAAGTTAATGGATTGACCTTATGACCTTATTCTCCTGAAATTTAAATATTTCACGGTGCTTATAACAAACTTGGAATTCAGAGTCTTCTGCTCATGTTGCATAAAGCATTTCGGTGGTAAAAAAAAAAAAAGTTACAGCTGTATATGCTCAAACCTGTAGCAATGTAACCAGACAAAGAGGTAAGCAGACAATGCTGTAAAGATGCTCAACTCTGGAAGAGGAGGAAGCAGTGCAGCTTTAACTGTAGCAAGGTGGGGGAAATAGTTTTCCAAACGGCTTGAAGAATCCAGGGGGAAAGTCATTTGTGAAAGCCAGGTATCTACAATCTGCAGATGGCACAGCTACCAAATAAATCAATTAAAGACTGCAAAGTGTGAGCAGAAACATAAATGTGAATTAAAGCCATACAAACTTCAAGTTATGGATGAAGTAAGTATTTTAACCACTGGCACTAAAATCTTAAATTGAATTCTCCGATGAAACAGAAAGCTGATATAATTGCCTACATAAAGGGTAGTTTGAGAATTACAGCTGGCAGAATAAAAAAAAAATAAATGTCTCTGTGTTTTGAATAGACAGTAAAAGCATGACAGATGAATAGAAAGCCTGCCAAGACACCGACAATGGTCCAGGTGAGGACGAACCAAAGCATAATGCAGTTTCCGTGGCAGACGGGGATTTAGGAAGCAGCGAGTTTGTTGTCTTGTGATGTTTATGGTGAAGGATTCCTCCATGAGGTTTGTTCTCCCCCACCCGTGGAAGGTGTTCTTTGGTCTGTTGACTTAGTTCAAAGGATTCAGTGTGTTTCCCGGAGCAGCTGGCTTCTGGTTTATTTATTTTTTCACAGGACTGTCAAAAGATTTCATAATGGGTACCTTGTTCAAGTATTGGGTTATTTCTGGGAAGATTTACTTTGTAGTAGTAGTATGTGGTATTATGGTGTGTGTGTGTGTGTGTGTGTGTACGTGTGTGTGTGTGTGTGTATACACAAGTGTACAGATCAGAGGACAACTTTTGTGAGTTGGTTCTCTCCTTCTCCCTTGGGATCTAGAATCTAGCTCAGCTCCTTCTTGTTGCTAATACTTGCTGCAGGTGGAGCAGTCGGAGTGGATGAGGGGAACTCTCTTCCTTGGGGCTCATGGAAACAATGCCCCCTTCATTCAGAGGTTGCTCCCTCTTCCATAGCAGAGCTGGAAAGAGTCAGTGTGTGGCCCCTGGGCACCTGATCCCCATTCCCCTTAGCACCTGGTTTCTGGAGAAAAAGTATCAACTTGCCACTCTTCAAACTTTTACTGAAACTTTCAGATTTTCAGTTTGTCTTCCGTAAAAGGGACAAATAGAACCTCTTCAGTCATTTTTTTCTTTCATATTCAGAAGAAAGAGTATGAGCGCCACATGTGCAAGGCTCTGCCACTGACTGAACCACCAGCTCCGCCACTTGTCACTCAGATCGGGCGCATTGTAGCTGTTTCCCCAGATTTAAGTTTTTCCTCCTGAGAGCACTTGTAAGAGTTGGTGAGGAGTTGTCTCGAGGCTCATGAGACAAAAAACTAGGAGTTACAGAAGCCTAGGAAGCTTTTCACCCAGTTCTTGCTCAAGGACATATAGACAGTAAAGTACTGTAGGATGGTAGACTCCGATGGCCGAGCCAACTTCAGGCTGTGATTGAGGTTGTCATGAGTCCTCACCCACTTAGAGATGGGCTTTTTGGTGATGTAGTTGCTGTCGTCATCATTCCCATGTAAATAACCCCAATTAATCCCTCAACTCGCCAAGCTGGACTTTAGTAGAACTGACTACTTGGTCTGTGTTGCCCTCGCCATCTGGAGAGAAGAAACATGCCCACCAGGAAACGCCAAGCAACACAAGAGCTTTTGGCACCGTGTGCTCCAAAGAGGAGGAGAGACCTATACATGTCAAATATCATTATCACTACCTGGATAAAACACAACTGGTCTTTTAAATAAGTAGGCTCATCTTCACTCAGTTTCCTCTCATCACAGACCAGCCCCCCACTGGTTCCCTTCAGCAGGTAGCACAGGCAGCTTCACACTCACAGACATCCTCAGCATTGGCTGGGCCTTTCCCTTAGCCTGATGCCCTGTCTCCTCCTCTTTCTGTCTAAAACATGGGGTTTGATAGGTAAAAGTAGAACAAGAGCAGCATGGTTTGCAGGGTTCACACAAACCAAATATAATATCTCTGGTAGCAGCGTTGTACTTGCTGAAGAAAGCAGTTGCCGTAGGAAGGGCGTGGCTCTCAGTGGACACACAGCCACCACAGCTGTAGAGGTGGCTTGTGATGATGTGTAAGCCATGAATCTTCCAGGGTATGTGAAGCGAAGCAATAGAGTGTCAGCAAAACAAGAGCATTTCCTGCACATCACAGGCATTGAATCAGGATTTGTTTAGTCCACAGCCAACTCTGAGAAGGTTGCCTGGGATTTGCAAAAACATAGGGCATCATATATAGACTTCTGCATCATGCATGTTTATAGTCTTTGCTTCACCTCATCCTTGCAAGACATTATCGTGAATTATGTTTTCTCAAAACCCTCATTTTGCAAATGGGGAAACTGGGTCAGATAACCTGCCCTTGAAACTTTTTAGTGATAAGTGATAACAGAGAGATTCAAATTCAAGCTGTTGTTATTATAAAACTTTTGTTCACAAGTACTGTGTGCTCCACTCTTAAAGGAGTACCCCTCCTTGACCAGGTACATCATAGAATTACCTGAGAAGGAAGCATGGAGTTTCTTCCCCCTTCATGAGCACTCTCCTCAGGAAAATTATTTTACAAGCAACATTTGGGTTCTCCATTTGGTGACATGTCACAATCACAGGGTGTCATTCTTTGTGGCCAATGTTTACTAAAGAAATAATTCTCAGATCTTGAAGTGTAGTGTGCTGTAAGACGAGAAAGCTGGGCAGAGGAATTCACAAGTTGTCAATTCTATCCCCTTGAGAGTTTCCCAAGAAGGAAGGGCCAGTTATGCATCTGTGGAGAAGGAAGAAAGACACGGGCACTTTACCCATCACTTGAGAAGCAGAGTGTCACCTGCATTCTTCTCCTCCAGAATTGGAAGGGGCTGGTGCCTTTTGAATTCTACTTGAAGACAGAGATGAGGTTGCAAGGGCTATTGTTGCCTTGACAATGGAGAATGATTTTCATAGACAAGTTGATTGCTTTCGAGGCTGCAGAAAAATAAAGCCGGCTTCCACAACTACCTGAAACTGAGAGCGACCACTTCTGAAGGGACAAAGCTAAGGGGAAGGAAATGGTGGCAGCTTTACCAGGCAGCTGTCCCCCATCTGGGGGAACAATGAGGTTCATGATGTTTCCATATTAGATCATTGCGCACCCTTTCCAAGGTTCTCACAAAGTCTGTGACTACTAAAGTTTATGCAAGTTTATAGAATATAGCCAGGAAAAAGGATAATGAAGCCCAAACCCATGTGTATGTTCTCTATCGGCACTAAATGGATTAGTTAGTGTATATCAGAAGCTGTTTTCTGAGCCATTGAATATTGAACTCTGAAAAAAAATCTATCTCCCCAGATAAGAAGGGACTACCTTCTTGTAAAGTCAGAAAAGTATGGTAGGAAGAAAAAGATATGAATGAAAGTAGACATACTGGCACATCCACGAGATCCGTCTGTGAAGTGATAATATACAGCCGTCTACATGACACCAGGCACCATGCTACATATTCATTTCCTCTAATAGAGGGTTCGCCACTCAGCTCCAGCAATCATCACATTACCCCAAAGCAAATCTCTGCACGGATAACTGATGAGCCAAACGGGTGGACAGCATCATACCCAGTGGCCTGTGTAGATCATATAGATCAAATGATTAACTATCCCTCACTTTCTTGGGTTCTATTGTCCTACTTCTCAGATGATTCATAGAGATTTGGTGACTTGTGTGTTAATAAGAAACAATGGCATAGGTACTGTATTGATCAGGGTTCTCTAGAGTCACAGAACTTATGGAATGGATATATATGTGTATATATATATATACACACACAATATACACACGCATATATATGTGTGTATCTCTATCTCTATCTCTATATCTATCTCTATATCTATATCTATCTATATATGGAATTTTTAGAATGACTTACAGGCTGCTGTCCAACTAGTCCAGTAATGACTAGTTGTGAATGGAAAGTCCAAGAACCTAGTAGTTGCTCAGTCCCACAGGCTGGCTGTCTCAGCTGGTCTTCTGCATATGCTGGAATCCTAAAGAAGTGGGTTCCAGTGCCTGTGAAGAAGGAGTGGATGTGCTGGCAAGGCGAGGGCGAGCAGGCAAAGAACCCTTTCTTCTTCCATTGTCCTGAAACAGGCTTGTAGCTGAAGGTGTGGCCCAGATTAAAGCCTTCCTGCCTCAAGATCTAGACCAAAGGTGTGGGTCATCCCACTTCAAGATTCGGATCAAAAGCCTTGTCTTTCTGTCTCAAGATCCAGATCACAGGTGTGCCCGCCTATTCTGGATTGTGGCTCACTCCACATAGAGTCAAGTTGACAACCAAGAATAACTGCCACAGGTTGAACCCTAGACCCATATGGTAGAAAGAGATAACCATTTATCACAAACTTTCCTCTTCATATCCATGGACCCACCCACTCCACACCACTCCTACATATAAAAGAAATAAATGTAAAAAGTTAAATAATAAAATAACCCTTTTATCCATGTGTGGAAAAACAGTAGCTCTTCCGCTAGTAGGCACAGAGCAAAATGTTTAATATTAATGCCATCACTTTGTAAACAAGAAGAGATTTGTCATACTTGCTAAGGTTGGCTTTCATAATTCCCAGGAGCCAGACCTAACCTTTCAAGGGTGTTTCCTGAGTCCTTAGATGGTATTTTAAACCAGCAGCAGCATACAGAACTCCTGTCTCAGTAGCCATCTCTGCTCCAGTGGGTATAGCTTTTAGATACGGTAGTTTGATGATGTCCATGCTGGACCATCCATTTATGATATGTATAACCATCAATAAAGCAGGATTGATGGTGAGATTTTTCCTGCTGCACAATCTTAGTCACCCACATGATCTGAGGATTGACCTTCTGTTTTGTTTTGCTTTCAAGCCCAACAGAATATTGAGAGTTGATCAGATGGATACCTAGACAGTCTCCCAGCGTCTGATGCTGTTTCCACTTCCTCTGATGCTAGTTAGAGTGCTGCTTCTTGCTGCCTTATATTAATAAATCCTGTGGCTTTGGTCAGGCCTCAAAGAAAAAAAAAAAAAACAGAAGCTTAGTGAGTCAGCTCACTGTGAGTGTTATCCGTGATTAGGAAAGTCTGGTCCACAGAACAACATCCTTAGCCCCACAGTGAGCTTGTCAGCAGCATCAACTCTCATGCCATAGCCTAGGGTGTGCTGAATTAGAAGATGCATTTTAACACGACTCATGAGAATTTCATCTGTAAACTAATTTTATTTAGCTAAAACAGTTTTATAGCTAGTCCAACCTGGACCACTGTCCTAAGATTTACTATAAACTCTGGTTTGTATATATTTGGTACTTTCTCCTTTACACAGAGTTTCTTTATATACAGTGTTGTCTTTGCCCTCCCTGTGTTTACATTTCCCTCTGTGCCTGCCTTGTGAGGGGCTCCCCTTTGGTGAGCTCTACCAGCTGGCACAGGCTCTCGGGAGCCTCTATTCTTGATGGTCTTCCCAGATCTGCTGTCACTGATGTTCTGTTAGCTGCCTGTGTTAGTCACTGTGAGCAAACGGACAGCCTTGAAATAGGAAGACGCTACAGCTCAGAGTGTTGTGTTCCCAGAGAGCTAGCTTATGAAGCTAACCTGGTTATAAGTCAGGTAGACCGAGTCTTGGCATAGTAACTTTACAAAAGTTTCCTAATCTGCTGTCATTTCCAACATATTAGTTCTTCATGCAATGGACTAAGCCTTGCTCAAAATGAGCAAATGATACCATCTGATAATCTCAATGAAATGCTATAGCTCCAGATTTTAATATCACAAAGAGAACCTGAGTAATCCATTAAAATGTTCCTTTATGGCTGGGGTTTACTCCAAAGACATTTGTCTAGCCTGCCTACAGGCCTGGGTTTAATCTCCAGAAACTAACTCTCTCTCTCTCTCTCTCTCTCTCTCTCTCTCTCTCTCTCTCTCTCTCTCTCCTTTATAACTTGACTTCTAGAACTTTTATTTGCTAGGTTTACAATTGGACATAGGATTCCTCATTTTAAGACTATCCCCTGATTAAATGCAATTGATTTTTAGAATATCATCAAGGAGAGCAGCTGAAGTGACTCTGAAGGTAAAGGTACATACTGAAAGTCTCATGAGACCCAGGCAGTGGGAGGACCGAATCTAACCAACCCCTGCAAGCCCCCCCTCTCTCTTATGTGTATTGCATGCACACACACACACACTTGCACATACACAAGGGCATAAAACCATGTGCTTTGTGAACACAGTATCTCAGCTCTCATCTCAGTTGCATATCATCAGCAAGATGAGCAGTCTACAGCAGCCACCTATTTAAGTCACGCAACATGGCCATGCGGCCTGATTTCTACTTTCTTGGCTCCTCCATCAGACGTCAGCTCCTCTGGGATAGCATCTCCAGTTGAAATCCGCAAGCACTTCCAAAGAAAGGCTCAGGTCTCCTAAGTCCATCATTATTATTCAAATGGATTTGGTAAATTACATGTTTCCTATTAATAACCCACAAAAGCAACACACAAATAGAAATGCAGAGAGAAGTGACTTATTAGGGGCCTTTGGAGGTGCTGGTGAGTGAGTAAGCTCAGCTGTTCTTAATTGATGGGATTAGATTAAGTCAGGTCAACTGGTCCTCGCTGACTAGAAACCGTGGAATTTTCCATCACAATGTATATTCTGGGCTTGTGAATTAAAGTGAGAAGGGCTGACGTCACTGGGCTGACAATGTGTGGGGCGCTAGCTTGGGGCAGTGCAAAGGCAAGTGTTTGTCATGAGGCAGGAATTTCTACAATGCAGTAGTTGGGATGGTTGCTACTTCGCGTTTCTAACTTTCCTTTTCTGTCAGTTTCCAGCTGAATCTCTGCTGAGCTCTACTTCCTTCCAACACTTCTGAAAGCCTTACAGGATGGTGAGTGCTAATTATCGCTTTTACACATAGCTTGGGAGGCAGGCCTGTGGGCATGCCTATAGAGGATTGTCTGGCTTATAATCATTGAGGTGGGAAGATGTGTCCACAGTGGGTGGCACCATTCCTTGGCTGTGATTGTGAACTCTAAGAAGGGAGACCTGGAAGCCAGCTGCAACACGCTTTCATCTCTCTTGGTTCTTGATTGTGCCTGAGATGTGACCTGTTGCTTCAAGCTTCTGCTGCCTTGATTTCCCCACCATGCTCAAGCGTACCTTGGAATATAAGCCAAAATAAACTCTTCCTTCACTGGGGCCATTTGCTAAAGAACTTTATCAAACAAACAAGAAACCAATACATCTTGTAAACGTCCCAGAACTTAAAGATCCTAGAAATGCTTGCTTGCTGTTACAATCTGGTGCAAACCAGCCTCCCATTTTGGAACTATTATGATAGCAAGACCAAGTCCATAAGAGAGCTCACCCAACTTTGATTTTGCCTTGAATCTCACTGAGATCCTACACAGACTGTATCAATAGGACCTGGGTGGCCTGGTTCTGTGTGCTAGCACACCGCCAGCTGGTGCCCAACCCTGCACCATGGCTAGCAAAGGTGTAAATTTCTGTCCCCTAATTCTGTGCCTAGCGCTACGAGAAATGCAGTTTAAGCCATGGATATTGTTCACAGAGAAACAAAACAATCGTGCAATCTACTGAATAAAGTGTATGGAATCTGAGTGGTTGTGCTCACAGCTCAGCATAAACCCAACGTGATGGTAAAAGGAGGGGAGGCAGTCAATCTGAAAGACCCGGGCAACCTCAGAGTTGGTTGCTAGATGAGACAACTGCCATTACAACAGGCATTGGAACCGAGCTTCGGGCAGCACTGTGAAGAGTTTGGACTTCTGGCTTTGCCTGATGGTAGCACTCCATGTATGAGCAAGAATGTCTCCATGATATTTAAAATAAGCACAGCTAATCTGCATATTTATGATGCTCATAGCTAATCTGCATATTTTGAACACCAGCAGTTTCGTCAGAGTCAGCCTGTTTTATGAAAACATGCTAATAGCTGAACCTCTAGTGTCACTGGAGATAAAGATAGCTGGATATTTGTAGTAACCACTGCTGTACTTTGCCTTTTGATTAAATGCCAGTGTACCCCCCCCCCGAATGTGTAAACAAATTAGGGCAACTAACAGCACTTATTTTATCATAGTCTTTGGAGAGATATTTTAAAATAAATTACAGACCACATAACAGACTCTTAATAAAAACAGGAGATTCAAATTGGACTCTGAGGCAGGAAAGATCAATTTAACAGCTGAGAGCTGTCAGTGCAGAGGCAACAGGCGGAAATAGCCTCTTTCTGTGGGACAGAAATGTTCTATTAACATTTCCTTATTAAGACCTGAGGGTCACCCCCAAAACTTGGTGTCTGTGACACACATTTTTTCCCCAATACATTTCTGCCTGGTAACCTTTGTTGTCACGACTCCAGAACAGCACAGCCTCCTGTCAGCCCATGAAAACCAGAACCAAAGAATTCAAATCAGAACTGACAATCCTAGAGCTTCTATAGCCAATGTTTTCCAGTCTTCGCTTTAAAACCTTTGCTCAGACCTCTTATTGCCCTGTCGTGCCGGCACATAACCCCTGCAAGCAACAGAATGGTCCTAGGTGAAGTTTTTCTTCCAAACTCACTGAATCTTTGTCTTTGTCCTTGGAGCAAAGTTAACCTGCTCTAGTCGGTCTTCAGTCAGCCACTTAATCAACTAGGAAACCGAGCACACAGGGAATAAGCAATTTGCTCCAGTTCACGCAAACGGGTGACTCAAGTTTTGAACCCATTCTGTCCTAGAACACGGTCACTGAGGCAGTGAGGTGGAGTTGTGCTCTCCTCTCCTGAGATGCTGGAAGCTCTGTAGAGCTCAGGGCATTCCTAGAGCTGGATTCCTGACTTCCCCAGGCAGTTAGCTCTACGCTTCAGCTCCAGGAATAGTGAGCCTTGCTTTTCCTCTTATCTGATAGAAATTTGTCTTTCCATAATGCCTGATTTCACCCTTAAAATCCACAATTAGGATTTTCTCTTTTCTCAGGGCCTTCTGGCACTTGAAAGCAAGCTGCTAACCAGACCCATTGGCAACTCATAGCAAAGACAATATGGCTACTCCCCCACCTGAGAGCGTTTTTCTTGAATTTCACAAGTGTGCAATGCTCAGAATTAAACTTGTTTTACACACAGCTCATTCACTGGTGTGTGTCAAATCATCTCATTTTGGATTTCCCCTTTTTAGTCTTCACTTCTTAATCCATTTTTATACTTAGTCTTTTTATGTCCCGTGAGATCTCAAGTTAGACAAAAGTAGGCTTCCTTGAAGTACTCTTGCTCCTCAGTGTCACTAGTTAGAGTACTGGCAAACAAACCATAGTGGGAAGGGAAGATGGCAAGGGGAGGAGGCAAAGGAGAATGGAGACAAAAGCCATGGAGAATCTGGAGGTAACACCACACCATATAAAGAATCTGAACAGGTCACTTCCCAGAGTACTTTGCTAGCTATGTCGTTATGGGGAGAGTCTGTCTTCGACTGTTGCCAGTAGAAGTACTGTTCCAAACCTTGTCTCATTTGTGTGGGTACCAAGGCTTAAAACTGACTACAATTCAACTAGAGTGGGCCTTCCATTTTGTTTGTTGTTGTCTTTATGTTTGCTTTGTCCCAGGGTCTCATAAACCTCCAATGGGCCTTGAACTTGCTATGTAGCTGAGACTGACTATGTTTTGTTTTGTTTTGAGACAGATTCTCTATATGGCTCTGGCTGTCCTGAAACTTGCTCCGTAGGCTGGCCTCAAACTGACAGAGATCCGCCTGCCTCTGCCTCCTGTGCACTGAGATAAAAGGCGTGTGCTGCCACTACTGTGCCAAGGCTGACTTTGAACTCCTGATTCCCTTGTCTTCACTTCACAAGCACTGAGATTTCAGGTGTGCACCCCTGAGTCTAGCTTTTTTGTTTGCTCTTGTTTTGTTTTGTTTTTTTTTTCAGCCTTTTCTCCTCTGATACCCAGTGAAATAATTGACAGAAGCATTCTTGGGAGCCTCCCACGAGCAGCTCCTCTGATGACAAGTTGATATCACCTCTCAACCGCTCCATTTTCTCAACTGTAAAAGGAGGCCTTGGCCCAATTGCTCAAAAGTTCTCGTGAATAACTCAATACACAGCATTTATTCTCTCATATCCTATGATTCTTCAGTTGGTATCTAACCCACACAGGTTCAATGTCTGGGGACTCTGTGGACATACTTCATCTGCAGGGCTCATTCACACCCACCCTCTTTATCCAGCACCAGCTGACATCTCCTCAGAGCCTCAACAATACTTCAAGCATGAAATAAAAAGCAGTTCCATTCCCCAGGCGCCTGCTCAGAAAACCTGTAAATTCATCTCTTGCACTTTTGTTGCACTTTTAAATATTACCATGACGACAGCCGACAGTGATAATGGGCAGTCATTGTACCATAGGTTCTTCTAATTATCTTACATTTAATTAACAACTATTTTAACGTTCCTAACAATCCCATGACTTGGTTATTATTAGTCGTACTAGGAGAGGGAAGCAGCACCTGAGATCGCCTGAGCTGCTGGGCTAGGAATCTGCCTGGGTCTCGGGAAGTAGCCAGTGGAGGCGGGGAACAACCAAGTTCACAAGGAGAACAGAGGCAGAGAAGGCTGCTAAGTCTCCTGCAAGGAGAGACAGCCCAGCTGCTGCTCCCTGGCTCATGTGTCACCTCAGCTCTGACAGGGCCAGCAGCTGTTCTCTGCCAGCCCTGCATAAATCTGCAAACTGGAGACTACTGCCGACCTCCATCCTGTTGTACCGGCATTTCTTCTCCCTGGTGACATGCCGCAGCAGAGATGGAAGGGCCCTTGTGTTCTCGGATGTCAGCAAAAGGCTGCTGCTTGATTTCCTCATCCTTTTCCCTAGGGTGCTGGGTGCAAGTGGCCTCCAGCCAAGGAGGAGGGAGCTCTGAGTACTGGATAGGAAAGGATGCAGGTACTGAGAGTGGAGGAGGTGACTTTCTGGAAACCAGCAAAATGGTAACAGGCACCCGAGAAGACCTGCTGTCAGCACGGTTATCAGACCAGCTCTGTCATTTTATAATGGGGCTGGGGGATAAGTTCCAGGCTCGGGTGGCTGTAAAGGGGTCAAATGTCACCATGCATTCAGAAAGCTAAGGAGATTTTGTATCCCTAAGCTTTGCCTCATGAGACCACAGGGTGGCCTGCCCCTTCTGTTCTCCCTCTGTGAGCCTGCTGCTGTTCTCCCATCAATGAAGGCAGCTCACTGAGGGACAGTGATTTTACAACAAGGGTCAGAACAATTTGAAAAGTGACGTAAATTCACCTTAATTCTATTCAGGGGGGAGTGATTGTTTCTTTTCCTTCGTTCCTTTACAAAGTGGCTTTGGGTTCCTTTCCAAAGTTCCTTAGTCTCAGAAGCTGCCAAGACATGCTGAGAGAGATTTATGTTTTACCATGCCATTTAATACTTGTAAACATGCATCCTGTTTCACACAGGAGTGTCTTTGCTCCTCAAAGACAGGGTGAATGTCAACATGGGTAGAGACAGCCTCTTCCCCTTCACGCACACTAGATACTGCGTCGACTGCATTTGCATGTCTGCCTAGAAACTAAGAAACTGAAGCAGCTCCCAGTTCTTTAAATTTCCGTGTCTCCTCCCTTGATCTTCCCTTCATTCTTCACTGAGGTTGATATCAGTAAAGGCTTCGGCTGTCCAAGGGACATATCTGAAGGAATCCTGGAGACAATCTCAGTGAAGTAAGAAGTCCTTCCTGATGCCAGAAATATCCCAAAATGCATTTGATTTCTTCATTTGTACTTACGTCAATAAATCTTAGAAACTGACAGGAATGTAGTCAAAGAACTTCAAGAATTTCCAGAACAAAAAGAGCATTATAACATCTTTCTCCTGTGATGAAATCTTGACAAGGCCAATGTATGTAGATAGCTTCAGAGGCAGTCAGTCAGTTCATGGCCATGGCTAGGCGCATCCAGAAAAGTCCATATCTCTCCACCCTCCAGCCCTTGCTCCTCTTCCTCAGTGTCCCTGAGCCTTGGGAGGGGCTGTTCCAATTGGGGCCAACACTGCACCACGACATAGTCTCAGCGTTCTGGCCCGCTGTGGTTTTCTCTGTTAGCTTTAATCCACAGCAGCAAGAAGCATTTCTCAAGAAGGTTGGTTACAGCACTAATCTCAAATGACGCACTGAAGCTGGGCTTGTTATTTTTAAATTAAACTTGACTTTTATCAAAACAATTTATAAACACAGTCAAAAATCCAAACTGTAGTTTAAAAAAAAAAGCCTGCACTCTATAAACTATCATTCATGCTTCAGTATCAATCTTTCTGGTTTTCAATTGTTTTTCATAGAGCACATACATAATTCTATAATACATTCTTTTTTTCTTTATGTGTCAATTTAAAGTTTATATTTTGGTGAATGAACTCAGCTCCCTTTGTCAAAAATCACTGACACACATGACTACCCTTCAAATACATTTATATCCATATGTTTAGATTAAATTATGTTGCCTGTTCATGTTTATTTTTGTGGTTGCATGTAACATTTCATACAAAGCCTTTTCTTTATCTCCGAGTTTGCATTGTCTTGTTTCTTATTTGGTTAGCTTTCCTGTGCTGATCACTGAATCACCCCTTCAACTCTGACAGATCTATGCTCTTCAGTCCCAGCATTCCTGCTATCCTCGTAAGAAAAGGAATGTAACAATCAGCTACAGCTTGTTCCTAGGGCTCTGGCTCTCAGTCTGTAGGTCACTATCCCCAGGGAATCAGGCAGCCCTTTTACAGGGGTCACGTATCAGATATCATGCCTATCAGATATTTACCTCACAGTTAATAACAGTAGCAACATTATATAGTTGGGAGTCACCACAACATAAGGAATTGTATTAAAGGAGTGCAGCAGTAGGAAGGTTGAGAAGAACTAGCCAGCAAGCAACTATCACTTATTACCTTGCCAAGTAATAGGACCAAGAAGACAAGCTCTGGACTCCTTGAATCTCTGAAGATCTAGTTGGGCAGAGTTTGGAATTCATAGTTGACAATCTGTTTTCTCATCATGGATGTGGTATCTTCTCTTTATCCTCTTGGCTGGATCCAGTGTTTCTCTAAAGAAGCTGAATTTCATTCTTATTTTAGGATCCTCTCTGTGCTGCCAGCATGGGAAATTTCAGCATGTCTTAGTGTGGGTTTTCTTCATCTGGCCTGTGGAGTGCTCCAGGAGCCATTTTAATGTACAAACTGGTGCAGTTCACTGATTGGCAATTTTCTTGGGCCATTTCTTTGGTAATTTGATCCCTTTCTTGTTTTTTTTTTCTTCTGGAATTTGTGCAAGGTAGATTGAAAAAAGACAGTTATTTTGTGTTTCTGCTTTTCTTATGTTTTCCCCTTTAATTTTGGTGTGTTTTTTCCATTGTGTTTTTTTCTTCCAGAATGTTCCCTCAAATTTACTTTCAAGACTCTGAATGTAATTTTAAGTTTGACCACATGTTCGCTTAATTCTAAGAATGTCCCTACATTCACGTTTTTATTTTTCCTATTTCTGAAGCAGGAATGCAATATATCAATATATTTATATATTTATAATACTGTATGTGTGTTCCTAGTGGGTAGGGAGAGCATGAGAGAAGAAAGACTGGAAGGTAAAGGAAGGAAGAGGATGGGGAGGGAGGGGAGGAGAAGGGAAAGGAAGGGAGGGGGAGAAAGAATAGCTTCAGGGGTTTGCTCTTTTTCATCAGTTCATCCAGTTCTTTTTTTTATGTTTATTATTTGGGGATCAGGCATTTGTGGAGAAAGATTTCCCCAAATGTGAAGAGATACTTGGATGAGAAATTAAACATTTAATGTGTGTGTGTGTGTGTGTGTGTGTGTGTGTGTGTTGATGGGTCTTGTGAACTGGCAATTGAGATTTGTGTTAGTCTTTTGTTGCAGGATTTCTGTATATCATTATCTCTAAGTCTTTTTTGATAGAGCTGTTCAGCCTCTTCATCAATGCCCACTCATCTCTTCTGTTTACACACTCGGCTCTAGAGATAAGGGGACTGAAGTCTCTCTGAGCTTCAGCTTTGACTTAGCTCCCTCATTTTCAGCCTCCTCTCTTGCCACTTTGGTCCACTTCTGTGATTAAATTTTTATAAAGAATAACCTTTCATGTGTGTTCATGTGTTTACTGTGTGAATATATGTGTAGTGCACATCTGTGTATGTGTGAGAGAGAAGGAGAGACAAACAGACAGACAGACAGAAAAAACAACAGAGGAGGGGAGGGAACAACACCAAAATCCTTACGAATGGGTGAATAGATAAAGAAAATGTGCAGAATACTAGTTAACCATAGAAAGGATTAGTTGTTTTTGTTGAGATAATATGGATGGAACAAACTGGAAGTCATTTTGTTAAGCGAGACAGACACAAAAAGATAAATATCACACCACCTCATGCATGAAATTTAAAAATCTCAGTCTCATGGGAATGAAGAGTAGAGTTGTGTTTTCCAGAGGATGGAATCAGCACAAGTAGAAACAGACATCAGGTTGATGTCTGTAGCGCATTTACAGTTAGATAACAGATCTCCAGGTCTACTGTGCAGTGAGGTAACCACAGAAAACAATTACATATTGTGTATTTCATAAAAGTCAGAAAAATATTTTGAATACTCCATCACAAAGAAGTCTGTGGTTGGGGAGATATATGTTTAACTTTATTTGAAATTATGTGTGTATACACGCAGTGAAACATCACAAATCAGCTTTTTCTTCTTTTTTTTTTAAGATTTATTTATTATGTATATAGCATTCCTTCCATGTATGCCCGCACGCCAGAAGAGGGCACCAGATTTCAGTACAGATGGTTGTGAGCCACCATGTGGTTGCTGGGAATTGAACTCAGGACCTGTGGAAGAGCAGCCAGTGCTCTTAACCTCTGAGCCATCTCTCCAGCCCCAGCTCTTTCTTCTTAATGCATCAGTTAGGAAAAGAACGTTAAAAACATGACTATCAGGATGAAGACGAGGGTCCAGGAATCCAAATGCATGACACACACTTTTCACTAATCACCTGTCTTTAGCCCCTGTCTCTCTCCTACATCCCAAAGCACTAGTGTCCAAACTGTGGCTCCTGAAACTCAGACACTCATTTAACTTCCTCTGCTTGCCGATCACCTTGCAGCATCCACCCCTGTTGTTTGTCTGGTGCCATCCTTTGGCTGCATTCTCCTCTGTGGTGCTCTCAGGATTTTCCCTATACAAATTCTCTTCCTCCATCCTCGTGTTGTTTCACGAGGAGGGAAACACACACTGCCCATGTTAAATGTGAAGTCTCTTGGCCTTCTTCATGCTCATTCGGAACTCAGCATACAGCCTTCATCTTAGGGCATTTCATTTTTAATGAAGAAATAAATCCACCACTTTCCTCAAGAGTGGCTCTTTTCTTGCAATGAACTCCATTGCATTGTGCTTGATGAGTTAGCAATTAACTTTTATGGGGTGGATAAATATCTCAAACCACACAGACACACAGACATAGACACATGCACAGATACACAGACATACACACACATACACAGGCACATGCGCGCACACACACACACACACATACACAGACATACACACATAAGCACACACGCACAGATACACACACTCAAAGGTACACACACAGATACACAAACACACAGACACACACACATAGGCACACACACGGACACACACACAGATACACAGACACACGCAGACACGCACATCAAACTCGGTCTCAGTAAAAAGACAGGTCATCACAGTTGTTGTTTTGGGAAGCAGAGAGTGGTTCATACATCCAAGTTTAATTCCAAAATCCCATTGTACAGTTCCAGTTCATATACATAGAAGCCCAGAGGAAGCGTGCTAAAGACTCACAATGTATGCACACATATGCACCATCACATCTAATTCACACACCCTAGCAATCTGTGGTCCCAGGTAAACAAAGGAGATGCGTTCCGTTTCCATCCTATCTGATGGAGGCTTCTTTTAAAAGACAAGGCATTTATCTATCTCAGGCCTGTAGGTTCTGTCTCCGTGGCTTATAACTCTGCCCCCAGGCATCCTTCCTGATTGCCGTTCACCTGGAATGTGCCCTTGCCAAATGGAACTAGGTTTACTTTCTGTACTCGTCTTTCTCTGCCAAACAAGGACGCAACTGCAATCCATAATGCAGTGCCCACAACTTCTGCTGCAGCTCAGCCTTCCAGATGATAAGGGCCTTCAAATTCCAGGTCCCATAAAGAAAATTTAGAGCCCTTAGTTGAAGATAAAGCCCTTATGTTGCCCATCCATCAGAAACTTCCACACTCTTTCCAAATCCCGCTCTGGCTGTGTTCCTGGATTGCAAATGCACCTGGAGTGAAGGGCAACAGGGCGGCAGAGTTGAGGAACACATAGAGGGGCGAATGATTAGCAATGTGACTATAGAACTTTTAGAAAACTCACCAGGAGTTCTGCCTAGGTGTACCACATCCCTCCTGTAATGAATCATGTCCATGTCTTCTAGGGAATAAACTTTCCTCTTGGAAAAAGACCTTTTTACTCAGAGATCCTGAGTTCAGTTCCCAGAAACTACGTGGTGACTCCCAAGCATCTATAAGGGGATCTGATGCTCTCTTGTCTCTGATACCCTCTTCTGTCATGCAGGCATACACACAAGACAGAGTACTCATATACATAAAATACATGAACAAATAAATCTTTTTTAAAAAGTTATTAGAGTAATTCTCTTTACCTTTTAGTTATCAAAATCAGAGACGTATGACTCATTGACATTGAGAGGTGATTTTTTTTTATAGATATCAAGGGGAAGTAACTAAGCACGGCCATCTTCACCTGCTAAAGTATCCAGAAGTCAGCTGTATTTTTAGAAAACCTATCAGAAACAGCTTACACTGTTACGGATGCCTTTCTCTGAGACAGTTGTCTTGTGTGCAAGTATCTAATAGCACAGCCTGGAGGAAGGTGTGTCTCTTTGCAACAGAAACTGTTGCAAAGTGGAGATCATACCTTATCCACCATCACATTAACTATTCTGCATGAGTCAACAACAGCTTGATGAGGTACCTGATTCTGCAGAAAGAACATACTACTCTGGACTTTCTGTTCCTTACAGGAGCAGGGGAATGTATTCTTTTATTTATCAACATCGGGTCTCTCTGAGGGTTAATACCAAGGGCTCCGTTTTTAAACCATGCGTAGTAGCTCCCTAGACAGCCTAGGAATTAACTGGTCAATTAGACGTCTAGCCTGGATGTATGTCTAATTGACAATGACTACATTTTGATACTATATCTGCTTAGGAGATTATCTACAAATTGCTTTATGCTTTGGATGGTTCCAAATTGCTCTATGGACATCTGTTTTTATTGGCCACAAATGAGCTATTTGCAATGACAGTCTTTTCATTAACTGAAATCATGGCTTTACCTACCTTATTATTTTCTCTAACTTTCTTATAAATAGCTGGGGTTTTTATTTTGTAGGAGTATGATATTTATAAGAAGAATTTCTTAGGAAATGTACCCGATTCAGCCATCCAAAAGACTTCTGCAGACATGTTTACTTTCTCTAATGCTGGCCCTGTAGTAGCAAAGAATTCCTTTCCTCATCTGTATACATAAGACTTAACATGAGCTTGTTTGCTTTTTTTAAGTGTGTGTGTACATGAGTTCAGGTGCTGGTGGCCCTAAAGGCATTAGATTCCACTGGAGCTAAAGTTACAGGTGTTTTTAACCTGATGGATATGGCTGCTGGGAACTGAACCTGGGTCTTTAGCAAGACCAGTATGAGTTCTTTGCTGCCAAGTAATTTTTCCGGCCCTTAATGGTAAAAGGCTTGCTGTGTAAGCATAAGTACTTAGGTTCAATCTCTAGAACCTGGATTAACAATGAAAGTTGGATGTGGTGGCACCCACTTACTAGTCCCTTTTGGAGGGGGCACAGACCTGCAGACTTCTTAGGCTCGGTCGCCAGACAGCCTAGAGCACTCAGTGAGTCCCACATCCCAGTGAGAGACTCAAAACTCGGAGTATCTAGGACTGTACCCGAGGAAAGAAACCCAAGGTCAACCTTTCACTGTCAGGAACCCTTTCTCAAACACATGCAGACACACAGATATCAACAACAACAGATCCAAATTCACTGTGAAAATTTAGTGGAAAATAATCTGATGACTAATCTATAGGCTGTGAAAAGTTATCACACTAAGGTAAGATGTTAAGAATCAATACAGGTGCATAGTTGTGACTTCTTTTTCTTTCTTTCTTTTTCTTTTAGATTTTCGAGACAGGGTTTCTCCGTAGTTTTTGGTTCCTGTCCTGGAACTAGCTCTTGTAGACCAGGCTGGCCTCGAACTCACAGAGATCTGCCTGCCTCTGTAGTTGTGACTTCTTTAAAGGGATAAATATTTGAGTAGTTTGAAAATAATTTTAAAAACAAACAGAAAAGGAGAATGCCTTGAAGGTATTTTAAAACTTGTTCTGCAAGGGTCCTTGAGTTCTGGGTCAAAAATCTCAGTCACTAATTATATTCTCATGCTGTGATTAATGGATACCTGAGGGCCGGAGAGATGGCTCAGCAGAGGTTAAGAGCATTTGCTTTTTTTGAATAGGACTCAGGTTTAGTTCCCAGCAACACACGTCAGCTCACAACTGCCCAGAGCTCCGGTTCCTAGGATCTAATGCCATCTTTTTACCTCCCGACGCACCAGCCATGCATATGGTACACAGACATACATGCCGACAGAACATGGTACGCATAAACTTAATTAACTGGTCTTAAATCATTTGGGTAAGTTATTTTCTGCGAATCCCTGCATCCTCACTTATAAAATGGCAGTAAGTATGTCTACTTTACAGCTACCTCCAAAGACTCATTGGGATAAGGTTAAAAAATGCTCCATCCTGTATCCAAATAGGGGGTGTTTACATAAATAGTGACTGAAGGAGAGACAAACAAGAGGAGCCCATCTCTTCCTGGAGCACTGGGCAGATGCTATGCAGTGTTAATTCACTTGTGAAATTCAGTAAAAAAAAAAAAAATTATCATTACTCCCTCTAAAAATCAGTATTACTGATAGGAGTGGTTCTTTACTATAATAATTTCTTCTAACCTGAATTTTCCTGTAAATAAATTTGCAAGGATAAAGACTGATGTCACTCTGTAATTGACAGCTGTTCATCTCTCCCTTGCTAGCCTGGCTACCGGGAGCGATGGGGCTTTTGTTTAGGCAGAACCATTCCTGCCCCAGTGACGGTCACTCTGAACACTCACAAAGTTGCTGCTTTCCAAGGGTTGTGTCACCACCAGTCCCATAACCTGAGTGACAAGGGCTGCCACACGGACCCACGGCATTGTACGGTGTCTGGGTCTGTGGTCCCGCCACAACCAGGGTCCGCATTGATTCCTGAGGCTCCTGTGGCCATCTGGGTCACCACCTGGGTATTTGTTGGTGCTTGAGAGCCACTCTGCCACTGGATCTATGCTGATCAGTGTGACCAACTGGGGCAGTGGTGACATCTGTGCCCACGCTACTGCCAAGGCCATGTCTGGGTTCATGGAGGGCCATGTCTGGACTTGTGGCTCTGATGCAGCTTCATCTATGTTGAAGTCCATGGCTCCTGTTATCACTGCAGGAAGTGAGGCTGGGACTACACAGAGTTGCCCCACCCCTCACTGGCTGAAGCACTGGGGGAGTGGATAGTTGAACTTTTCTTTGGGTCACCAGCTCACAAATAATGACATGGAGATTTATTATTAAATATGAAAGCCTGGCCTTGAGCTTAGGTTTGCCCCCAATTAGTTCTTTTAGTTCAAATCTATTATCTACTTTCTGTCACATGGCTCTTATCTTTCTCTGTTTGTCCAAGTTGCTCTGCACCTTGCTTGTGTCTCTCTTGTGCCTAGATTTATCCTGAGTTCCTTTCTTGGCCCTGAAGTCCCGCCGATTCTCTCCTGCCTAGCTATTGGTCATTGAGCTTTTTATGAAACCAATGAGAAGGTGCTTTGGCACAGACACATCTTCCCAGTATACACAAATATCCCAGAACACCCTTCACCTCACCTCGGCAGCACAGCAGAGCTGTCCCCATTTGTGGGGTTATTAGTCAGCCAGACCTGGAGGTGAGGGAGTGGGAGAGTTAGTCTGTCAGGAAGTAGTGGGGGGTGAGGGAGAGATACCACCCTTGCTCCTCACCCCTTATCCCTCACAACCTACTGCAGGCAGTAAAAGCTGGGCCCAGGCTCAGGAGAATGAGAGCTGACCCTGCCCCTCACCAATTGCAGCCCTCAGAAGAGTTGGTCCTGCACCTCACCCAGGTAGCACATTAGAACTGACTTTCTTGATAGGGGCAGAAGTGATGTGACCCATGAACGTTTGTCTGAGTGGGAGATCTGGCCCCACCCTTCATCTACCATATGGTGGAGTGGGCAAGGGAGAGAAGACCTCTCCCCTACAAGGCCCTTGATTTCTGTGGTGGGCCGGAGAGCAGGTCCTGCTCCTAGCCTGGGCAGTACAATAGAACTGATCCTGTGAATGGGGGCGCAGTTGAGCCCACCCTAAGTGTGAGATAGCAGAA
This sequence comes from Alexandromys fortis, assembly GCF_014885135.2. Classification (NCBI taxonomy): domain Eukaryota; kingdom Metazoa; phylum Chordata; class Mammalia; order Rodentia; family Cricetidae; genus Alexandromys; species Alexandromys fortis. The sequence continues at coordinate 792,776 of NW_026068161.1, forward strand.
AAGCCGATATCCCCACCCTTACCTGCCTTGTAGTGGCATGGGTGAGAGAAAAAAAGGTGTCCCCCACTTGCTACAGGCAGAAGAGCTAGCCCCAGGTCACAAGAGTGGAAGAGCTAACCCTGTCCCTACAGCTAGAGCTGATTCTATTGATTGGAAAACAGGTGATCCAGCCCAGAGGGCGTGAGAGTTGGAGAGCTGACCCCACCCCACCCACAAGTTCCCCCATAGCAAGCACGAGAGTGGGCCCTGCACCTCATCTGGGCAAAACAATAGAGCTGGCACTGGTGAAGCGAGCACAGGCAAGCTGGACACAAGGATCTGAGGTTGGGAGAACTAGCGCTGCTCCTTGCCACTTGATGCATTGGGTGAACTAGCCAGGGCAGAACCTTAGAGCTCTCTGGAGTGGTGATGGCAAGGGAAAGCTGGGGTGTAAACCACCCCAGCTACCACCCAAGCCAGAACCAGGGCTGTGAGTTAGCCTACCCTAACACCCACCTCATTTTGAACTGCAGGAGCTTGTGAAGGGGCTGGACCTACAGATCCAATCTCCATGACACAAGGAAACAGGATATCCAAGGGGAGACCCAGTGAGGACCCATTAGTGATAGAGCAGCAGAAATTGGAGTCCTTGAACCAGACCAATGACTCACAGCAATGAACACTTACTAAAGGGTAGACTGTGTGACTCAGTGGGCCACAGTACAGCTTCCACACCAAGAATTTAGTTGTTGCTATTGTTTTGTTTGTCTGGTTTTGGTTTTGGTTGGTCTTTTAAATTTTATTTCGTTCTGGGGGTAGCCTGCAAGGGTAAAGGGCAGAGGCAAGGAGACAAGACAATGAGTGGCATCAGGATGTATAATGTGAAATCCACAAAGAATGAACAAATGATTAAAACAACATTAGGTTCAATCAAAGACTCCTCTTGCATAGCTCCTGCCTACTTTTGCTGTCTGCCGTTAGTGCAGGGCGCCTTGGTAACATGAGGAACAAAGAGATGCTAGAGGAGATGGCCATGCTCAGAGACTGGAAGGCCAAACTGCAGAAGCAGCAGAGGTAGAGAGCGAGCGGCAGGTGACTTTGAGAGCCACAGAAGTCTCCCAGCCACAAGCTTAGCGCCTTCCCTGGAGTAGTAAGCGGCGGCGGCAGTCAAGAGCAAAACCAGCTGTAAGCAGAAGCAGTGGCAGCTGCCACCCCAGCAGCAGCAGCCTTTGGAAGTGGCTGTTGCTACAAGAGCCAGCTGAATAGTTCAAATGAGTGCACGAGACAGGAATAAGAGGAAAGGCAGAAATAAAAGAAAGCAAGAAAAGGCAGAGAGCCAAGCCTATAAGGCTGGAAAGAGGCAGGAAATAGGAGCGTCTGGTCTCCGTCGACGGAAAAATCGCAGAGACCTGTCAGATCTTTCCTGCCAGAGGTATAAGGCACCATCATCCCAGGAGTTATAACACTGGTCACTCTCAAGGCCTAGGGGATCCTAACCTCCCAGACAGGCCAAAGATTTCCTTCAGGAATGAAGGGTGGAGCTGAGAACTTGCATGACAGCTGCGGCACTAGAGGGCTCCACCTGCTGCTACTTAGGGCTGTCTGCTGCCACCACTCTCTGCTGTCAATCAAACCATGAAGGAAAACAAAGGCTGCCCAAGTCCAACGGTGGGAGAGACTCTCCTTTTCCACTGTGGTTTGCCATCACATAGAGCACAAGGCTCCCAGCTGATCTGTGATATAGGCATGCCACATAACAACAGGAGTTTGAATTCACCTGTTCTCCAGCTTCTAGCATCCAGAGGAATGTCTTAAAGAACCGTGCTCAGTTTTCTTGTCAACAGAGTCGCTGGGTTTCAGGAGCCTGCATCAAAGACGTTCCATGTGGACAAGGAGAGCCCAGAGAAGGGGATGAAGCTCGTGAATGCAGAGGTCTCTCCTAAATGGAAGGAGAACAATGGCGTAGGAGCCTAACATAGATTAGTCACACATTGTTACTCGGCTTAAATTCACTGAGACATCTCAGCGGCAGGTCAGGTGGTGGGCAGAAGGCAGAGGGGCGTGAGTAAATAAGGCTGCCCTTGTCTGCTCTTTGTGAGGCACAGCCTTCCCTGCAGGAGTCTGTGCATCATGGCGTAGCCATCTACATACTTGTAGCGATGATGGGTCATTGATTTTCACATTCAGTTTGATGCTTGCCTTGTGGTTTGCGATCTTAAAAATCTATTCTGCACAGAAGGAAGCCACAAATGACCATCAGCAATAACAAATCTTGGACTCTAACTACCCAGAAAACAACAGCCTCTGAAATTGATGACCTGGTAGTCAAGGGCATTTTGTCTTCTGCTTCCAGAACTCTGAGAAACAGCCACTGTGTTCAGGGCAAAGGAAACATACCTTCTACTTTCCAATCCAACTGATAAATCCAAGTCCTTCCCAAGCCCTTTAGGCTGTTTCCTTAGGAAGTCCTCAGTCTTCAGAGGGTCAAGCTTACTTGGATGCACCGTTAGGAGGGCTAAGCTTACTTGGATGCACCGTTGAGAGGGCTATTTGGTTTAACATGTACATTGCCCATCTGAATGGCCTGCTGTGCTAACAGCCTTATGAAAAGCAGTTGCTGGAAGCATTATTTCCAAGAGTAGGTCACCACCAATAGCTGGGTAACAACCTTCTTCTCACATTCCCATGGCCAGTTGGGAGAGAGGTATGTAATTGACTACTTTAAGGATAATGCCATCACCTGGATTCACAGAACCTAGTTGGGAGCAGCATTACAGCCATCATCCTGAATTCAAGTCCATCACAGTAAAAGTACTCAGAAATAGACTAGGAAGCAATTGGTATGTTTTCTAGCTAAGGGAAATAATTTTTAAACATACACACTGCACAGCCATACTGGGTATTTTTTTTTCTTGGTGGGTTTTTTTTTTGCTTTATTTATTATTAGCAATAGTATTTTTTGGTAGTTTTGTTTTATTTGTTATTATTAGTAGTATTTTTTATTTTGGTAAATTAAAGGGCAGCCAATTCTCCACATACGCAAGCACAGTTGTAATAAAACGAGGTCAGTGTCCCTGTTCTGACTGCACTGGAGAGTTCACAGGTAATGACCATTTTAGCAAATACCCATCAGAAAAAAAAGCTGCCATCTCCTGAAAAAGAGTCCCCAGTCTCAACCCTTGTCCGACTATTCTCAATCATCATCCACTCAAAAAGATTCCAACGCACTGAAAGTGTCCATGTCCTTCACTGATGGTGTTGCCAAAGACTGCACGCACACTGTAAAGAGAAACTGGTTTTCAAACACACTTCAAAACCATAGAAATCGCTTCAGTAAAATACACTGTGTGGGGTTGCTGCTTGGAAGGGGTGGTTTCTGCCCCTTGAACTCTCTATCTTTTATCCCTCTATAAATAATTATATAATAAATAATCTATTATCCCTCTGCTTTGAGAAGGAGGAAACAATTCCACGTTTCCCAGTTAGCAACCATTCCCTCATTTCCACAGAGTCATGTCCACTATGGCCATGATTTCCTGCTTTCTGATACAACATCCAGAAAAATATACAGATCCCTATGGGCAAGGTTACCCAGGCAAAATATTTCCATACCACGCTATCTTCATTTCACGCCCTACAAAGCTGGCACACTAGGAACAACTAAGTATGTTTCAAAGCTATAACCTTCTGAAAAGTTTGTGTTTATCCAGCATGGTAGACTGAGGTTCTTTGTGTGAATTACCTTAACCACCTGCTCGTCTACAGGAAGAAAAAACCCACCTCAGCTCACTTGAAGGTAAGAGAAATACCTTACTTGCATTTTAATTCCTATTCTATTAGGCAGAAGACCAGGAAGCAAGCAAGCGCCTCCTGTAATCAATTCCTGCCAAAGCCACGGCAGACATATTTCATCTTCCGAATGGACCCTCAAGGGCTGAACTTGCAAAGAGAGCATCCTAAGCCATTAAAGCCAATAAATGAACCTATTTTCAAAGGGCCCATTTAAGCAGTTAGCTCAGTCACTTAGAGGGGATTTGGAAGTATGAAGCTTTGGGTTGAGGGATGGAGAGGATGCAGCCTTGATCTCATTTTCTATTCCTACTGAGCTGTCACAAGGGAAGCTTGCGGTGACAGTGAACACACAGTTGCCCCGTCCATCCACTTCTCTGTCCTTGGCATCTAGATGCATGAAGAATTACCCACACACTGCCCCCCTTCAACTTTTGAGCCCACACCAGGGTTGAATGTCTGTCTGCTGCCATCAAGTCAAATAGCAACCAAAAATGAGTATTAAACTTTGTCTGACAGAGAGGTAGGAACTAAAGGATTTAATTCCATCCTGATCTTGTGAAAATGGTGTGAAAGCATCTTTCTCTTTACTGTGTTCTAATCTTCCATGTTTTATTATAATGAATTCCACAGTAACTGTGATTCAGTTAAAAATGGAACCTAATCGCGGTCTTTTCTCTCAGGGCTTATGAGCAAAAGCAAGATTTCTTTGCCAGCTTTCTCTTGGCTCACACTTCAAATCTGTCTCCTAAGGCCCAAGGATGACTCTGGGGTTTTATTATTTATATGATTGCCACACAAAGGTCACATCTAGTGCTCATGTTTCTCAACGGAAACCATCAGCATTCATCTCTGCTTCTCAACAGCTTTGCCATGAGGAGTCCCACTGAAGGCAGCTCTGACAAAGAGACTCTTAAAGGACAACGGAGAGGCTCATAGTTAAGTCAGTGTGGGACCATTCCATGATGCATCTTCCCATCCAAGATTCATTATGTGTGACCTCCAAGGTTAAAGGCTTAGTAAGGTTTGCATCTGGAACATCACCCAAGCCTTCATGTGACTCCAGTGGATTTGCTTCTCAGCTTGGTGGCACTTCTGCCTGGAGACTTTCAGAAACAAGGCCTGCTTGGAGAAAGTAGGTCATGGAAGGCGTGGGCTGGAGAGTATAAGTTGTCTCCAGCCCCCTTTCCTGCCTGCCTTTCCAGCTGCCTCAAGATAAGCAACTCTGCTCTCTGTGACTCACTCCCGGCTCTGATGTCCTACCCTGCCTCAGTGCAGGTGGAAAAAGAGTAAAGCTTTTACTCTTACATCAGCTTACACCTCTGAAACCTTGAGCCACAATAAACCCTTTTCTCTTAAACTGATTGTCATCAAGTATTTTGTTAATGCCAATTGAAGACTGAGTGATACAAGATTCTTCAAAGTCCTTCAGGAAACCAATCCTACAGACCATGCATCATCAGTTTTTTAGAAGGCATCAGTAGAAGGAGAGATGACTCAGTGGTTCAGAGCTCTTGCTGTTCTTCCAGAAGACCCAAGCTAATTCTTAGCACCAACATGGCTGTCAGAATTGCTTATAACTGCAGTCTCAGGATATCCACCGCCTTCTCCTGGCTTTCACTTGCACATGCCGCACAGGCTAAAGACATACATGCAGGTGAAGCTCCCATTCACATAACATAAAAATAAGTAAATCTATTTTTTTAAATCATTAACAGTTACAAGGTGGCTACCAAAAGGATAGGCTTCCCAATTCCTTCTTCTCTTCTGTCCTCAGCTTTTATTTATGAAAAGTTTTGGACATGTATACATTGTATCTTGGTCATATTCACCTTCACTCCTTTCCTGCAATTCCTCTTGGACCCATCTCAACCCATTTATTATCCTCCAAGCTTCATGTCCTCTTTTAAGAAAATCAGCCACTGAATCCAATTACTGTTGCCCATATGTGCACTGGTGGGCTGAGTCATGGGCAGCCTACCAAACGGGCACTTTCCACCAAGAAAAGTGGTTCTCCCTCCTTCAGAAACCATTAGCTCCCCTGAGCTCCCCAAGTAGTGCGGACATCAGGAGCCCCTCCCCTCTCCAAGCTGGAATTTTCAACAGGCTTGTATTGGTGGGAGTTCATGTGTATCACAAGCCTGTCATGTCCCTAGACAAGCCCTTCACACCACTCGTCTCCATTGCCCAGTTCTTACAGTCTTTCTGTCTCTTATCCAAAACGCTTCCTGAGCTTTGGCATGTAGAAGCTCATCTAGACATCCTCCTAAGATTATGTTGACTGGTGAGGTCATAGTCATTTTGGTTTGAGTAAGCATACTGTGGGATGGTCAGGCAATGACGACATTACCTGTTGGCATGCTTCTGAGAGGATGTCACCATCATTAAGCAATGTACTAAATTATGTTGTGATTATAAAACGGCAGTTGCACACCTGGCTTCAGCATTTGCTCTTAACCACCAGTGTGTGAAATATCATTGGATATAAATCACCCTCTAACTATGCCATCCTTTTCTAGTTCTCATTCTACTACCAAACTGTAAAAGGACTGTGTATTTCTAAAAGAATTAACATCCAGAAAGTATACTTAGATGTCTAGGGGACTTTTACATAACAGCACAAACCACCACATGAAGCAGAGAAGACTGAATCTCCCTGCTGCTTGTCCATAAATGTCAAACAACCAAATTCTTGTTTTGATTGATTTTTCAAATGGTGCTGAATGAGTGGATTGACAGTTCTTATGTAACAAGTATACTACTTAATCTTTCTCTTTCCAAAATGGCTCTCTGTGCTCAGCATCAAGCTGTATTGTCGCTAATTATGACGATACCCACACTATGAATATTCCCCACTGTGAAATGTGTTACTTCCCTGTATTAAGAGGCATCATGTTTATTAGATTTTTTTTTTTAGTATGGAGCCTGTATTGCAGAAAGAAAAAAACTTAGACATGGTCTCTGCCTTTGAAATATTTGAAAAAGAGCAACCTTCATTTGTAGTTGGGAACTCAAGTTAGGATGGAGCAAGAGGGCATCAGGGAGATGATAGGTTTGAGCTGAGTCTAGACTTGGAAGGAAGAATTAAAGGCACTAGGAGAAAGGGGACCATGTAAGAACATCACAGAGTGTTAGCACTGTGGTCTCATGGGCTTTGGTCAAGGTGTCACAGATGTGGCAAAGCCCTTGGTCTGATCGATAAGGTGGGAGCCAACTTGCAACAGTCATGGGTATTTAGATTTAGTGCTTGAACCTCACTAAGTAGATGTGGAGAGCTTCAATGTCTCGCCTGTGTCCTGGGAGCCTATAGCAGTGTAGCTGAGAGCTGCTGCTTCCTGGCGCCTTATTTAATGCCTCTAAACTTTGGTGGCTTTGTCTACGCATTCATGTCTGTGTGGTCCCTTGAATGTCTAAGGGTATTTTATGTAACAGCAGAGACTACTGTGTGATGCAGAGGAAATTCAATTTGCTTATTGTTTTGTCTCCAAATGTCAAGCAACCAAACACCTGGTTTGATTAATGCAGAACACAATAGCTCCGTTCTGCCAGGGCTGAAGTGAGAATTAGGGGAGTTAGTCATTCAAATACAAATATTTATCAAGCATGTACTATTTCCTAGGCTTTCTTCTGAGTTCCAGTGACAGCTCTGACAGCAATAGGATGAACTCCTGAGCAGGGCTCCCTCCTAATGGGGGAGGCAGACAGGACATCCGATAGCGGAGGCTTATCAATTATGACAAGCGCTGCAAAGAAAAAGTAAATACGGAAAGGTAGTTTGAAACAAAGAAAAAGTAAATACGAGGAGATTTGAAACAAAAGGATATAACAAAAGGCTTAAGAAGAATTCACCGAAAGTGACTTTCAAGTAAAGACTAGAAATGCCTTTCTTTAAAGTAGTATATTTTATGCTACAAAATCATAGATATGGGTGATATAGATATACAGATATACATATCAACCTAAGACTAGAGATTTGATATAGCCTCAAAAGAAATTAGCTATTATTATTTTCTTTGCTGTTAGCATTACAATATACAGGAAAAAGCAAAAGCCCTGGTATTAGCCGGGATCCCCGGGATAAAAGAGAATAAAGCTTTTTCCTATAACTGTTTTCATAATATGGTGTGTGATACTGTGACAATGGGCCCCTCAACTAGAAGACAGTATCAGACAGATCAACAATCAGCTGTGCCTTCCTCAGTGATTGTGTCCCCTGACTTGGGGCGCTGATTGCCTATGCAAATGTTAAGCTATTGTCAAGTTGTAGCATAGGGATCTAGTAAAATTATATAGGCGAGAGTTGACACAAAAACACTTTATGAAAGTTCTAGAGGCTCTTGGATGCCACATTGGGTCCCTACCAGAATAGTTGGTGACACCCTGTCACTAAGACCCCAACACTCAAAATTCCTCCAGGAAGACAGGGAATGGTGGCTTCTAGTGTATGCTGGAAGCTGATTTTTCTTGCTCTGCTCTCAGAAACTAATAAGCATATAACAACGTAAGAACAATACTAAGTATAACACAGGAGAGGACGTATCCCAGTCACTCATCTTCCCACACAGTCTGTGCAAACATACATTATGAAAAGCTTCCTGGAGAGAACTTATGTAATAGCTATAAAGAAATCTCCACCCTTTTACGTAGTAATTTCATCTTTTAACAGTACGCAATTACATATTTTTTTAAAAAAGAAAGTAACTTGAAACATCTACTTTGCTCCTCAACAACTTGAAAAACAAGGGAACGGCTCTGTGTCCTTCCAAGGTGGCCTCAAAGCTGTACTCCTTATGGACACAACATCCACTGAGTACAGCCAAGTAGTGGGCGAGTGGTACCAGGGGCGGGGGGGGGGGGGTGAACTCACTCAAGAATGAGTGTTACCCAAAATGACAATGGTGGCAGGAAGCGTCTGAGCTGAACTTTGCAGAATAAATGCATGGCTTTTGGCTGCGTTTTTTTTTCAAGTCAAGCCCACATCTCTCTTTTCTCTTTCCATAATTACAGTTCCTGGGTCACATTGGGAAAGCATGTTCCAGGCAACAGGAGCCCTTTTTTCCTATGCAAGATTTTCCACACCATGCTTTGTACCCTGTTAATTGATATGAACAGGTGTTATTAGAAACTGTTTCACAATTGATTACTTGGAGTGATGTAGTGGAATTTATCTAAGTATCTTGGGTGCAAAGTTTCTCAGAACATTGATTTCATAATTGATACTATATATTTTATATTACATATAAAATTATATATTAGGAAGCAGAGTGAATCAACATGGGCAGAAAAATGGCCCAGACAAATTATAGGACCGAGATTGGGCGGGTATCTTTTTAACCTCTTAAGTTTCCATCAGCCAAGAATAATGAACATATAACTTTGGAAATTTCTAGATTGGCAACAGAGATTTCCAGATTGGGCCTTGTCAAGACAGGAAAGTCCCTTTTCAGGCCTGCCTCTTGCTAGAATTACTTCAGGAGGGTGACTTGACTTGACATCCTGGCCGCTGAAGAACCCCATTTAGACAAATTCACAGTAGGAGAAAGAACCAGCAACCATAAAGAGTGCTGCACTCACGGTCTTCCGTCCCTTCCGAAAACAACAAACGTGCCCACTGCCAGAAGATTTACATGTTTAGACAGCAAAGCCATGCAAGCTGTCACTCAAGAGAAGCCTGCAGAATCCTCAAGAGGGTTTTCAAGGCCCGGGCAGATGTGTATCTGGAGCACAATTCCACATTCCATTCTTACCCGAAACACTATCTTGAGGGTAAGGGACCCATATTTGAGAGGACTGCAGGGTTCACCTTGTGTTGTCAACAGTAAATATGTCAATCACACACGGAAAATGCCTGACAGCTTCTTCTTCGTGATTGCATTCCATCTAAAATAGCTACCCACAGCTGCTTTGGGTGGATGACAGGCTCGGGACTCAAAAGAGGAGCCTGTCCCGAGGACATAGTCACTTGCTCTTCATTCGTCACGTTGAGCGTGGTATGCCTAGCCTTTACTACATGGAGACCTTGAACCTCAGAGATCTGTTTCTGTGATACCGAGTCATGCTGTAAGATACATCAGCTCGGCCCAAGACAGCAACGCTTAGCACTCCCTGGCTCTGCCAGCCCAATTGTGAACCTTAGGCAAGAAAAGCTACTCAGAGGGTTCTTACCAGATGATGAACCATCAGGTGTCTGCAGAATTAAGTGCCCACAGTTAACAGAGAGGGATTGGGTTTACAGCTAGTGTTGACAAGCTAATTCCTATGATAAACTACATCAAATCATGGTAAGGTTTTAGGGAGGTGGAGTGGAACATGCTAGCGGTAGATCACTCAGATTTGACCTTTTACTGCACCACCCGTGATCTTTCTCCTCCTCAGGCATGTTTACTTAATCTGCCTGAGTTTCAGATGCTCCTCCTGAAAGACAAAGGATGCTATAATTTTTTATTCAATTTGCTCCCATTCATGAAGCCCAGACCAATATACTGAATATTTTGAATGTGAATAAAATCCAAGTATGGTCCTTTCTTCAAAGCTAGAAGATTCTATTTCTGAGCCAAGAGGTAGATGGAAGATGCTCCATTTTTTTTCCTTCGGATGTTTTCTCTAACTCTCCATTTCTCCCTCTTTTCTCATGTACACTCGTCAACAAAATGCATGGTTCTCTAGAGAGAAAATTGAATTTCCATCTCCTTGTGCGTCTGAAATATGTTTGCAAATCACCCAGAATGGGTAGGAAAGGATGTTGTAGGTTAGGTACTAAGCCATTGCTAAATCTGGCCTGCCTGAGTCCTTTCATCCTTTTGCAGATGTTAAGGGTTGGCTGGGTATCACAGCTAAGGTATGTGTTTTAGTTTAATAAGTTGCCCTTGGGGATCTATTTTCAGGAACCTCATTTATCCCATCCTAAGGAACAATTCCGTCCTATGAAAACAAATGGTTGTAAACAGAATCCATCCATGACCAGAGGGCCTGATCAATAACCCAGTATTAGCTGTGCAGTCAGTGATGGATCCCACCTACATGAGGGTTATGTAACATCTCCACAGGAGTCCTTATGCCTATGCATATCTAATAGGGTGACATAGGGACCAGGAGGGAACTCTCAAACAAATGGATATACTTTCTGTCTAGAATTCTTTGGATCTCACCAGAAAGTCAGCTAAGTTATCTCCACTGGGAGGAGAAAGTAGGGTCTGGCAGAGGCTAAGCAAAGAATCTGAACACGCAGAAGATGTCAAGAAAGCTAGAGTTAAGAGCCATTGATGTTTTTGTAAAGATCCAATCTTTCAAATGAGTACAAAATCATGGCCAATTTCATAGGCTTTGGGACTGAGGAAGGAAAAGGATCCCAGTGAATGCCCAGACTGAATATAATTCTAAAACGCCTTTGGCATTAACATCTTCTCTGCTCCAGGGGAGTGACTTCCAGTAACAAGACACTTTAGACAAGGACAATATGGTGCTAATAATAATGTCTACCATTTATTCAGAATCTCTAGGCATTGTTTCAAGCTCCTGAAATAAACGAATTCTGTTAATACTCACAGTTCTACGACGCAGATTTTTATTATCTGGGAACTAAAGCCATGCCCTTCAGAAGATAAGTGTGAGCCTAAGACTTTAATGGCTGAGCTATCTCTCCAGCTCAGACTTTTATCATCTGTACAGGTCAATATTCTGAAGCATAATGAGGCTAAATATCTGACGTCACAGCAGTGAAGGGCAGAGCTAGGTCTGGAACCCAAGGAGCCTGTCAGCCTAGCCTATGATCTTAGCCTTTATGTTTAGCTATGATAGATAATTATGTAACAGGAATTCTTATTTGTGCTAATAATAAAAACTCAGAGTCAGATATAGGGGCTAATGCTGAAGACCAGAGAAGCAGAGCGGCCAGTCTCTGGGGAGCTCTTTTACCTCTACCAATGCTATCCTCAGAATGCATCCATTGACTGCACCTGTCTCCACCAAATCGTAGACTGCACTGAGCTCCTGTCTCCTCCTGCTTTATATTCCTCTCTCTTCACGGCCGTATCACTCCTGTCTCCACCTCCCTAGTGCTGGGATGAAAGGACTGGAATCCCAAAAGCTGGGATCACCTTTGTAAGAGATCTGTTGCTCTTTTAGACAGATTCAATCTCCTATAACCCAGGGTAGCCTTGAACTAACAATAGATCCCTTTGCCCCTGCCTTCCAAGTCCTGGAATTAAAGGTGTGTGCCACCACTCCCTGGCCTTAACTTTGAATTCTGATCTTCAGGCAAGCTTTATTTGATAAAACACGAACAAAATATTACTCCATAAATGCCATTGCATCCTTGCCCAAAATCTGAAAACTCTCTTAAATTAAGTCATATTTATAACTAAACTTTCAGATTACAACATTTAAATGCAATACATTGATTGATTGACTGACTTTATATGTGTGTGTGTACATTTGTGGATGCATGCCTATATGTATGTGCTTGGATGTGTGTTTGCCACAATGTGTGTACATGTGTAGGTCAAAAAGACAATATGTAAGAGTTGGCTCTCTTCTTCTGCCATTTAGGGACCAGGAATTGAATGTGGGTTATCAGGTATCAGAAAGTAGTTTCATATGCTAAATCATTCTGCTATCATCAGATTAAAACTTTTATCCCTCATAGATTTATGTGCCATTCATGCTTTGTGACAAAGACTTACCTGAACTTCCAAAAAGACCCCATGCTTCTAAAAAAGAGGTCCTTCATATAAAATATGCTTTGGGTGGACCAAACGCCTGGCATAGATCAATTGTCCACTAGCCATTTGGCAAATGGATAAAGTAGCTACAGTGAAGAATTGGCTCATGCCATCAGCATCCACCCAAATAGGAAGGCTCCAGTTTTCCACTCAGCCACTGAAGTATAATTGTCTTCAGTGTCTGCCTCTTTCAGTAGACCTACAGGTTGTATGAGTACAGGGACTGCGTATTTATATTTTGTTTTATCCCAAGTGAAAACCAAAACACCTTGGACATGGCTGAATGCAATAACTTTTTGGTAAGTAGATGAATTAGGTTCATAGACCCTCATAGCTCCCTGCGGAGAGAGCTGAATTCAGTGCCAAGAGTTAGCTGATGAGTGTTGCTTGGGTCACCAGGTTTCTGCTGTGATCTCATTCTGACTATGGGAGGGATTTGTTGTGTCAAGTCAACCCGTGTGCCCTGAAATGCTATGGTTTTTCTTAAGCACAAGAAAGCATCTGTGGCACACTAGAGCTGGGGAAACTGGGGCGATGCCCTGGGAACTAAGGGGCTGAGAGAAAAAAGAAGTCACCAACTATTCATTGAGGAATCTCTGCCTCAAGCAGAGGGCTGCAGCTCAGAATGTTGCCTGGGTGCACTGAGAAGTGATGAAAGCTGAAGTTGGAAAGGAACAGCAGGATTCATCCGTGGAAGCTCTTGAACCTGGGGAACAAAGTAAGTGACTCAGAATCTCTTTCAAAAAGACAGAAGAATGAAGGAAAACAACAGAATTTCAGGGGACCTTTGTGTAAAAAGTTCTGAATTAAGGTGGGGTCTTTTAACTAATGGCATCCTAAAAGCTTGACCACCTAAGACAAAGACAATTTTGTTTATGTTTTGTTTTGTTGGGGGTGTTTATTTTAGTTTTGATATGGGGGGTTTCATCTATTCCAGGCTGACCTGGGACTGCTACACTTCTGAGACTGAGTCCCTGTTCCTCCTGCTTCATCCTCCCAAGTGCCAGAGTTATAGGTATGCACCACCGCACCTAGCTGGGAAGATGATTTTGATCCAAAGAGATGCCAGGAATGACACCTTCCCAGTAATAATGGCACTTTAATAGACATTGAAGATCTGAGAATTAAGTTTGACACTTTTTCATAAAGACACCGTGTGGTCCCCAATAGGCAATGATTCTTGGTGCTCGTGTCGCAAGTCCCACGGCTGTGGTATAAGATACTGATGTCTTAAATGTCCTCTTCTGAGAAAAGTGCCTGAATGCTCCAACGTACCTGGAAATCACAGCTGCAGAAGGGAGTTCTGGATCAGAAATCAGGATACCCGAATTCACATTCCAGATCTGCCTGCAACTTGGTGGTCACGTGGACTTGATAAGTCATGGCATCTCTAAATTCTAAGCACCTGGGATTCTCAGTATAAAATGCACTAACGCCAGTTCCTAACCAAATGCAATAACGTGTGAATCCTTCTGAAATGAACACAGAGTAAAGCCACGTGAACAGAGTAATGAAGATTTGTCACGAACCTTACACCTTATCCATTTTACATATTCATATCCAATACTCAGACTCTAACACATTTTGATTGTGCCTTGACAAAAAGCTTTTGATTAAGGTTGAACGAGTTATAAGAATGAAGCCCTAATATAATAGGGTTGGCGACTTTATGAAAAGGGAGAAAGAGACCATTCCCTCTCTCCACACACTCAAGAAAAGCCGTGCAGATGCACTCAAATATATGTGCACACACATGTGCGTCCACACATATCAAAACACAAACACACTTATAAACATTTTAAACAGCAGAAAAGATCCTTGGAAACACAGCGAGACATTTTATTTCAAGAGTTTATTTTCTTTTTAATCGTGTGTGTGTGTGTTCATGTGTGTGCAAGTGTCATAAAAGCCAGAATAAAGTGTCTGATCTCCTGAAGTGAAATATAGGCAGTTGTGAGGCACCAGACATAGGAGCTGGGAACTGAACTTGGGTCTTCTGGAGAAGCAACAAACTCTCTTAACTGCACAGTCATATTTGCAGCCTCCAGATGAGGACTTCTAAATGGCACCAAGAGGCTGGATGAGGTCACATGATATCAAGAAGTCATTTGAATGTTGGGCCTGCATTAATTCTTGGATCTACTCATTGTACCAGATTATTGGTTCATTCCTTGATTCATCTGCAGCAGATAGATAGCATTTATAATATTAACAGAGAAGTTCATGGAGTTTGAAATATAAAGAAAAAGGCAAACTATAAACTGTTAATTGCATGATTCTTTTTGCTTAAAGATAACATAATAGCTATAAAAGAAGTATCCAAGAGTCTGACACTGTCACATACAGGGTCCTTATCTAACCCAGCATAAGACAGGAAAGTCTTCCCTAAAAACTCGTTTTGGCAGTCGGAAGTCTGAGAAGGTGATAAAAATGTAAGGAAAAGGAGAACATTTATCCTCAGGAAGGGGTCCAGGTGTAGGACAGGACAGCAGGAAGACCTCATAGTGGGGTAACAAGAACGACAAATGCAGTCGGAGTGTGAGGCGCAACAGGGAGCCTACTGCTGGGGAGAAAGGGTCAAGGTCAGGTAATTTATGAGCTCGTGAGCATTTGTGAGACACACATGCTTTCAGAGTCAAGGGAAATTTCTGGGGACTCATCTAAGAGGCTGTAAGTTGGGAGCAGGATGACTTTCTCTGTCCCCTTTAACATCCTTGTCCGTCAGGGCTTCACTTTCCCAAGCAGCCTAGTCCGGCTTAGAGGAGAACAAAAGTTTCTTCCATCTGCATTTAATGATGTCAGGGACTGGTCTGGCCAGTTTTAGTTGAGGAACTGTAGCACTTTTTGGAACACAGTTAAATATTTAAAGGCAGAGCACTGGGCAGCTATGGGCATGGATCAGAGATAAGCAATTAGTTGATGACTGCAAAGTGTTTTCTGGATGGAAAGGAAAGTGGAAAATAGAATTAAAATAATCTGCATGGACAATAGCCATTGATGGAGGTGCTGGGCAAAATTTTCTACTCTACTGTGTCGTGGAATAATCTTCTTTTTGTACACTGTGAAGATTTGTCACTCAGATTGGGCTAATAAAAAGCTGAATGGCCAATAGCTAGACAGGATTTTCAGTGCAGAGAGGACGCTGGGTACAAGAAGGGCAGAGACACAGAGAGTCAACAGCCAGATGGGGAGGAAGTGGCATGGGCAGAAAGTATACAGTAAAGATAATAAAACCATGGGTCAGAAAGTAAACTGATAAAAAAAATGGGCTAATTTAAGTTGTAAAGGCTAGTTAGTAATAAGCCTGAGCTATTGACTGAGCTTTCATAAATGATGATAAATCTTTATGTGGTTATTTGGGAGTTGGCATGTGGGACAGAAAAATCAGTCTGTATTACTGGTCTTCCTCATCAGATTGGCTAGTCCTGCTGTCATAGAAAACCACAGGCCATTCTAGCAAGAAAATCTACACAGAACCTGTTTCCTGTGTTTCCTTTACTCTCATATGTTGTCCAGTGGAGAACTGTCAGAGTGGACCTCCACTCCATCTGGGCACAGTCATTAGAAACTATGTAACTTGCCTGGCCTCTCACTGCCTTTTCCTATACAGCAGAAGGTACCAAGTCCCGACACAACTAGCAGACAACCACATAAACTTTGTGCATTTTAGTTAATTGCTGTTAATTAATTAAGTCAAACCTTCGGTTGTTCAAAAGCTTCTCCATTCAAAGGCTCATTAAATAAATAACTTGAATGTCCTTTACTAAAAGACATCCTAGACCTGGAGGCATAACAGTAAACAGGACTGAGTTCTTGTCCTCAAGACAGAACTGCAAACTGTAGGGTAAGGATCATGTAGTCCATAGTAAGTTCTGTAGGAATAGAGAATTACTCCTAGTGCATCCATTGCTTCTAAGTTTTCATTCTTAAATAATTTCATATTCACAGAAAGCTACGGAAATAATGTTGGTGTGTCTAGTATCCTCCCTATCCTCCTCCCCCAAAGAAATATATTACATGACTATGGTACAGTGTGTATGTAACTGTGGTACAGAACATTGATAGGACAAACTACAGAACTTACTTATGCTGCACCATTTTATAAGCTTCTGTAGGTCAGCATTATTTTATTGCATATATATGTTTGTGCATCTATCATTACTTGAAATTTGGTGTGTGTGTGTGTGTGTGTGTGTGTGTGTGTGTGTGAAACAGACATTAAAGACAGAACAAAATGAGGTGTGTTTGGACTGAAGATGGTAATTTTCTTAGTTAGGGTTTCTCTTGATGTGAAGAGACACCATGACTATGGCAACTCTTATAAGGGAAAAAAACATTTAATTTGCGTGGTTCACTTACAGTTCAGAGGTTTAATCCACTATCACCCATCATGGTAAGAAGCAAGGCAACATACAGGCAGACATAGTGCCGGAGCTGAGTCCTTACAACTTGATCCAAAGGAAACAGAACGTGAACTGAAACATTGGGTGTGGCTTCAGCATATATGAGACCTCAAAGCCCACCTCCACAGTGACATACTTTCCCCAACAAAGCCTCACCTCCGTAGAGTGCCACTCCCTTTGGGGAGGGGGGTCATTTTCTTTCAAATCACGGCAGTATTCTTGTCTCAGCTGAGCTGCTCTAGAAAAGAGAAAAAACGCTGGGCTTCTGAGACCTTGTTACAAGTGTTACCTTATCAACTTGTGTTTATCCCACTGGTCTTCAGTTTCATCTACACAAGTCCTATTCCTGTGGGGTTGAAGGAGCTCAGTAAGTTTGTAGTGTAGGAAGTTTTGTTTTCTAGATACTCAGGTACTCAGTAATGGTCATGAAAAAGCCAGTGAGTGGTACTGGAACATTCAACACTGGAAAAACAGAACAAGTTGTTTTTTATTCTTTGTTACTTTTGAGGAATACCCCAATGTAAGTTCTTTGCTGATAAGAATCATTTATTCCATGGGAATATTTGTATTTCCAATAAGCACCATGTTACCAACTGCAAGATACCCAGTATCTGTTGACTGCTGTCTCTGACTTGTCAGTAAGTCTTGACTAAAACAAGACGCAGTTTTTTACACTCAGCTGAAGATAGAAGGTTATATGAGATGAATGATAGAGCAATGAGCTTTGCTGTGAATCTATTTTTAAAAACAAAGCAGAGAATAAACTATTATATTACCACACTGAAATCTATACTTTGCTCTAAGTATATATTATTATTCACTTTTTCTCTTCCCACCATATTATATGTGGGGGAACATGTGTGAGAAAGTGTCTGCATGTGTGTGTGTGCACATGTGGAGTCAGTCCCAAGGTGGAGGCCAGGAATCATCTCCCATCAATCATTTCACCCACATTATTGATTGGGGCAGGGTCTCTCGGGCAAACCTAACACTCACCAATAAGGTCAGTTTCCCTGTCGAGCTTGCCTGTCTCTGCCTTCCTAGACTGGAATTACAGGTTCTCCATGCCTGACTAGCATTTAAGTGGATTCAAGGGGATCTAAATTCTGGTCCTATGTTTGCATGGCTAGCTCTTCATCGCTGATCCATCTCCCCAGACCCCATTATTCCAAACAGCACTCACCTCCCTAATGCTGCCCAGGCAGGAGATCCTCAGTGAAAGACACTTCTTTGCAACACGCACCTGTAGCACTTGGCTGTAGCACTTGGCGTTCTGTTCATTTTGCTGCCTTTCATGAAAAGACTCAATGAGGTTTGATACATTTTTGCCTTTATCTGTCATTTACATCCCAGTAAGAAACAATGAAAACTTGGTTCCTAAACACAGCTAGAAATCAGTCTGAAAAACTGGAAAATGTCTGACTAATGGAGCAAAAATGGATGAGCAGGAAACCAAACCCTGCCTATGTAAGACAAGAACCACTCTATAAAACTCTATAAGTTGTTCTAGATGGTCAAAAGAGCTATTCTTGTGAAGGCTTGGTCTTGACTGGTTTCACATAAACCAGTCATCAGTAAGTTAAAACTGGAAACATCTATGTACATTAGAACATGATGAAATATTACATAAACACCCACAATTTTCTTCCATTCATCCCAGAGCCTGTGCCCTTCACATGCCTATTTTATTTGTTTCTTATTTTTCGAGATAGTGTCCCTGTATGACCCAAATATGCCTTGAATTCCCTGTCATCTTCTTCCCTGTGTGCTGAAATTACAGTTATACCCCATCATGGTTGGCTTACATGTGATTTTGAAGCTTTTTCTATGTCCTTGAATCTGGGTTGCAGTCATGATTTGCTGTGGCCAGGAAAACATGAGAAAAGTCAAAGCCTCCCCATTCTGCCCTGTAGCCTCTCTGAACGAGTGCTTCCCCTTGCTCTCTTAGACCCTGCCTTCCCATGAGAACAATCCAGGATTAGCCTAGTGAAGAAGGAGAAGTCACCGAGAGCAAAGCCAAGACATGTGAGCCATGGCCACCATCAAAGCCACCCTTAGAAGACCTGCCAACTGACCACAAATACGTTTTAAGCCCAGATAAAGGAACCACACCTGACCCAGATTATCAACATCTCTTCACTCTCCCAGAGAAGGATAAGCAAGATGGAAGTCTTATTAATACATCGAGATCTATGCCTGCTTTTCTGCAGCACTACAGTGGCAATAGCCAACACAGCAAGACTCTTAATCCCTTCCCTATCAGTATTTCATTTTATCTGCCTAGATACGGGGACACTGAAGCTTTATCTGGGTTAGGCTGGATTTCTGCCTGGTGAGAGCAGGCGACACCCTTCTGGTAGAAAGACAGTGATGTGTTTTCCTCTTGTGAACAATACAGCCCACAAATCTCTCCTAGGCCGTTCTGTGGCAAAGCCGGAGGCCAGATGCTGGCATCATCTTTCAAGCTGAAAGAAGCTAAATCGAACACTAGCTCCCGGGCGCAACCATTTTCCATCCAGTCCCTAGGAAGAGTGAGAGCTGAGGCGAGAACTTCAGCCCCTGAGTTTCAAGTTTGACAGTCAGGTACCACAGTCTTTCCCCATGCAGATATGAGTTACAAATATTTATAGGCAAGGGAAAAATCATCTCGGTGCTGCCTGGATTGTGATATTCTCTGCCGTCAGTAGATGTCATGTGACTCCATAGTTTCTCTGACCCTGATGGATTTTTTTTTTCTTCTTAAAAATTGCTTTAAACAGAATATTGATCTTCCTGGATTCCTTTTCAAAGGCTGAAATTTTCTGAACTAGAATAGGAAGGAACGTATCATGAGGCTCTATTAACGAGAATTTCACCAGCTGATTCTCACTCATACTCTACGGCTAAATCTAGCAAGTCAGCCAGCCTTGGGTATCCTAGTTTGTGATTCAAAATGCAAAGACATCAATAACATTGACAAGCGCTTGTGTCCATTACCGACGCGTCCCTCACCAGAATGCAATGCAAGGCTTTCATTTCTAGGCAAGCTATGAATACAACTCAATCGCGCCATTGCTGTGCCTCAGCTGACTCAAGGCCGGCTTTAACCAATCAATAGAAACACTGAACTCCCTGTCTCCTGTGCAAACAGAGGCCAAGGACCCAAAGTTAGCTAATCAGTAAACCTGAAAAGGCTTATTTGTATAAAGAAACTAAAATTTGTTATAAATCTGCCTACTTGAAGGCTCATGTTGTTCTATGTAAACTAAAATACGCACACATACACACTACAGTATTCAACTTTACACTCAGTAATATATATTGGACCTACTCAGAAGCTTCTAGAAGGGGTACCCTTCTACTTACAGTCTTTATTTTTTTTCTTTAGAATTTGGAATGAGACGAACACAGAAATAAGAATAAAAGAGCTAGTTATTGCCAGCACTCAGGAGGAGGATGCCGTGACACAGAGAGTTCAAGACTACTCTGGGCTTTGTAACAACACCCTGTTAAATCAAAATATAATGATTATAATGATAAATAAGTAAAAACTTAAAAATTAATTTTAGTAGAGTCATATTCAATATAGCAATTAAAATCTTGTGAGATTAGACTCCAACTGAGAAGACAGTCTATCCCCTGTGTCCTTACTCAGTACAGAGACTGTATTCACTGACATGATGTTTATTGGGCATGGAACTCACACCATTTAGTTATTAAGTATTTTTTCACTCTGAGCGCATGTCATCTAAGTGGTGGCTTTTAATGCCTCACAGTGAAGGTCCAGTACGACAGTGTAGCAATTATCTTTATCATTGGCTTTAAGTGCCTTAAGGCCAAGGACCACATTTTTCTGTTTCACTGCTATTGACTTAGCGCCTGGAGAGATAGTTTCCTCTGCAGTGAACGCACAACACCTAGTTGTTGAATGAATGTATAAGCAAATGAATTAATTATTGCATCAACAATTGAGCAATTTCAGGATTATGGTGATAATGGTCACTTTGCTCAAATAAGGGGTTTAAAGCTCTCACATGTCCAGAAGATTCCTTAGTCATTCATCTTGCAAAAATTTCTCTCTCTGTAATAGGACTGTTGGCACCTTCCCCAGACCCTTTTACAAGGCCAGTCACCCATCCTCCACCTTTTACGAGTGTCAAACTCCAAAGACACATGGCCGTGCCAATTTTTTTTTTCTGGAAAACCTCCCTCAGCTGACAAGAGATGCCTTGCCTGTAGATGTCTGGAAGGTTGCAGAGTCCTTTCCTAAGAATAGTCAAGCTTCAATGTCAGGATGAATCAAGACTATGAAAACTCCATTCCTTTGCCTTAAGACGGGGTGAAGCCATGGCATTCTCTGGTTACTAGATCTCCACTTGTGAACAGGAATAGACTGGATTTTAGCTAGGCTCTTATCTAGACTCAATTCACTCCCTGCCATACACCACAGCCTTAATTCTGCATGGGTTTCCCTAAGAACACTAGCTTAGTAAATACATTCCACAAGAATCATGATTTCATTTTGCTATTACTTACAGCATCCTTCCCAAAGAGAGATGAATCATCAAAAAGTCTCATGTACATGTATATATGGATACATCTTTTATCTAGGATGAACTGGCCTTAGTACAGGTTGACTTTGCTTCTGTGTAATGCCCAGCATTGGAGAGGTACTATATTCTACAAAACCTGTAGAATGGAGTATCAGACATTGACAACTACTTGTTGAGGGGAAAATATTCCGATTTTGGTAAAGTAACTAACAGTCTTTTTGGTGTGACTATCTGTGATTGTTTGAATGTTATTGCCCCCCCCATAAGTTCAGAGGGAATGGCACTGTTAGAAGGTGTAACTTTGTTGGAGTAGGCATGGCCTTGTTGGAGGAAGTGTGTCACTGTAGAGATGGGATCTGAGATCTTATATATGTTCAAGTCATGCCCAGTATCTTAGACTTTCTGAATTCCTTTAAACAAGTTTTTGGATAGTGTCTGAGTTAGGGTTTCTATTGCAGTGAGGAGACACCATGACCAGGGCACCTCTTATAGAGGAAAGCATTTAATTAAGGCAGTTACACTTCAGAGGTTCAGTCTGTTATTGTCATGGTCTGACATGGTGATGCGCAGGCAATCGCGGTGCTAGAGAAATAGCCAAGAGACCTGCATCTTGACTTGCAGGCAACAGGAAGACCCCTATTTTCAATAATTGGAGAGAATTGTTCTGAAGTCTGAGACCAGGACCTACTTTTAAAAAGCAGAAAACTTTTCCAGGGATTCTCACTCTCAATTTTGACAAGGCTTCCAGCATAAAAGTCAGGTACCGACAGCATCAGGATCTGACCTTGATACGGAGAACAACCCGGGAAAGGAACCTCAAGGTGCTGTCAACAAAGGTAAGCTATGAAGCCGGAAGAGGGATAATTTACCGATATGGAACACCTCCCATGACCCAAATGTTAATATCCTGAGATGAGTCAAGGCACAGCTTCTGCTGCACTCCTGGGATGCCTCCAGTAGATTGGAAAACGTAATAGCTGCATTAAGTACAATAGAGATGTCAGGATTTTAGTTGCAGGGTGTAGAGGGATAGATTAAAATCTCCAAGAAATGAGGATGCAAGAATGATTTCACCTATCTGGTCAGGAGCCTGGGATATGACACCATTACTTTGCAGGGCCCAGGGAGCTATTTGTTTTGGAAGGTGCGGGTGATGGAGTGAGCAGCATTATGAGAAATCCACAGTGAATACTCTCGGTGGACCAGGACGGACAGCAGGCACTGTTGTTATAGAACTGGCTTCCCTGGGAACCATGTGGATAATTAAGAAACAGAGCCGTACGTGCCAGGTGGCAGCACCTGACCATCCAAAGGAACATGGCTGATCTTAGTTGGCATCCAGGTTGAAACATCTGCTAAGTCTATTCCCCGGAGCCTCCCATGGCAGCCTGTATTGTCCACTGTCTTAGCAATGACAGTCTTGTCTGAAACCAATATCCCTTATATGCAGAATCTTAGACTTAATGCAACCTTGCGGTTTTCATATATAAAAGGACATTTTTTGGGGAAAAAAAAAACAATCTTTTCCACACTGTATATTATAACAGAGTGGGTTTTGACCAGATAACTGGGGGAAAACATATGTTTCAAACAAATAAATAGTAGGCTATGACGAGCACATACGCTTGGACACGAACGAAAAGACTGGTCACTTGAGCCGCTTAAACTATGAATTATCTCATTCACTCACGCAAGTTCATTTCCCATTCGTACGCACAACCTGGGGTGTCCTTTTGCACGCTCCATACATAAGGAGGTGTGTACTCCAAAAGCATCTGTATTTTCAAACACTTGATTTCAGAATTTGATTATGGAACAATAGCTGTGTTAGTAAGGGGACTGCGGTCACAACCGTCCCCAAACCTCCACCGCTTCCCTTATTAACCATAGTTCTCAGTTACATCGCAGGCTGGAAGAAAGAATGCCTCGAGAACATTCTGTGCTGGGGATGGGGCCGTGGTTCCGTGGTGAAAAGCACTTACTGTTCTTGTTAGAGGACATGTGATCATCTGCCAACCCCTGTGGCAGGGGGCATGAACCATCCTTAACTCCAGCACCATGGGGATCTGAGACATCTGGCCTCGTGGGCACCTGCATTCAAGGGCACACATACCCACCCTCAGACATATGCACATATGAATAACTAAATACACCATGGCGTGCGTCTCTGTCTAAATGAAAAAGTTACAAGAATGTCATTCAGCGCAGGATAGAGAGAAAGGAAGGAGAAACAAGATCTCCGGAAACCCCAGCTCTCTTTTCTTTCAGCGGGAAATTTCCATTTAAGTGCTGTGTTCTTTAGCACCCCCTGGGAGATTCAGATAGAGCCTCACAGGAAGGGACTCCAAGAAAGCAGATCTCTGCTCCTCTCAGAGGAACACATCACATCGTAAGCTCTTTGCCAGTGGCAAGGCTAAATGGCAAGCCTGCCAGCTTTCTTTGAGACAAACATCTCAGCAGTTGGTATTCCTAATACGCTGGGAAACAGAACACTTATCTTTCGACTCCTTAGGCACCGAAGCTTCTGCAGTACATCACATTTTGTGTGTGTGTGTGTGTGTGTGTGTGTGTCACTGATCATAACGGTTGTTAAAAAGGTGATGAGCAGATTTCACAACTGGCAACACTGGAAAAGGTGTCTGCGGGACCACAGCCACTTTTAATGCTGCTTGTTACCAAGTACTTTTCTACTGTTGGGGGAGAGCCCAATTGAACTAGACTGTCATTAGCTCTCCTCTGCTTTGACTTGCCCCTCCTACCATCATCCCTGCCTCCTGATGTTGGTGCCCTTCTGCATCCCCTTCTTCTTGAGCGTTGGCTCAGTGTTTTGACTTACTTGTGAAGAGTGTGACAAGCATCTCAAGATGTCAGCCCCAAGTTTACATTCTTAAAAAGGTTGTGACTGTCATCTTGGCGCTCACACACTAGCATGAAAGAGGAGTCAGCTGCTTCGTGGTGAGCTGAATTATGGGTGAAGCCCAGGTGAAACTTGGTGAGAACTATTTAGGCAACAAAATGAGGAATTGAGGTCTTTCTTCTCACAGTCAATGAGAAGCTGGGTGTCTTAGTTAGGGTTATCATTGTTGTGAAGAGATACCATGACCACAGCAATTCTTATGAAGGGAACATTTCATTGGGGAGGCCCACTTTCAATTTTAGAGGTTCAGTCTATTATCATCACGGCAGGGAGCAAGCATGGCAGCATGCAGGCAGATGTAGGGCTGGAGGAAGAGCTGAGAGTCTTACATCTTGCAGGCAAAAGGAAGTCAACTGTATCACTGGGCAGTGTCCTGAGCATAAGAAAACTCAAAGCCTGCCACCATGGTGACATTCTTCCTTCAACAAGGCCATACCCACTCCAACAAAGCCACACCTCCTAATAATGCCACTCCCTATGAAATTATGGGTTCAATTACATCCAAACTAAAACATTCCATTCCCTGGCCCCCATAAGCTTGTAACCATATCATAATGCAAAATTCCTTTAGTCCAATTTCAAAAGTCCCCATAGTCTATCACAGTCTCAATGATATTTTAAAGTCCGAAGTTCAAAGTCTCTTTTGAGATTCATGAAATTTCTTAACTGTAATCACCTGTAAAAATCAAAATCAGAAAGAAGATCACATATTTCCAATAGGATACACATTACCATTCCAAAATGCAAGGAAGGCAGCATATCAAGAAAATACTGGGCCAAAGCAAGACCAAAATCCACCTGGACAAACTCCAAACTGCACCCCCATGTCTGATGTCAAAACACTGTCCACATCTTCAACGCCATCCAGTTTTGTCATCGGCAACACACTTCTTTCTCTTGTGCTGGATCCACTCCCTGTTAGCAGCGTTGCTTAGCAGGTATCCCACAACTCTGGCAACATCTTGGGTTCTCCAAGGCAATTCAGGCTTCACCTCACAACTCCATGCAATAACCTCTCTATTAAGCCTCCATTCAGGGACATCCCTGACACATGCCCAGCCTCAGCAACTTTATTCCATAACTCCTTTCTTCTATCCTAAACTCTAAAACCAGAACCACATGGCTGAAGCTGCCAAGTTCTGCCACTTGCTAGGCCTGGAATACGTCCCCTCGTTCAATTACATCTTCACCAGCTTTCTGTCTTTCACTGCCTAAGCTTGGCTGTCCTGAAACTTGCTCCGTAGACCAGGTTGGCCTCAAACTCCGAGATCTGCCTGCCTCTGCCTCTCTGGGATTAAAGGCTTGCACCAACCCACACTTCTCTAAGCTGTTCTTTAATTTTGTTCCACAAATTGTAAACAAATTTGGGGGGGGCAGGGATCCTGCTCTGAAGTCACTACCCTCTTTATTCAAATTTTTAATGCTTATCTCCTTGAACAAAGGTTTAGCTCTATTCCACTTTCTCATGCTCTTTTTCTCCTCAAAATTTACCTTCCTGTAATTTATCCTGCTCCTTTTCATTATATATCTTCATTAGAATTACCATTAATATCATATGACAGAGTCTATCCTAGGCTGTTTTGAAATTTCTCCTACCAACAGAAATAATACAAAATTCCTCACTTTTAGCCTTAGGCAGATTCTCTGGACACCAGCCACTTTCTCCATCAAAATATCACAAGAATGATCTCTAGGAAACATACTAAATTCTTCTCTGAAACCTCTCGAGTGAGCCCCCAACAGTTCAAATAACTTAGCACCCTTGTCTTCCATGCTTCTACTACTAGTATGGCCCATTAAGCAGAGTTTAAATCGTTCCACTGTGTTCCTAACCCAGAGAACTAAAATCCATATAACTGCAAACAAATGTACTGTCAGGCCTATCACAGCAATACCCCAGTCCCTGGTACCATCTTCTGTCTTAGTTAGGGCTTTTATTGCTCTGAAGAGACACCAAGACCAAAGCAACTCTTATTGTGACAGCAAAAGTTACATTTTAAATTTTAAATACCATGCCTAAGAGATCCACAAAACAAAAATGTCTTTGATCTGCAAACCTCCTGCTCAATGACAGTTCTGGAGGCTATTGTGTCTGGGAGATAACAAGCCACATGCTTTTCAATCCCCTAAACAAGTTTGCTTGACCCATCTGCACTGGATGTGCTTGATCACACTGTAGGCAGGAAGTTCATAGGCAGAAATTAAGTTAGGATGGACGCTAGTCCCTGATTGGATGTAGGCTGGAGGTACTTCAGGATGTATGATTGCTCCTGATTGGACCTGATGGGAAACACTTATCTGCTGCAGAACTTTAACTGGGGCCATCTTCTGGAAACCCAGAGCCCATTCACGTGGCCAGTATTTGCTTCAAATCTGGCTTGAAATTTTAGAGATGGTCTGATTCTCGATGGTTGGGATTAATATTATAAAGGAAATGTTTTATTGGAGTGGCTCACTTACAGTTTCAGGAGTTCAGTACAGTATCATCCTGACAGGCAGCATGACAGCTTGCAGGCAGATGTGCTAGAAGAATGACTGACAGTTCTACATCTTGCAGGCAACAGGAAGTCGACTGTATTATTGGGCAGTATCCTGAGCACAGGAAACCTCAAAACTAATCCCCACAGCGGTTTTTAAACATTAAGCAAAGAAACCCAGCCCATGAATCACAATCCCAGAGAACCATGACACAACACTTTAATGGGAAAAAATACTTTCTGATTGGAGTAGGGGTTGGAAACAGAGTCACTACTTAAATTACATGGACTGAGCACCGTGGGTACATGGCCATGAGTCTACAGAAAAGACATTGACAGTAATGTTAAACTCATGGTCTTAGAACCCCTCTATTCAAAAAACAAATAAATTAGAAGGGCTTATAGTCTCTTAAAGACAAACCAGTATTTCTCTCAGCATCTTTCAAGTAAGAGAGCAATGAGAGGCAGCTCTATGAATATGACACAGGCCAAAGGGAATCAATGTACTAGACAACGTTTGATGGATATTTGGCTCACAAATATAAAAAAAAGAATTGCTTATATCCACAAACTTCTCATCTAAACATTTGGATTCTATAGTTTGCGGTTCACAGACAGGATTCTTCCCCTTTGAACAAGCTTTAGGAAATGATTCTGAGGCATTTATCTCAGCATCAAATCTGGAGAAATTCCATTCTGTTGTGTTTCCCTTTCCCCTGGATGTACCAGTCTTAAAAGACTTCCCCATTTCTTTCTACTTTTGCTAATGCAACTCACTAAGTTAACACTAGTGATTAAATTGTATCTAGAAAACGGGCTTGAAAATGGCACTGGTTTAAGACATGTCCTGTTAACCCTCCCTCACACAGCCTGTTGGCCGAACTTTGAGCTGCTTCTGCATGCTGGACCTGTTACATTCTTCCTACAGTTTGTGTTCAGCTCTCAAAACATTCTTTGACTTAAGCCAGTACATAGTAGGAGTGCCATACACCATAACTAGTTTTTGTATAACTCTTCCCCTTCCTCATGCTTTATTTGGAAGCCTGGATCTGCATGTGATTCTAGCTAACCTGTCCTTTCTTTTTTGGCTATTGGTAGTCTCATGGTCTGCTGCTGTGTCTAGGCTATCGATAACCACAATGCATTTTGTTACTGCTTTCACTTCTGCTGTTCAGGTGGAAGTTCTATGGCATGACATCCCCCCACATTAATAATTTCTATGGGCCAACTGCCAATAAAAATAACCACAGGAAGGACCTAAAGGCTGATTTTGTTTTTCAGTACATTTTCTCCTTTGTAAAAGACACCATTATTAAAACATTCTTAACAATTTCTGGAACCAGTTACCTCTTTACAAGAGTCTCTGGTTGGTAATGGAAGAATGAACGTTAAATGCTTTTACATAAGTGGCTGGGGAGGAAAATAGGAATGGGTATGTTGAGAACAGTTATTTAATTATGAGCATTTTATGGTGCTGTTAAGGTATCAGAAACCCACAGCTTGCTTTTGCTAACACCACGTTTCTAAATCTAGCTTATACTGGTTTCCTTCCATTTTCAACATTTTGTTTCCTGGGCAATTTGAAAACAGCAGGCCAGTTCAGGGATAAACATTAAAGTACAAATACTTCAGCTCTAGTGACTTTGCAAAGCAGCCACACAAAGCACTTGTGGGTTTGAGAATATTTTTCAAAAATGTACATTTCTGGGGACCGCTGTGCCATAATATCTTACCTTCAATGGGTTGTTGATTCGTGGTGACACATTTAAGGTCAGTGCTTTTATTACTTAGCATAAAATTTGGCAACAGACCTGGTCCCTGATTCAGAGGGAGAGAGTGCTCAGAAATCTGCTTTATTAGTCTCTTTAGTGGAGAACCTGAATTTGTAAAAAGGAAAAAGAAAGAAAGAAAAATACATTGACTGGATGTATCTAGGGTTCCTTTTAATAACGTGCCATTGTAAATGAGGCTTCTATCATGATTATCAGTCTTGTTAACAGACCAATCACCAAGGGTACTAATAATAAGTGTGTCTCAAGTAATACTTGCAGTCTGCAAAGGGATGTTTCTCCCATGCATTGACTCTGCTGAAACAATTGCTCAGAGGGTTTCTGTTCCTTCCATCCTACAGATGTGGAAGCCGAGGCTTTGGTGAGTAAAGAGCTTCTATGAGCACTAACTGGGAGAAGCTGAGTTGAATTCAGACGCCTTATAAATCTCGGCTTCTCTTGCTTTATATTAATGCTTTTTAATCGCTCTGTCGGATGCCTGAGGAAAATAACTACAGAAAGGGAAGCTTTGTATCGATTCATGGTCTTAGTCCTTGGTCTTCTGGCTCTGTTACTTCCCGATCTACACTTGGTGAGGCACAGTGTCATGGGAGCACGGGATGAAGCCAAGTGATAGAGGGCAGATGGAAGGGAGAGACTGGAGACAAGGTGCAGCCTTTTGCGGACACCCATTCAGTGGCCTGATTACCAAACCAGGCCCCACCTACTTTACACCACCTCCCCCGCGTGTTGTCATATCATGCCATCAATCCATTAAGAAATTAACTGTTTGAGAAGGTCAGAGTTCTCTGGCTCTAATCACTCTCCACAAGCCCATCAGCTGCCAATCAAGCCTTGAATGGAAAAGCCTTTGGGGAGATATTTCCTATACAAACCATAAAATCGAATACAAATTTCCCACAGATGCCAAAATAATGACATCTTTCAGGTAAACGGTAGATTCACGTGGATAGATGAATTCAGTGGCCAGGTATTTAGGAGTGGCCTAGCGGTTTGAAACATCCACATGTGCGTTTCCCCTTTCAATCCTATTCTGCCACGTTCTCACCGTCCACAGCAGTTACATAAAATGCTTTGTGCATTTGGAATTATGCTGAGTGTTAGAGATTTAGCAGGACACATTCCTGGGCTTTAGGATATTGCTGTCAATTGTGGAGAAATTATTAAACTTGAAGTTACAAAGGAGACTTCATAACAAGAGCAAGGGTTTTTCTTGGACATACAGTGAGAACATGTGAGCTCGGTGGGGGTAGAGGAAGGAGGACAAAGATGGCAAGGGGGCATAGTTAGGGCGTAGGTGATAGGCTTCTCTGAGAATGCAATATGGCTCGTCCTGTCTAGATAAGAGCTGATAGTTTATGCATTCTCCAATTAGTCTCTTTCTTCTAATGAAAGAAAACACATTGCCCTTGTATTTCATTCATATCTACGTTTAAGATAGGAATTCAGTGACATTACAATTGTTTTTTTTTCTTTTTTGTACCCATAGAAAAGATGAGTCAACTCTCTTCTCTCTCAGCCACAGGGAAAAGGATAGACTATATCAAGTTTACAGCTGCTTATTCTGGGCTTGTCAAACAACATACAACATGCCAAGAACTGTTTGCTAGAATTTCTTCAGTCATGTCCTCCCCTCGTGTTGCTATTGTCCTTGGTAAACTCTGTGTTATAATGTTCACTGTCACACATGTCTTTAAAAGTATCTCCTATGTCCATCCATCATTCACAGGTGTTAGCAAGACACCATATAGTTATATTAGCTATGGTTTATTATATTCTTTAACAATATCACTTTCATAGAGCACTTACTTTGTCCTAAAGTATTTTCAAGCCCCTTCATATTTCTCATGGAGAGGAATTAGGGTTTCCCAGACAAGAAAACAGATACAAAAGTTTAGTGGGTTGGATCAAGGACCAGTTAAAGGTAACCGCGGAATCTGAGCTCGTCGGTCTGCACTTCGAGCCTGCAATCTTGGGGCTGTACAAACAGATGTTTCTCTGTGCTTTAGCTCACATGACATCCACTTGGCCCAGTTCTCATCCTTATGTTGCCAAGCTTACTGTTTCCTTTGAAAAAATAATAGTTCTGTGGCTGGCCCACGAGTCAGTGCCTTCAAACCTGAAACTACGTCGTGACAGCAATTCACTAGGGGAAGGTGGCACTTTTCCTAAACCTATAGATAAAGGGGTGGGATGACTTTTTAATCAATAACCCACCAGTTGATTATCTGACTGACCTGAC
Organism: Alexandromys fortis; assembly: GCF_014885135.2. NCBI lineage: Eukaryota > Metazoa > Chordata > Mammalia > Rodentia > Cricetidae > Alexandromys > Alexandromys fortis. Next base: position 823,625 of record NW_026068161.1, read on the forward strand.
CCATTAAGAGAAGGTTTGAACTGTTGTTTGTTTAATTAATAGACTTCACAGGCAGTGAAAAAGTTTCAATCAGCCGGTCTCTTCTAAGGAATTCAGAACTATTTCCCGGATTAAATCTGCAGATCTTCAGCAATTTTATTTTGCTTTGTTTTGTGTTTTTTTGTTTTTAAAGAGACAGTTTCACTGTAATAACAGCCTCAGCTGTTCTAGAACTATCTCTGTACACCAAGTTGGCTTTGAGCTCTCAAAGATCTGCCTGCCTCTCTGCCCAAGTGCTAGGATTATAGGCATTTCGGCAAATCTTGATAAACACAAATTACAATGACATTTCCATGGCTGTTTTGTAGAATCTTTTCCTTTTTCTTCACACATGAGAGGAGCTCCGGGCAGATAGACCAGAATATTTGGAGCCAGCTTATCTATTTGCCGCACCGCACACGTTTCTCTCATGGATCCAATATGGGAAGATCAAACAGACTTCCACTGCCTTTACTACCTCCTCTTATCCCCCTCCCTAGTTAGTGCTAGATTCTCCACACTAAGAAACGCAAGGGTGAGGAAATATTTGGTTGACGCATCCATTCATCTCCTAGAGGGGCTGTCAACCTCTCGCCCCTTTAATACCACATGAGAATTCACAGTCCCTCCTCGTTTTCATTTTTGATCCATTCTATTTGCTGTCTTAGGATGATGATCCTCTCCGTGTACACATAGCTCCTGATCATTTCTCTTCGTGGACCTCTCTTAGTTTCCTTCTTTCCCAATGCTTGGCCACCAGTCTTCAAAGCCTCCTGCTTCTCCAGCTATGACTGCTGCCAAGTGCTTTGTAAGGCTTAAAGTGTATGTATGGTCTAAAGATTCCTCTCCAGAGCCAGTCAGATGCTCTGATCCCCTCCTGAGGTCATCTTCTTTATATATGCAGTGATATGTGAATAGGTGGTTGGATCATGAAGGACCTTGCCAAATGGAAATATTTTCTTCCACTTTTCTTTATTTCTGATTGTTGAAAAATTTTGACTTTTTTTTCAAAGTGTAATGGATAGAGAGTGGACCCAGTGAGATGGTTCCAAGGGTAAAAGCACCCATGGTGGAAGGAGAGAACTAACTCTTGAAAATTGATTTTTGATCTGCACATGCATGCTGTGGCATGCATATGCCTACACTCACAAACATGTATAATAATAAAGAAAGGTCAGAGTTAGGTAGTCAAGTATTTGCGCGTATGACTTGGTCTAAACTGCATTCACAGAGAGGAGAATAAACAGTCATTCTTGGTTCACAGGCAGTTTCTAGGAAAAGCTAATCATCTTGCAATCCTGTACCCTGTAAGTGACAGACCACACAAGGGGCAAGGATAATCCGAAACTCGATTTTTGCCATGACCACACTCGACCCTGTTGGCAAGTCTTATCCAAGTAACTGACTCTTATCCAAATGGCTATCTACCAAAAATAGGCAGAGGGAAACTTAAGTGTCTGTGGATTTGGGTGGTTCTTCCTGATATTAATCTCCTGTCAGGGGATTTGTCCCTGAGCCCAGAGCTGGCACAACGCACGGTATGAAAAAAACAAAATTGCTGCTTTATTTTATTTGATATTTCTAAAACTTCATCTTATCTCCTTGCACAGTTATACAACCCTACAGATTTAGAAGTCACCCTCTGCACAATCCCCAGAGACTAGCATGTTTCTCTGTCCCTTTCACAGCTGCTTCTCCAGAAGAACAATTATGAAACTCAGACAGATGTGGGATGTCCTTCTGTATATGTGTTGTTTTTAATGGTTGACAGATAAAGCTGTTTCAGCCAATGACTTAGCAGAGTAAAAACAGGTGGGAAATCTAAACAGAGATATACAAAGAGAGTAGGTGGAGTCAAAGCGACCCCATGTAGCCGCCAAAGGAGAAAGATGCCAGAAAATCATTCGTAAGCCACAGCCTCATGACAAAACTAGATGAATACAAATGTGCTAATTTAAGATGTAAGAGCCAACTAGGGATATATTTGCATTGGACAGACTATTATAACTAATATAGTTTCTGTGTGATTATTCTGGTCTGGGTGGCAGGGAAAGGAAAGCTCAGTCTCAGTCTACACAAGACAAGGGCAGTACGTCACAATGAGGCACTTGCTGCAACTACAGATGTCTATTGTAGTAGTTGTATCCCCTCTTTCAAAGTCTTCCCACTAATATGCTCGAGGAAACATCATTTGCCCTTGCAGTTGACAAATAAGTAGTGTATCTCTTTAATTAATATTCATGGATTGTCTTGAATTTTATACTATCAAAGTTTTTAATTAAACATTGAAAACTTCTGTGGCACAACATGACAGCCTGCTGCCAGATCAGTTGCACTATTATGCTACATTATTTTTTAAAGCATTTTTCCCTGGTATACAGAATCTTTAAGACATGTCACCTACCAAAAAACACTCAGGTTTTTCTACAAACTAAGTTGTATGAAAAAGGATGATTATAATTTTGGTTAGCAATTCTCCTTCTACAAGACTCAAGAAAAATGTCTTTCTTTAGCATACTTCTTAATACTGAACCATTCAACCTCTTAATTTCTACTTTATGTGAAAATATGTTGATTTATTAAATATGTTACTTTGTAAACAATCTGGAGTTTCAGATTGTATCTATACCATACCCCATGCCCTATGGTTCAGAGGACATTGCAGAAGAGAGAGCAGAAATATTTCAAGAGCCAGTGGCTGGATAAGACCGTTATGAAATAGTGTCTTCTGGATATGACAGGCGGTTATACTCATGAGCTCATAGCACCTCAAGGTCCTGTTGTGTCCAGAAGAGACTGTTTCACAGAAGCCAACCTCACACCCTCCTAGTTGAAGGGATGAGATGAGAATAAATATGGCAGCTGGTGGCTGCAGGGGTAGGGAGAGTCAGTTGCCTTTAAAGGTGTTGTTTACGAACACATAGTCTACGGTCTAGTGAATGGCCACACATACATGTGCACACAGACAGCACCAACTGAACTTGGTGAGTTATTGTGAGAGCCAGAGAAAGAACTTGAAGTTGAGAGGGAGTGTCGTGTTGTGTGTAAGAGGATTTGGAGGTTGGGAGTGGGGGATAGATGTGATCAAAACACATCGTATACATGTGTAAAATTGTCAAATAATAAAGTATTTTAAAACGGAGCATAATAACTCTTACTTCCCTTTAAGAAATGAGAAAACTGAAATCAAACTGGAAGGGTAGTGTGTATAAACTCATGGGAGAACTGACTGATGAAGCTATGATTTCAGTTATTTCAACTCACAATATTTTCTCACATTATGGCCCTAGGCTTCTTTCTATTTAACTTCATTAGCACATTTTCCCCTGAGATTTGAGAGAATGATTGGTGATTTTACCACTTTCTTTCTAATCCTGTGATCTTGTGATATTAGATAATTCATTTCTTCCTTCTTCTACTTTACTGAACATCTTTCAAGTTGCTACTGTTAAACACAGACCCAAAGAGAAACTGTAAGCCATCAGTCTTGGGATGTGTATGTCTTCCCATCCTAAGGCAGTCTCTAGTCTTTACCTGGGCAACCACTCACTCCTTTACAGAGTCCAAGTCTTGGGCATAATAAACCATAATAAACCCTTGAAATGGAACAAATAATTTCAAGCTTCCTTCATGAGCTCAAACATGCTGTGTATGTCCACCTGGTCCCCTCTTCATTTTCTCTCTTTGTTCTACAAGCTATGTCATGGGGGCTTTGTTAAGTCATCAGTCCTGACAATCTCAGAAGGTTAGGGGCACATTTACCAGTTGAAATTGGAATTATGAGATGTTCTATTAGCCACTTATTTCTGTGGATTTCTTAGCCCTTGTGATGCTGGATAATCTTTCCTTTATTATGTTTCTACTTTTCCTTATTTCACTTTTATATGACCTTTTATGTATCTTGTTCACACTTCCCCCAAATTCCCTGCAAACTCTTTGAGCCACTCCATGATGGCTCTACACACAGAACTGGCTGTAAAATATCCACTGAATAAATTCAAGTCCATTTCTCTGTCTCCTGTTGCTGCTGTGTGTCTATAAACATGAAGTGGCAACTCTGAAATCGAGTAATACCAAGCTGTTGTAAATATGAATAATAAATACACCCCAAGAAAATTCACCATCCTAGAGAGCCAACACTGCCCATAAATGATTTGACCAGTGGCTATAACTTCTTGATGAATAAAAAAAATGCTCTCCTAAAAGCAAAGCAATTCTCTCCTAAAAAAGAAAGTTTTAGACTTTTCTTCCCTTCTCAATAAAAAAAAAATAGAGTTGGGTGGGAAAAGAAGGGGTAGAAGAACCGAAGTTGTCACATTGGTCTTGACCTGAACCTTGTTGACCTCATCTTGGATGTACTGAAGACAGAAGCTACCCTAGCTACACCTCTAAGGCATTAGAGTCTCTTTATAAATAAAACGATATTTATAGTGTAAGCAAGGTTTATACTACATATTTTACTTACCATTGGAAAATATTTATTTTTATTTCTTCACCTCCTATTTTCTGCTTTCATCATGACAGTCTAGTGGCTCGTTTCTTTAGGGATATATTCTCAGCTCTAACTATTTATAGCTGGATGATCATACTAGATAGTGCTTCTTTAGCAGCTGACTCCAGACTACATTAATAGCTTAAGGATTAGTGGATCTTTCTTCCCCAAGAAGCAAACTAAGGTAAAATTTAGAAAATTGGACACTATTCATCCTGCAGTTTACAAAGGTCTATGATCTTCTTGCTTCTTCCAAGACTAACAAACCTTGTTGGAAGATCTCTTGATGGAATATTGTAGAATAGTCAGTTATGAATGTTTGGAAAGAATTACCATGGCACATTTGTGGCAGTTTGACACACTAGACATCTCTGGGAAGAGGGAATCTCAATTGAGGAGTCACCTCCATTGAAGTGGGCTGTGCGCATGTATGTCTCTGGGAATTTTCTTAATTGCTAATAGCTATTAGACACATCCCTCTGTGGGTGATGACATCTCTGGGCAGGTAGGCCAGAGCTTTATAAGACATGGAGCTGAGCAAGCAATGGGGAGCAAGCCATTAAGCAGAATTTCTCCATGGTCTCTGCTTCAGTTCCTGCCTACAGGATACCAATTCCTGCTTGGGTTTTGCTCAGTAATACATTAGAAAGTATAAGATGAAAACAATATCTTTTTTCCTCTATAAGTTAGTTTTAGTCAACATTTTTTAAAGCAGAGAAGCAAACTAGAACAGAAAATGTAAATAAGAGTTAATATTTTTTCACCCTTCATTAACACCTGTGCCAAATATAATCCTGTCATACACAGATCAGTTAAGTCTTCACTGCAATCCTGAGAAAAGCTGTATTACCTTTCATTAGTAAGGAGAAGCAAAAGGCCAGGGTCCATCCGTCTAGCCTCTGACCTGTCCAGTCTGTTACCCAGCCATGATGAGTGCCTCTGCAATGGTGACTGTGAGCCCTCAAAGTTTCCCAAGAACTATGAGGCAAACAAAGATCCCTGGTTCTGAAGATTCACAATACCTGATCAGCAAGATTCAGTCTCATCTTTTTTTTTCCCCGCCTAGTCTTCTTTTCATGTATTTTTAAAGCCTCTCATAACTTCATTTTGGTGCATCATCACCATTGACTAATACCTATTCATTTCCCAGAAGTTAGCTACAGTTCACCTCCAATAGGCAAATACAGATGTTTCTGATTGTGTTCCCATTGCCGGCCATGCACTTGCCTGTGCGTTGGTAAATGAAGGCCTTCCATACTGTAAGCATCTGTTTACCTACTCATCCAGCCGAATGCCTCTCCTAGAAAGTGAGATGAGCCTTCCCTTCTCCATTTAACAAGCCCCTCGCATGCTATTTGGCACAGGAGGCATGATTTGCAGCCCATCATCTTTGAGTAGAACCGGAATAAAACCGATTTTATATTAATGAAAACTGCATCGAGAATCAGAATTCTGGAAAGCATTAGGCATTTCCATTTCTTCTGTGGTTTTCCAACTCAGGGAACTACCTAGGAGGCATGTTAAATGGCTTAAAAATTGAGTAATGAAATGAATCACTTATGTCTTGTAATCAGTACTGTGCCATATGTAAGCGGATTTAGGGGATGTGTGTTTTCTGTTTCCTTACTTTCTGTCCTTCTCATGCTCCTTCAATAATTTTTTTTGTCCTACTCAGTCGTTAGATCATTGGGTGTGGCATTTGTAAATTGAATCTAAAGTGGCAGTCTCTGGAATTCTAGACAAGAGGAAGATTAAGGCAATGAACTCAGCTGACTTCCGTAATTAAAAACAAGCTGAAAAGACGAGGCCAGAGAAAGAAAGAGACAGCCTCGACTGAGTTGGGGAATATGGAGGGTGGATGAATGAAAATCTCTACAACAGCTGCCAGGTAAGGGGAGCAGGGTGATTTCTGGGAGTTATGACAGATAAGGGAAGACATGACTGTCCTCTCACTTGGTGTTTGGGTATATGTGCTTAGGCGCAGGTGCATAAACTTGTGTGCCTATGAATGTGGAGGCCGGAGGCCTATGTCAAGCATCTTCTTCAATAGCTCCCCATCACATTTCTTGAGACAAGAGAGGGGTGGAGCCTCAGGAACCCTTCCTCCATCCACCACGAAACACTGGTTGGCTCAATCTTGAGTGGGTCTTGTGCAGATAAACTCTGCTGCAGAAAGTTCGTGAGTTCAAAGGCTGTCATGTCCAAAAGACATATCTCCAGCCTCTGGTTCTTACATAGTTTCTTTCTCTTCACCCGTGATATCCCTTGAGTTTCATAGGTACACGCTGACCCATTTAGTGCTAAGCACTTCATTATTATTTATTGTCAGCAATTTGGCCAGTTATGTGGTCTTCATTAACTGCCTTTCTCTGAGTAAAGCTGGATGCAGCGGTAATCTATGAGTGTAATTATAAATATTTTAAGAAAAGTATTGCTGCATGACAATTTGGCAAATTAGAGGTAGTGTGTGTCCTCCCCATCCTCAGAACCTATGATTTTCCCAGCTATAAGCTTTTTGCCAAGGTTACAGAACTAAGCAAAAGTTCCTTTCTGGAAGACAGAATTCAAAACCAATAAGAGATCGGTTCATTACATTCAGAACTCTCATCAACTCTAGTGCTCTACATACACACACACACACACACACACACACACACACACTGCTAGAATGAGAAAGAGAGATGAGAGACAGAGACAGAGAGAAAGAGATAAACACACGATAAATAAATCTAAGAAAAATTCAATAAAAACACACACAAAATTGTTTACACTTTGTATAGACTCAAAACTCTCCTGAAACCCTTCTATGGAACTCATGGACAGTTCAAGACCTGGGTTACCCATCCTGCCTCTCCTGAAATAGCTTCACTGAACTTCATATATCACCATGTTGGGCTGTTCCATCTTTATGGTTCAAACAATCTAGCACTATTCTGGGAAACCTGGGATTTTATTTAACCCAAATCAATTTGTGTATCTAGAAATTCTAGGCTTATCCTTTCACCTATAACTGGAGGTCATAGTCTCATTCAGTGTATTAATAAAGGCAGCTACTGATTTGGATGTCCCGTAGTGGGCATTGCTTAATACTTGATTCATGTTTATGAGTGGCAGATCTGTTAGAAACAGAGAAGGTTCCAGGGAAGAAGAGTAGCCCCAAAACAAAGCAGGCTAGAAGAAATCAGGGATACCAGTGCTCTTCACACTTCCAAAAGAGAAAGCCTTGAGGGCACTGGTGCTGTCCATAATTGATGGTTTCAAAGCCGTCTGCAGCTAACATTTTGCAGTAAACCACTCAGACTATATCTACTTACGGGCTGTAAGTCTCATAACTCAGAGTGCTCACCTGAATCAGCCCTTGGAGGATATGAGTAGAGTGTGAGCAGAGACTGGAGAGCTTTCTCCTTGTGTTCTTTACATCCCCCCACCTCTTTCTCCCTCCATAAACTCATTACCAACCTCATCACCAAATGAAATTTTGAAATTCCTTTTACTGATCCAAATAAATTTTCTACAACCAAAGGAGGTGACAAATTCCAATCAGATGTCATATGCTTTTAAGGTACAGGTTTTAATAGCCAGCTTCTTTCCTTTAATCATTTTTATGAGGAACATTTATATAAATATTATGCTCTTAAAGAAATACACCGCACCGCTGTTTTGCCTTTGCTGAGGCAGAAGGCTTTCTTTTCCAGTAGGATATCAAGATCACAAAGAGGCTTCTTTTTTTCTGAGACAAAATTAGAGTTTCTAAGAAAAGGATTTAATTCAGATTCAAGCATGAAAACTAAAAGACAAAGACACACAGCCAAGAGAAGAATAATAGTCCATGTTCAAGAGTACATACCAGATCTCAAAAGCGAGATGCCGGCACAACAGACAGTCTTACTACTGAACTGCCAACAGCCTTTACAGTACCAGGCTGGAGTAAAAGCTCAATAGTTTAGTCATAACTGCATTTATATTATATAATAAGGCAGAGCTGTGGACTGACTTTTACTCCTCAGAGACAGGAAATAAGCGCTCTCCGAAACAAAATGTCAAGTTCATGTGAAGTAATCCAATGCCTGTACAAGCGGGGAGCAGGGAAGACAGAAGGAGAGAGAGATGAGAAAATATTAGAAAGCGATTGAATGAGAACAAAGGACATTAATAATGTTCAGAAAAAGAAATATTTATGATAAAAATCAATCTAACGGAAAGTAAAGGATTCAGTTTTGTGCCAGTTAACGCCAGCAGGTGGTTAAGCCTCATCAAGAGGAATTTCTTCCATATTAGCCATACCTGGAGTATTATGACTTGGGTCCCGACATCTGTGTGTTGTTTCCTTCTTTCAAGTCAAGAGAGCACATCTTCCTTCAATCTTGCCTTCAGTGGAAGAACTTCAAGTGTCTGGGTTGACATCCTCAAACAGGAACTGCAAGTCTGTCCTGTGACGAACAGTTGTCATGCTCAAAGAGAATGGCTTAAGTTACCCTGGCAAAATCTGAAGTTGGTTTAAAATTGATGTAATTCTGGGGTCTAGCAATGTTGAATTTGATCTTTTAACCTGTAAACTGAGGTCACCAGCCTCCTGGCGGACACAGCAGAATTTGAGTATCCTTCCAGAGGCTGAAACTCCTGGTGATTATTCATAAGAAGATCTTCCACCTAGACTCAGACATGTGATTTGCCTTCACCAAGCTGACTCTATGCTCTGGACTTCATGTTAAATATGCTAAAGCTTAAAGCAGAGGGCCCAGCCTCAGATGGTAGTCATAGAAAGATTAACCATTATGAGCAATGACAGTCACTCTGTAGATGATATCTTATCGAAAGTCAAGTTTCCCTAGGGCACCATCACACTTATGGAGGTGGCAGCAAGGCCCACTGTGATCTACCTCCAAGTTGTGGCTTACATCATTATTGACTATTTTGTAATTCATCTATGCTTAAAATAACGTATCTCATGGCTTACCTTCATCATCTCCACAGAGTAAAACAGTGCATTGCTTCAATTAAGCCTTCCATACATGCCTCACTAGTCACTGAAAAAAAAATTTAGCGTAATCAACCTAAGCAAAAGTGGCATACAGTTTAGAGAATGGTGAGATATCCCTTCATCCAGATTTCTAATATTAGTGGCATTTTCTTTATAAATATTTTCTCTGTATCTCTCTGTATTTCTGCCTAACACACTCATAGTTAGTTAATATAACCCATGCTGTCTTTCTCTTGAAATATCATTGTGTGCTTACTGAAAAGGTCCTCTCATATAATCGCAGCCACAATTTTGAAAATCACAACATTAACATGGAAATAATCATATTATCTGTTCTACACATCTTATTCAGAATTTACCAGTTGTCCCAATAATTTCCATTATATGAAATGAAAATTCATTATCATTCCAAAATCATTTAGTAGTTTTCAGATAAATTCCTCGCTGGTATAAATCAGCCAGAATTATTTGCTGCTGCTTGTGACAGATAACTCAAACTAATTTTTTTAATTTGCAAAAGGAATAATGAACTTTAAATGTATAATTGCCTTTGTGAAAAAAGATAGGAGTCAAAAGGAGAAAGGATCTCTGTGCTGGGCTGGCAAGGTGTGGAACTATTTCATGTTGAATCTTTGAGACTGCCGACGTACATAAAGAATCCAGTAGATGAATGCTGAGCGTAAGAATTGCTCGAAAGATTGGCAAATGCTTGTCTTTTTTATAAATACCAGTTAAATCCTAAAAGAAAGATACACAATGAAAAATGTCCTTCTTTCTTCCATGAATATACTTATAAATGTCTGTAGCTCATACCTGGCAACCAAAAAGTAATTTTACAACCAGGAAGAGCTCCCGAGAAAGGCCTGCCACCGAGGGGGTGACACTGGGACCTTCAAACCGTGCCTAGCATTCAACCCTAGACTCTAACTGTGTTTACTTATTACTTAGCCTGGTGTCTGGCATGATTTTTTGTTATTCACAGCTGAAAATACCCTAAAGATAGACAAACTCAGTTAAATGAAGATAGACACACTCAGTTAAATGACTCTAACAACTGTGCTGACATTTTGTTTGATGGGTTGGACATTTTGGTAAGTATAAAACTAGAGATGGAGTCATTATTCCCAACTATATTACACAACTGGCTTCCTAGATCCTTGTAACACACTTCTTCTCTTTTTAAGGCATCAGAACATAGAATAAATATGTTGATGTACTACAATATAAGAGAAAGCAAGATGAAAGGTCCTCTTAAAATTAGCTGCATGTACAGATAGGGAGGAAGCTGTGATTCTGTGGCCTATCTCAGTGAATATAATTAATAATCATGTATTATAAATCTCAAAATAACTAAATGAGAAGATTGGGGACCTGGGGTAAAGTACTGGTAGAGCACTTACTTGCAATTGGTAAGACCCTGTGTCAATCCACTGCAAGGAGGGGAGGGATTTAGAATCTATGCACCATAAAGACATAAATGCTATGCAAATTACTCTGAGCCAATCAGCATCTGATATATACAAGAGTCACAACAAAACACGGAACCTTATACATATGCACAAGTATGACTATAAGTTGATAAAATAAGGGAATGATTTTTAAAACGCTACACATGCTAAAAGAAACCAATAGAATGCTAAAGCAAACCAATAGGATGTCCCATTAGCATTTTTTTAATTCAAGTCACCCATTTATATGGATTTATTTATTAATACACATTGTGCTGTGGAGCAGTGATTTCCATTTTCTAGATGATGAAAGTGAGTATTGGAGAGATTGATTAATCAACTTCATCAATTTCACAGGTATCCTCAATGATAGAATTAGGATTCTGACTGAGACAGTCCAGGTCCAAGGTGATACACTACCTTTTGATAATGAGGCCAAAGTAATGGCTCCCCTCAAGGCAAAATTAAATTAAAAGGTTCATTTGAAGTGAGATCTCTGTGTTGCGTGAGGGGTGTGGGGGAAAATGTCATTTCTAAACCTTGCTGGGTGCTTTCAAAAAGCCTGGAACTGTGGAATGTGGTAATAATTTGTTTATGTCTTAACAAAGCTTGCCTGGAGATCAGAGGGCAGAGCTGAGCCACTTGAGGCCAGGGAATGGATGGCACACACCTTTAATTCTAGGACTCAGGGGACAGAGGCAGAGTAGTCTCTGTTAGTTGAGTCCACACACGATTGAATCTGTCTGAAAGAGAAATAGCTCACACAAAGGTAATCCCAGCACTTGGGATCACATGCCTTTAATCCCAGGTGGAGACAGGAGAGATACAGTTGGGTGGAGATAGGAATATAAGACAGGAGACAGGAGCTCAGTGCAGGCTCAGGTTTGGTGGACACAGACAGAGTCTGAAGATGCGGTCTGAGAATAGGATCACCCCTTTGGTCTGAGCATTGGCAGAGGTAAATGAACTTTCTAGTGCCTAGCCACTCTGCTTCTCTGATCTTCAACATTAACCCCTATATCTGACTCTGGATTTTTATTATTAATACCAATCAGAATTCATGCTACAGTGTGCTAGTGGGAGGGGGCTTCAGAAGCACCCATCAACAAAGGGTCCTGCTCTCTCTCGAGTGGTCAGGACTCCCCAGCTGTCTCTATTGTGGAAAGTGGTTGGCACAGAGGAACCATAGGGTAACTGGAACATTTTAGAAGGAATTGTTATGTTTAACAAAACCTTTTCAGGGAGCAGCTAAGGCTAACGGCCTCATTTTCTGCAAAATGAATCTGACATACTTGCTCAATTATATCCCTGACCTGTTCTCTCGTGCTTCAGAGGATAAGATAGGCCTGTGAGCTACCTCACAGGTAGAAAGGTGTGGAAGGGCCTACTCATTTCAACAGAGTTCATGACCCTGTCTCAGCTCTGTAGAGCCCCTATTCCCACCATATCTGCTCTCACTCAAACTGCTACTCCAGTCTCGGAGTCAATTCTCCCCTGGAGAAAACCCTGCAGCCTGTATCTCCTAAGCCATGACTCTTATAACAACACTCCCCTCGGCCTTATAAATGCAAATTCTGAAAGAGACACAACGTATGTAGTAGACTGTGTAGAGTCAACATTAGAGAATTTGTTCATCGTATTATGCCTTTGATTTGCATCATTCAGCAATAATGTTTTCTCTCCAACATCCTTCCAATTCATTAACCAATTTATCTGTGTAGTTACCTTTATATTACCATGACTAAATATTTAAGGAAAGCATATTAGGAGAGGAAGGAACAGATATGGCTCCCAGTTTCAGCCTGTATTTCTTGACTTCATAGATTCCAGGCCTGCGATGAGGTAGAACATCATGGTAGCATGAGCAAACGGCAGAAGATGTTTGCTTCCTAGTAGTCAAGAAGCCCAAAGAGCAGGAAATTGCAAAGAAGACATGAGGCGTGACAGGACACAATCCTAAAGATACCCCCACCAGGCGAGCCACTTCATTCAGCTAGGCCCCACTTCCGAAATTTAGCCACTAGCTAAAGACAAAAGTCTTCTTTTTGGGGGGAGACCTCCTATCCAATCCATGGCATCATCTTCTGAGAATTACTTGAGAGTAATAGAACTTCAGAGTCAGCCAATCAGAGTATGGGAAAGAGATAATCAAAGCTACCACCTGAGATCTGCTTATCAGCTGCCCAACCCTGAAGACAGTGCTTTCTACACGTCAGTTAATATCCAGAATAAACCTCTGCGTAAGAACTGGTATCCCAAGATAGCAACAAGGAAATGAAGGCTCTGGGAGACTGCACGACCTTCCCACACTGGTGAAGTTCATGTTCCTGTTTTCTTTTCTTGTCAGGAAGGTCAATCCTGAAGCACAGACAGCTGCCCCTCCCGGTTAATCACTCGCCTTGCATTCAGCTAATATAACCACGTAAAGGGCAAACACAATCCAAGAAGCACTTTTTGGTGTCTGACTTTGTTTCCATTGCAATCAAAAGCTAAGGAGCAAAGCATGGGGCTGTGTTTGTGAGAAATATAATCCAGAAAATGGACTAGGGCGTTAACTGATTCGAAACGTGTAACTTCTTCCCTGAAGAAATGACTGCCCTTGATGTTCGGAACAGTTCTCACGCCTACTTCTCCTCCTCGGATTCCATTTCACACCCCTTCTCCTCTGCTAACCCTTAGCTTTGTCCTCCACCCTCTTTTCTCACTAAATTCCTTTCGTAGGTGATCTCATTCTCTTGTGTGGCTTAAAATAATATTTTTGTCCCAGTGACTCATAACTCTCTATCCCCAGCTCTTAACACTCCCTTGGGCTCTAGATTTATTTATCCAACTGCCTAGTTGACATCACCTCTTAGCCATCTAATAGACATCTTAAGTTTAGCATGTTCACAATAAAATTCTTGATTTACCCACATCCGTCTTCTTTATCACAACTAGTGATGTCACCCCTACCAAGCTTCTTAAGGCAAAAAGGTAGAAATGACCCTTGCTTAGTTTTTTTCCTTACACTTCTCCTCTAGTCTCTCTCTGCACAAATATTACCAACACTTATGTCCAAATATATGTATCCAAGGTCCCATCACTTAGTACCATGCATTTGCTCCGTTCGTAACTGAAGTCACCAATCCACCTGGGCTACTTTTACTCCTCCCCAACAAAAGCTCATTCTTTGTTCAGCAGCCAACCGAGGTGAATATTCCAAAGTGCAGTTCAGGTTCATTATCTTAAAGTGTGCTATGGTTCAATCAGGTTTAGAGTAAAACGTAGCCAGCACGGCTGGATATCACACACTTTAATGCCGTGCTCTCAGACGCGACCATTTCCCCCCCACACACACACACACCCCATTCTTCCACTCCCTTGTCTTTTTCTTCTCCACTAACACACTGAGTTAAAAGTCATTCACGTCATGGACCTTCGCCACCTACTCTTTCTTCAGTACTGTGAGCTCAACCCTTAAATCTTCATTATTACTCCCTTCCCCCCTCATTTGAGTCTCACCTAAAATGTCACAACCTTGGCATCACTTTCAATGGTCGTTCTAGCTAAAATGACCTCTTCCAGTCACCTATCCAAATTCACCATATACCCTGACCCAGTGTTACTATTTTAAAAGCACCCACGTTGCTCTTTGGGCATTGAGTATTCTCTACCTCTGCTCCTTACAATGTAAAACACAAGTCAAACCTGGCTAAAGGAAGATGTCTCAGTTGGTGAAATGTTTGGTTCTGTGGTGTCAGAAGGGAGGTTAATATCCTAGAGATTGGGTAAATTAATCTCAATGTCATCTACTTGTGGTGGAGCAATCCACCAGCAATTGGTTATCAAGAAGCCTTCAGATTAAAATAGTGGTTTCTGTATTCTCCTGACTCATATTTCAAAACAGCAAGAGCCCAGCCTCTTAGGTGTACTTTCCATATTAAAATTTGAAACCATCACCCTTGGCTGTAATCCCTTAGGGGTTTGAATACGCAGTCTTGTTGCGTGGGAGCAAATCACTTGATGATAATCAAATTTCAGGACCCTATAAAACAGAAGGTTACACACATTTCTCTTTTCCAATACAGCAATGCAAGCCTAGAGTCTGACAACTGTATCAAAGCCACAAAATATGTGGTGCTAGCTCAGTCAGTGGTCAGGCGGCAGGTAGTGAGGAAATGTCAGTGCTGCTAGAACTGCAGCCATATTATTAAGTATAAATTTTATACTATGCATATAAGAGTGTCACCTGTAGAAACTTTAAAGTCATTTACCTTGCACATTTATAGTCCGAGGGTAAAAGACATAAAACAAAGCCCCCCCCCCAAAAAAAAGTGGCGATTTACAAGCAAGTGTAAGTCACGGGGAAGGTCTGAAAAATTTGGGAACTCGAAAGATTGGAAGGAGCAATTATTATCATCACCAATTGGTCAAAGTATTGATTATAGAAAACATAAGAGCCAGAGGATCGGGAAATTGGCTTTGAGACTGTGTCTCTTAGGAGTGTCAGAAGCTATGCCCACAAAGTCTCATTAATATGACTGCCTTAACGTGAGTCGAACAAGGACAAAAATCAAATGAAACACCAAAGTGGATAAGGGAAAAAAACCACAAAGTCTCAACCCTACAAAAAGAACTGTAGGCAACTAAGAAATAAATGCTGAGAGTGGGAAAAATGGCCTTCTTCAGGGAAGAGCACAGCAACTGGTTATCCAATACCAAACGGTCAGCCCTGAAAGCATACATACAAGTAACATTATACAAACCGAGCAGGTTATGTTTAAGAACATGTATATATGTGTTTACACATAAGCATATATGTAACAAATATTACTAAAAATAAGCTAACAATTTGAAAGAGAACAAGGAAGTGTGCATGGGAAGACTTGGGGGGAAGGAAAGGAAAAGAAGAAATTAAGTTATTATACTCAAAAGAAAAATAATCGATTCTAATAAAATTTCCTTACAAAAGGAGTGAAAGTTTCATACCAGTATCATATCAGTTTACTGAGCTAAAAAATTAGGTTAATATTTACCAGTTTAATAAAAAATAGTGAAGTTGTGATTCTTTATCTGAATTTCAGTTGGCTTAAGATACCTACAGTTACATGAAGTAGAAATGCATGTATCTAACAAAAAACTGGTGTGTGTGTGTGCGTGCGCGCGCGTGCATGTGTGTGTATTGGCACAAGATGTTGGTCAGAATCAGCTATCAAATGAAGCTGATTAAATTTTTGAAAAGTTATCCAGGCAAATAAACAATAAGCCTGTTTGTGGCAGTTTTATGTGGCAAAAAGTTTCAAACACAAATAGTTGTGTTTGTGAACTTCTATAAGTACACTGTTGGCTCAGAAAGCTTCTCCTTCCAGAAGGAGGAAATGTTTGAAAACCCACTCTTTAGACCAAAAGTCCTAGCCAAAGGCAAGAGAGGCCCATTGGCTGGAGAATCCCTACCCAAAGGAAATTTAATTTAATTTAATCAAGAACACACATGGAGGGGGTGGGGGAGACTTGTAATATGATTTCAGAGTAGATGGGACTCACCTCCTTCTCTCCAAATGGGAAATATACACTACCATTCTGTACTAGGTGAAAGCATAGGGGAAAACTTTATTTCCTCTTTGTGCCTCGCTTAGAAAGAACCATATCCACATGTGAAAGTGAGACTACCTGATTACCATTCAGAGATCGTAAACTTGGAGTTCTATGCCTTGAGCAGACAGGACTTTGGTACACACAAAAAGCTCTAAATAATCTCTTATTCAAACTGAATGCATGAAACATATGACTGAATCCACCACGGAGGTGGGATGGAAAGCGACACATCTCTTTTCCCAAATTAGAGCACTTATGGGAAACCATGCCTTGACGAGCATACTACTTACCAAGGTAGGGGCATGGGGATTCAAAAAAATACGTAAAGAGAATGAAGATGTGAGGGAAAATATTAAAACAGAAAAACAAAAGATAGTACAGGGAAGGAGTTCCAGTGAATACTGAAATCGCCCTTGTTTAATTTTCATTGGCTTGAAATACCCTGAACCCAAAAGGTAGGAGTAAGATTTAAAAAAAAAAAACCCGCATTGACATGATAAAAGGAAATAAACACACCAGCTGACGGTTGTGGACTACATTTATACTTCAACATTCTGTTTCTAGAACAAGACAAGTAATGCTCACACCCTAGACCCAAACATTCTGTAGGCAATCCAAAGTTTTCTCCCTAGGGGAGTAGAAACTTAGTTGGATTCTTAGACTTTTGTTTGAGGTAGAAACAGATCTTCTCTATACCTGAATGACAAGGTCTGGCTATTACCCACACCTGTTGACAATAACCTTGAGAGAGCAGAACTCTCTAATCTAAATTTAGGTGGGACCTTTGTCTGAGGTAGAAACAGACAATAACTTTAAAGGAACAGAAGTAAGTTCCAACTCTCTGACCTTTGGTTAGGGTGGAATGGCAACAACTGAGCAAGATGAAACACTCTGACCTTCAGACAAGGTGGAAATAGGCTCACAGTTTTGGGCCTCAACACGTAATTAAGTCCCAGTGGGAAACCACACAGAAGTCTTTTGCGTAGAGACTGGTGGCTAGCTGTAGTTTGATAGGCTTCTCTTTCTGGACACCAGAGCAACATAATGAGCAGAGCAACCTCCTCACAAGAGATGTATGTACAAACCATTGCTATTTCTGAATTTTAGCTGAGTTGACCTGTGTCTCAGCCTCTGGTACACTCTTTTGAAATTCTTTATTTTATTAATTCTTATTTTTAATCATCTCTAATAATCTACACACTATTTATGATCCACTCATAAAACAGGCTCATGTATCTTTCTCTAACATTTTATGTATTTTTCTGCTACATCAGTATTCATGGATGCCTAATAATCAAAGTAGGAATGGTATAAAAGTTTTTACACAATCCCATATTTATAAACCTTGATGAGCTATTTCTAGGTTTTAGTACTATACATAATAACAAAATGCACAGTCTTACAGCTAGATCCTAACATTAAGTTCATAATGATTACCACCACTTCCTATCATTTGTACATCAAAGCATATGAAATTTTAAATATTTGGGCATTCAATCATTTATTCCCATTGCATCCCAGGCAATGAAGATAGAATAATAAATATGGCATATAAAGGCTCTGGGAAGCTTAGTAACAAATTGCTTGCAAAGCATTTACTAATACCCTCAATACTTGTGCAGGAAAGAGTGCGTAAGTACTGCCCTTCTCAGACTCCCGGCCACTCTCTCATGGACCCATACATAAGTGTCCTTTTGCCATACATAGCATTATATATCTGGAATATCCTATGAACTTTTTTGAAGATGACAAGATTATAGTAATTTCTCAAGCACAGTGTGATTGAAATGCATGGGATTTTTTTTTTTTTACTTTCAGAAGAATGCACACCGCAAAGTAAATTAAGCTAAGTAAATCTCAAATGTCCATGGAGCTACTCTAGTCCACAACATGGCACTTTTATATGTAGCATTTAGTTAGTTAGTTAGTTAGTCTTTTTTTTCCTCCATAGATCATGAGACCCTTGAAAAAGAACAAGAATCTCTAAAGAAGTACAAAGGTAGCCAATTGTTGAGTCAAGCTGAGGGAGGTGGAGGGTGAGTGGATCACACCCTTGCTTACTCTTCAAAAGCAAGACAGTGAATGCCTGCAGTCTCTTTCCAGTGTTCCACGCATCACCCAGATCTCATAGCTTTACACTTACTTATATAATGATTGCATTTGTTGTTTGTGTTTTGTTTTCTCAAAATTTTGAGGAGATAAATTTTTCAAATTTACAAAGTATCAAGAAGCTTTGTTTTTTTGCACCAAGTTAACTTCCTGTGTGGTCTCCCATTTTATTGCAATATTTTTATTAGCTCATTAAGAATTCCATGCAAGCATGCAATGAATTTTAATCATATTCAATACCCCCCATACACGTCTTCCCCTTGCTATTCCCAGATCTCCCCACCCCTTTTCAGTTTCATGTCCCAACTTTTTCTTATAGCCCACTGAGTCCGATTTGTGCTTCCAATATATAAATGGATGAGGAAACATTCACTGAACCATTCAATGGACCATGTTGTTTGAATCTTACATTGAAAAACCCACCTGAAATGCTCTTGAAGAAGTTTAGAGATGCAGTAGCATAAGCTCTCAAAAGTATCTTTGCATAGTATCTATTAATTGTCTTTGGATTCCCTTATTCCTTTTATGATGTCTAATACACAGAGAGACAAATAGACCTGTAGTTAGCATGCTACATTTGGACATAGATGTGGGCTGATGGACATATATAGGTTTGCTACGCTATTGGCCTTATAACTCCTTATGTCAGTGGATCACTTTAAAATAAAAATCCTCAAACATTGAATTATCCCCTTTCTATGTTGATCACACATATTACTAATGAATATAATTCTAACCCTTCTCATATTTGCTTCTCAAATCTGTTCCAATAAAGGAAAATCTCTAGCTCCCTCCAGAAAAGCCCTTTTGGAAGTTACCTGATTAAATAAGTGTATCTAGCTGTTTTTACACTCTTAGTCAGGAAAGAAAAGAAACAACTCAAGACTGAGAAATGTTAGGTAATATTTTTTTGCATGATTAGTCCTTATGAGATGAGATGGTATGGTATAAGTGAGACCTGAATTGAATAAATGCCTCCTCATTTATGGTGACTGTTTTAACTTTAGGAGATCATTTTCATTAGCCATTTGACAGGGAGAAGCAAAAGCAAACGGTCCTGTATCCTCTAACAGCTGCAGATTCTGAGCAGAGTAAATGGCAGAAGTATATTTGGATCAAAGTGTGAACATAGTTTTCTTCCAACACTCGTTCTCAGCTCCATTTTTAAAAACTAAGAACAAGCTCTCAAGTGCACCCTCCAACTCTAGATTGACGTGGGAGTCACTAATGAGACCCACAGCCTGTAATCCTCCAGGATTCTGGAGGGAAGCTCATCTCAGTATCTCTTCCAGAAGCGGAACTTCTTGCTGCTCCTCAGCCCAGCACAAGCCCCAATTCTCAGATTCTATCCTCCATACAACAGACAGTCTGTTAGGGTCACTCCCACATGGAAAGCAGAAGGACATTATGATTATAATGTAAACCCTTACTGCAAATATCCAAACCCTAAGACAGCTCTCTTCTCGGATGAAACACTTCATCTTGCTTCTGGCTTAATGAAAATATCTTGTCTACTCCAAACCATGGCAGAGGCGATGAAGAACCACACAGTGTAGATTCTAAAAGACAAGGTCAATACTTTTTTGTTATTCTTATTCTGTTGCTTCATTTATTTTATTAAGGTTTACAGTGAGTATACAAAACAAATGGTTTTATCAACAACCATACTTATGAGAGCAAATATATTGTTTCATCTTGCTTATATTAGATCCTCATTGCTTCCCTTTCTCCTTCCAAATAGTTTCACTGTTATGTCTTATATAGTACATGAATATTATATGAATATATCTTAAGTCCAGATTCCACATATGCGAGAAACCATGCAATATGTTGTTTTTTTTCTCTCATTTCTATTATTATCTCTTGTTCCTGCCTCCTACTTCCTTTTAGGCCTCCTCATTCCCCTCTCATAGTCACTCCTCTACTTTCATGATAGGTGTGTGCATATGTGTGTGTGCTTACATTTAGATTCTATATATAAAGAAAACATGTTATTTACTTTTTTGAATCTGAGTTATTACAAGTCATGTGATTGTCTCAAGTTCTATCAATTTTCATGCAAATGGCATAATTTCATTCTTTGTGGCAAAACAGAATTTCCATATATATATATAT
>NW_026068161.1:844425-849900 GCF_014885135.2 Alexandromys fortis
TTTTGTTTTTTTGAGATAGGGTGTCACTGTATTCCTGAAACTAGCTCTTGTAGATCGGGCTGGCCTTGAACTCACAGAGATCTGTTTGCCTCTGTCTCCTGAGTACTGGGATTAAAGGTATAAGCCACCTTTAATTTCTTTATCCATTCATCTGTTCATGTGATTGTCATGTATGACTCTCATTCAAGTTCACACTACTTACAGATTAAATTTCATTTCTTAATATTGATTATGTGGCCACCATAGCCATGCTCATAAACTAATTTTAGAAAATTCTAGCAAGATTTTATTCATTCATATAATTTAACTGCATGCCAACTAGAAGTCAAGCACTATGCTATAATTTTGAGGTACAATGATAAATCAAATACAAAATCAATATGAAATTCATTCAGTCTTTACAGGGCCAAGTATTTAGGCTCGTGGACTGTAGTGTTTTTCTAGTCACAGTTATTCAACTATGCTCTTGTTGTAGGAAAACATGCATAGACTCATAAGCCAATGAACTGGTTCTGCTACTGTAACATTTTATTTACAAAACACATGACAGACTAAATTTAGTCCTCCGCTGTGGTTTGCCGACATCTGTTCTAGTCATTAACATAGGAGTCTATGTTGTCCAATAAGGATGCAGTCAACACAGATATAGCTTAGAACACTGAAAAAAAAAGTAAAACACTTAGGAAAGTTAGATCTGATAATGTTTATTGACCTTGGTTTGCATAAAGTATTATTATTTCATCAAGAAACAGTGTATTTATCTTATTACTTGCTTTCATCTTTTAATTCTAGGTCTTTTATACGCACAGTTCCTTTCAATGCATACCTGCCATGTTGCTAGTGCTCAGTGGCCACCACAATACTTAGTGGACAACACTAGACACTTGCCTAGGTCTGTAAAAAGACATAGAGTGTTGTATGTTCTTTTAAGGAAACAATTCCTACTTACCGCAAGTAGAGAAGACCCCCCCCCCAAAAAAAATGCCAGTTAAATTATTCCACTCAAGTCCAGCCTGGTACCTATGAGTTTATTTAGGCTGAATGGGGGATAAGTGACTTAAAGGATCATGGGTACTCTGGGTCAAAATGGCCATTCCGACATGGGTGATGCCTGATAAAAGTTGCATCACTGGAGACACCCTGCACAACCTGTAGACAATTATACTACCAAAGCCCTTCTCTAGTGACAATTATTTACATAATCTTCAAGTGGTGCTTATGAGTCTTGTGTGTGTGTTGTATAAGTTTCATAAACCCGAAGAGTTTTGTGAGTTGCAGGAGCCTCCGGATATCTGCCCTTATTACTTAGTCCCATTCAATAAGAATAAAATGTGATGTGAAATTGCACACATTGATAGAAACATATACATATATGTTGGTATATAGTTTGAATATTTAAATATAGATACCCAGGTGATTTGGAATAAACACAGAAAAGGAAAAGAGAATTTCATGTCTACGGAAGATATGGCTATTAGAAAGGGTCTTTAATACAAAAACAATCCTGTGGGATGAGCAAGGCTTCCGGAGATGAGAACAGATAAAAACAGGACTCTAGTTGGAGGAAAAGATGCATATAATGACCTGGAGAGAGGAAAGGCAGCAGCTTCTTCAGAGAATAAAATATATGTCAGTGCACAGAGCCAGATGGAGGTGCTGACCCAGAGCCCAGGCAACACCTTGGGAGGAGTGTGCAGTGAGATACATGGACGTGAGCCATACTAACAACAGAACTGATGAAACCGAGAGATCTAACACAGGACAGGGAAGAAGCCAGAGGGTAGGATGATGTTGAGGATCTGGGATCATACCAAATGAAGAGATGGAACTGACATCCGCCAAGATAAGACATTGAGGGACAGGGACAGGGACAGGTTTAGATAAAGATGAAGGGTTTAGTCCTGACCTTCTTCGAGCCCTTGGGGAAAGGTGAACCAATAACAGAAAACAGAAGCATCACACACACAGCAGACTTTTGCACTGGGAAAGCTCTTTGTGCCTTTTCTGATGAAATCAGAAGCTTTCTCGGGGCAAGGGAGATGGGTCAGGTGATAGAACATTTGTCAGGCAAGCACTGGGACCAGACAGAGTTCAGATCCTCAGAACTCACATAAATGGCTGTGGAACCCGGCCTGTAATTCTATGATTCAAAAGATGGAGGAAGGAGATGCCCCAGGAGAATGCTGCCTACTTGGACTAGCTGTATCCGTTCAAATATGGGGTTCAATATGGGTTTAAATAAGGGGCCCTGCCTCAGTAAACAAGAGGAGAAACATTTGGAAAAGATACCCCACATCTACCTCAGGGCTCCATACTCACACAAATACTTGTGTACATTCACACACACACATGCTTGTGCACATACATACATACAGAGACACCTTCACACACACACAAATTCATACCACACATACACATACATGCAAATCAGAATAAAAGAGCTCTCTCTCCCCTCCTTCCAGCTCAAACCATTTGTATTTATTCTTTTCCACTTTTAGGAGAATGAGACTGTCCAGCCTGCCTAGCTGTTGGGCTTTTTCTGCTCTTTCTGTAACTAGCCCCTGTTCATTTTCATATGTCAATTCTAATATCACTGCTCTGGAAGAATTCCCAGTCTCCCAGATGTGGTCGGAGCCCCTAGCTGTCTCGATTCCCTTATATATTTCCTCCGGGGAAACTTTCACACTTGTAATTTCACATCTATTCACACAACTGTTTGATTAATGACTTTCTGCTTCAAAAATAGTGATTGGTAAACAACTCTTCTGTTCTTGCTTGACATTGTAACACTAGCCTCTGTCACTTGGCCCAGGGTAGATGTTGAATAAATAGTTACCAAATGAATAAACATAATGCTAAAAGTCTCTTTTGAAACCCAAAGTTATCTGAGAAGGGACATAAGCCTTAGCATGGATTCCACTATTTGGCCACAAATGCAATCAAAGGTATTAACTTTTTTTTTTATTTTCTTTGACTTTGGGTTTTAATTCTTCAGTCACAACTGAGGTGATAGAAATTTAGTCCAACCTGGTTGGTTTATGTTTACCAAGACTAGTAGAGGCATTCCCTGCCCAAAAATCCACCTACTGGCCTAGGCAAACACAGAAGAACCCCCTCATTTTGCCCAAGTTTATTCTAAGTTAGGGGTTATGCTAAGGGGCTTTTCCCCTCCTTTGATGGCACATTCACACAGACCAAGTTGACCCCTTATGATTGTCTGCCTTGTAACATCTATTTTCATAGGCAATAGGTACTATACTTTAGCTATATGAATGGAGATGGGGGAAGAGAAAATGAAAGTGAAATTCTAGGTTAAAAAATGGTAAAAACATGATGCTTATTAGCTTCTGTGAAAAATTAAAGATAACAGATGACTTTGGGTGAATGGATTTTACAACTTCAGAAGAAATATATCCAGAGGCAAGAGATATGCAGAAGAAAACAAAATTGTTTTCTAGGTTGGTCTCTTCTGTGTCCATGAACAGTGACGCAGTCTGAGAGAGAGGGAGCCCTTTGATCATAGCCCCTACATGAAGCACCAGCTCACATTGCTCCCTTGTAGTTATTCACTCATGGCTACAGGGTTACTGTCCGGCCTCTGGGTTGTAGGGTTCCCAAAGGCAGGGGCGCTCAATCAGAAAGTGCCCACCTCAGCCACTGCTGTGTTGTCAGCCCTGGCATAAAACAATGCTCAACAAATATGGAATACGTCTATCTGTTGATCGGTGTTCTAACCTTGTTTATGTTGCTATGTTAGAACAAGCTCACCAACAACGACTTAGGGAGGAAAAGGCTTATTTGGCTTACAAGTCCATTAATGAGGGATGCCAGGGAAGGAATTTAAATAGGAACTTGAAGCAGACCGTGGTGAAATTGCTGCTTCCTGGATCACTCACAGACCCATCTAAGCAAGTTTTTATAAACAGCCCAGAACTACCTGCCCAATGAATGGTAACACCCACAGGAGGCTGGGCCTTCCTAGACAAACTAGCAATCAAGACACCCACAC
The DNA here is from genome assembly GCF_014885135.2 of Alexandromys fortis. Classification (NCBI taxonomy): domain Eukaryota; kingdom Metazoa; phylum Chordata; class Mammalia; order Rodentia; family Cricetidae; genus Alexandromys; species Alexandromys fortis. Next base: position 848,435 of record NW_026068161.1, read on the forward strand.
AGACATACCCAGAGACCGACCTGATCTGATACCTAAACTACGGTTCCTTTTTCAGGTGACTGACTGCAAGCTGTGTCAAGCTGATGGCTGAGGACAAACATGAAAAGCATGAATGAGGAGATACAGATTAGAATTCCCCTCTTCTTCGAGTTCCAGCTCTCCTCTGAACCTTTGGGAAGAAACTTTTCATTGATGCTTCTCACCGCCCTGAAAAGCACCCCTCATTCCTTTTAGAGCATTTATCAAGAAACAGTGGTCGCAGCAGTTAAGGGGATAAATTCCTGAGACCAAAATTATTTGTTTACATAGCATCTAAGTTTTCTAACAAGAGAAAATGAGTTAAAGACCCTGAGCACTGTTTCCTACAAAATGGAGAGACAACTGTAGAGTCAATGTCATTAGGTTTATTATGAAGAGTAAATGGGGATATATATATATATATATATATATATTAAACTTTTAGTTCATTAACACATTTAAGCACATTTAAGCACCCAGAAGTCATCTTTTATACTTATGACTTCCAGTTTTCCAGTTTTAGGATGACAATCTCAAAACTGCTACATTTGCTGAATACATGCTATTTTGAGCAGTCAGAATCATATTCTATGTGGGCTTTCACAGTGAAGTCATAGTTAATTCTATGGCTTATTATTTTACCTCTCCACCATTATGAAACTTGGGCTCAAGGGGGTTACATAAATTGTCCAAGGTCTCATAACTAGTAATTAGATTTATTGTCATTGGACCCCAACTGATAACACAACAGCTTTCTACACTGTCTCCAGAGATGTACACATCTTACATCTTGTGCTAAGTTATAAATTTCATGCCAGGCAAGGATTTGGTCTGATTTATCTTTGTATCCCCCAAAGCATCCAGCTTTAATGCCTTATATGCCAACAATGAGTAAATATTTATTAAGTGATGGAACACAGAGTGAAGGGACCCCAAAGTAAAACTCCATCAATGTCATAATATTGTCCTGGCACTGAGTCTGCAGAAGGCGCTCCTGTGCATGTCGAACAGGAGCAATCTTTTCATGGTTGGAGCGGCACCTTCAGGAAGACTCAGGTTATAAACAGAAGACCTGCCGTGTGCTCAGGCACATTGTGTCACCCGCGTCTCAGTGTTGTGTGGACTCATCTGGAAATGTGTACATTTGCACAGGGGACTGCACCCCATTATTGATTTAAAGAAGAGTTTTTCCAAAACTGAGAGGATAACTCATTGCAAGCCTGAGAAACTGAGTTAGATTTTCTAGAATCCACATAAAGAAGCTGATCACGGTGGTAGCATCTCATAATCCCAACACTAGGGAGGCACAAACAGGGAGATCCCTACAGCTCACTGGCCAGCAGCCCAACCTACTTTGGCAAGCTTCAAGCCAATGAGAGCTAAGTTAGCACCTGAGTAAAAAAGAACCAGAGGCTGCCCCCTGGCCTACATACATGCACACACATTCT
>NW_026068161.1:849952-1111186 GCF_014885135.2 Alexandromys fortis
CTCTCTCTCTCTCTCTCTCTCTCTCTCTCTCTCTCTCTCACACACACACACACACCTACAGAAAAATGATCTGAAGGGCAGAGGGGGAACATTGAAATTCTTTGTATGGCATTTGGTATATCATTCCTGTGAGAGCTGAAGAAAATTTTGGTCAGATTAAGTTTATTAATGTGTCTATAATAATTTTGCTTTGGGGGCTATGATCTACCCATCTTCCAGTTTCAATTTTCCAGTAATTTTACGGCCTGTCAGGGATAGATGGTCATGTCAACATCCCTTGAAGAACTGGCCATGAAGGAATTTCAAGCTGTAACTACTATACAATAGCGTCAATGATAAATCTTTGCGTTTGTATAAAATTTCGAGTCCTCAAGGCTTTTATATTATATATAAGACTTAGACATCGGATTCGATTAATTCCAGAAAGTTTGAATTACTTCTCAATAAACTACTTCGTAATAAAAATGCATACGTTAAAAATAAAACCTCACTTGTGATGGATAACAGTTAATTTTCTCAGAAAACGCCATGGCACCGAGTGATGTGTTTGAAACTTACAGAAAAAAAAAAAAAATCCAAGAACAGCTAGTCAGTGCATGGTTATCTCCTGAGCAGAAAGGCGGGAAAGTTTGAGTCTTAAACTTTAAGAACTCACACCATCCTAGAATGGCAGCTCTTAGTGCTGCAGGAAGTCTTACAGCTAGTGGTTACCCGCCCACTGGGGCGTGGCCTCTTATACTATATAGGCTGATGCATCCGGCCTCTTTTCCGGCCTCTCTCTTCCATTTGCGGATTTCGGTTTCTGATCTCCGTTCCAGCAGAGGATTCTGATTTGTGAGTCTACCCCTAAATAAATAACCATCTATTTCTCAATTCTGAGCCAGCGTGGGATTTCTTATAAAGCGTCCTTCTTCATCTTAGCATCTGGTCCATTCACCACCAGCATCAGGACCTCAATAATAGTGCATATACTCAGTCCTCACTCTGACCTTCAGAATTAGGACATTTGTGGGGACCACAGAGATCAGTGCTTTAGCAAGATCTCAATGATAGTTCATTTAATGTTCATTTGTGAACACCACGGAGCTACAGCCTTGATCCTTTCCTGTGGAGATGAATAAGAGAGCCATACACTTTTCTTATGGGGATGAACGTCCCGATAAGTAATTTTCCACCACCACCACACAAAGTAATAAAGAATATCTAATTTCTAACTTAGGTTAAAAGAGTAGAGTGGTTGGCAAGGGTGTGGATGAGCCAGCCCTGAGGCAGTGAGGGTGGAATAGCGGGCCATGCCCCCTCATCTGCCAGGAGGTAAGAGCCAAAAAAAGATTGTTTTCCCCACTTGCCCCTGGAACCTGAGACAGGCAAGGGAGCTGACCCTCTCTCTTACCAGCTCCAGCACTCAGGAAAGAGCATCTTGCACCTCACCTGGGCAGCACGGTAAAGCTGAGCCTATTGACTGGGGTCAAAGTGAACCTAAGATACCTATCCATTCCCCTCATTGGCCATATGGTGGCATGAGTTGGGGAGAGATGTTCCCCCTTGCCTCCTGTGGTGAGTAGGAGAGATGCCCCTGCCCTCACCAGCTATATGACTCAGGAGAGTGGTCCCTGAACCTCACCTGGGCAACACAGTAGAGCTGGCCCTAAAGGTGTAGGTGCGGGTGAGCCACCCGTGAGGGTGTGAAAGTAGAACTGGCCCCTCCCCTTGCTCATGGCTGCAAAGGGTGAACTAGTGGGGACAATGCTGGAGAGCTCACCCAGGTGGAGAAGACAGGGGAGATCTGGCAGATTGACCAATCCTAATACTATGTAGGCCCAGTACCAGGGTTCTGAGTTGGCCTACCCCAACATCCACCCAATCTGTGATCTGGTGGAGCATGGGAAGGAACACATAGTGCAGATCCAAAGCAACAGAATTACTACGACAGAGGGCAAACACGGAATATCCAAGAGGAGTCCCAGTGAGAGCCCAGCATCAGTGGTATAGCAGAAACCAGAGGCCTCAGATCAGACCAATGATACTTTGCAATGAACACTTGCAAGTAAAGATACATGGATGAAAGGGTATACTGAATGACTCGCTGTGACACGCTATAGCTTCCATGAGGAGATTTTTCTTTTTCTCTTAAATTTTACTTTATTTTATTGGGGGTGTATTTCAAGGGCAGAGAACAGATACAAAGGGATGGGGAGATGAATGGGATCCAGATGCATAATGTGACAGACACAAAGATTAAATAAAAAGAAATTTTAAAAAAGAGTAGAGTAGGGTTATGATGACTAGGAAGTGATTTTATATTCCCTGCTCCTAGTTCTCATTGGTACCTTGAGATTCTGAAATGGAAGCTCCTCAAAACAGATTTTGTGTGTGTGTGTGTGTGTGTGTGTGTGTGCATGTCTGTGTGCACATGTGTGTGAGAATTTGTATGCATGGGTGTGTGCATGTGTGAGCACGCATGTGTATGCATGCATGTGTACATGTATATGGTGTGTGTGCGTGTATGTGATGTGTGTTCATGAGCATGCATGTGTGTGCACAGGTGTGCACATGCATAGCAATGGACACACCATGGTGGGAATGTGGAAGTCATAGGAAGCATTCAGGAGTAGCTTATCTTCTTCCAGCGTGAGTTTCAGGCTTCTCACGGCGTCAAGTTCACATGCAGTGTGAGTTCCAGGGCTCTCCTAGTATCAAGCTTGCATACCATCTGCTTTTACTGACTGCACTACCTCATTGGCCCAAGTTCCAGATTTCTTAACCTCAAACTTTATACTAGGAAATACGATTTTTAAAAGTAGGAATTCCCAGGAACCATAAAGTTTGACTGTGGCCACCATATAGTTCTGCTTCTGTTTTTTAATGCCAGATGTTGGCTCTGGACTAATGTGCAGAGGAGGGAAAGCCATAGGAAATTCTGATCTACACGAAGCCAAAATAGCAAGCAATTTTTGTCTTAAATGGTTGATTTATTTAAAAAGTGTCAATCAAGCCAGCCAGAATCCAAACTGCTTATCGCATAGTCTATAGATTGCTAAAGAACCGTGGTTCCCAAGGGTTGATCCCCCTTGGGATCATAAGCAGCATTTTAAGAGTATGGACAAACTTGATATGTTTCCAAGACATTTCCATAGAGTTTGGCTATTTTTCTGTGGAACCTATAACTTATGCAATCACTGGATAATTTCAGCTTCATGTGGATGTAGACAAGAAAATCTGGACTTTTCCTTTAGTTTCAATTCTCATGATTTCTCGTTTTTTTTCCCCTTCTCTCCTCCCTCTCTCTCTTATTCTTTTTATTAGCATATATTCATTGTACCAAATAATGAGCTTCACTAATACATTTTCATGCATGATTATAATGTGCTTTGAGCATACTAATACCCCATTACCCTCTCTTGATTCCAGTGATTATTAATTATGCTCCTATAAAATATTCCTGTGGCTCATTCTCCTTCTATTCTGCTCATTTCAGTCTGCATTCTAGTTTTCTTAAACTCCAAGCCTATTAGACACAAGCTTTGAAAACCTCCAACCGAGCTACCGTCACCCTCCAGTTCACACACACACAGGGCTTCCGACCTCTCACCAGGTTCTGGCTACCATGCCTTCCATCCATTTCCTGTTTGGTGAACCCTCCAGTTAATGGACAGCTTGTTTCTTTGAAAGACCTTTCAACTTCTGACTTATCTCTTTGGAGATACCCGTCTCCCACTTGCTCTGTCCTCAACGTTCTTTATGCTCTTGACAAAAGTTGCCTCTTTCATGAAATCGCCAATTGTGTCCCTGAAGTCCCGATGTCTCAATGCCTTTGTGAAACTGTTCCTATGTGAGACTACACCAGTATTACTGGCACACTGGCTAGCCTCCCAGGCTAGTGTACAGGAACTGATAAAACTACAATTTCCATTTTGCCTTTGCACATTCCTTATGGTTTACCCTATTCAGGAATACCACTAAAAAAGTAATATTGGCCCCTTGTGTATTTCTCAGAAATGTCTGAATTTTTTTCTTTCTGTTTGGAAACCAAACTGTAGATATCAACTGTATAGTCTGGCCTTTTCTCAGATGAAAGAATACAGTTAAGATAGACAAAAAAAAAAAAAGAGCAAAGACCCTTTTCCCATCTCTGCTCTGTAAAGTTTCTGCTTAGGAGCCATCATATGTTTTCAGAAAGACGAGTCAAAAATAAAAAAAAAATTATTATTATTTTACATACAAACCACAGTTCCCCCTCCCTCTCCTCCTCCTACTCCCCTCCACCTTTCCCCAACTCAATCACCCCCATCCACTTCTCAGAAAACATAAGGCTTCCCATGGGGAGTCAACAAAGTCCGGCATATCAAGTTGAAGCAGTACCAAGTCCCTCTCCCTGTATCTAGGGTGAACAAGGGATCCCTCCATTGGAATCATGGTTTCCTATATCCTATCTACAATACCTTGGCTTTGTTTTTATTCCCCTTTTCTTCCTAGCAAATGCATCCCTACCAAAGAAGAAAGGAGGTCAAGAATAGAAAATAACAATAATAGTGGCAGATGGAAGTAGATGGTTGAATTTATGATCCTCAATTATTGTTATTTCCTATTCTTGTCCTCCTTTCTTTTTTGGTAGGAATGTGTTTACTAGGAAGAAAGGGGGAATAAAAACAAAAATAAGGTATTGGAGATAAGATGTAGGAAACCAAGATTCTTTTTTTTTACATGGTTGGAGAATTCCAGACTATAAAATTCCAGCCAAATTTGGAACACCCAAGACATACAGGGAGTTAGAATCCTATGTGTGGGTTTTCTAGAATCACACTCTTCACAGGGACTGGTAGACTTAGCCTGGAGAAAAGAAGATATGTCCCCCACTTGTGTTCTGCTAGATGTTTTACTATTTTGGCTTTTGGGGGGGGGCACCAACCAGCTCCCAAATAAATCACACATGGAGGCTTATTCTTAATTATGAATGTGTGGCCTTAGCTTGGCTTGTTTCTTACCATCATTTCTTAACTTAAATTATCCTGACTACCTTTTGCTTCTAGGCTTTTATCTTTCTCTATTTCTGTATACCTTTCTTTCCACATTACTCGGTGACTGACTGGCTGGGTAGCTGAATCCTAATGTCCTCCTCTCCTTGTTCTCTTGCTCCTCTTCTTCATTGTTTCTCTTTCTATTTATATTCTCTGCCCGCCAGCTCCACCTATCCTTGCTCCTGCCTCACTATTGGCTCTTCATCTCATTAGGACCGTCAAGTGTTTTAGATAGGCACAGTAACACAGCTTCACAGAGTTAAATAAATGCAGTGTAAACAAAAGTTACACACCTGAAAATCATATTCCCCAACACACTTGAGCACAGGGTTCTTTGGATTCTGCTTTGGCCAGACACTTCGATGAAATTGTGGTAGAAAAGAGTAGCAGGTGCCTGTTTTAATTGCTTTTTTGTTATGTTAGAATACTATGGTCAGAGGCAAGTTAAGGAAGAAAGGGTTTGTTTTGGCTTACAGTTCCAAGAGCAGGAAGCTGCTTGACAACATTTTATTCACACACAGGAAGCAGAGAGAGAGAGAACAAGAACAAGAGAGAGACACAGAGAGACAGACAGAGACAGAGAGACAGACAGAGACAGAGAGACAGACAGAGACAGAGAGACAGAGAAAACATGAAGGTGGATTTCTTCCAGTGGGGCTATCGCTCCCAAAGGTTCTATAGACTCCCCAAATATCACCACCAACTGGAGACCAAGTATACAAATATGTAAACCTGGGGAGGACATGTCTCACTTAAGCACCCATGACTGTGGAAACAGCAGCAGTGAAGGTCAGCTCTTCTGTGTGTAAGGAGCTGGGAGATTCAGCTCTTCCAATGACCTTCATTCTTTTCAGAAAGGAGGTCTTCAAACAATGTCTTAGTTCTGGTTCCATTAACAAACTTAGATGCTGTTTGTAATAAAACTTAGAAATAGAATTTTAAATTACATGAGAAAGCTAAATTACCGTATCCATCATTTTACACAGTTAAGACCAGAGACCATTTTTCCTGGTCCTCCTTCTTCTGGCTGGTGGGAGACTGAAACCAGAGGCCAACAAATGATTGGTAGACGCAAACTGCAATGCTGGCTTTGCAAACGCAGGTGTTAAACCATCAACCCCTCCATCCCTTAGTGTTTAAGCCCTTTAGATTCCATTGCAGAGCTCCAAACTCAATGGTTTCTTTTCAACAGAATTCGATTATTCCTGGAATTCTCTTTTCTAACTAATTCAGCTTTGGTAACCGTAAAAAAAGAGCAGTGTTTCTAGGATAGACTAATTGGGCCCTGGTCTCTCAAATTTTTCTGTCTGACTCCAGGCAGCTCTTTACTCTACCTGCCTGCTTTGGTTAATCTCTTTATAAAATGGAAATAAAGTATTGTCTTTCTCATTAAATCTGTGTCTGCTCAGAGTTGTGTGATGCTATAGTTCAATACATGTTAAATGATGCTAATAGTTGGCACCTTATCCTTCACAAGCAACTCGAGTGCTTAAGATGAATCCAATAAATAATCCAAAATAATTTAGATCCCTAGGGTAACTTTTTAATGGAAGAGTAACCAAGGTGCTCCTGAGTTAATTATCCCCATCTAAAATGGGAGAGGGGATTTTTTTTTTAACTTCAATTTGTGGGATTGATTTTATGGCTTCTAAGGTCTCCTTAACTGGTGAACTCCTTTTTCAAAAAAAAAAAAATAATCAATAAAAGAAAAACATGCCTTTACTTTCACCTGGGTTCTGGTTATTTCCATCTTCCTTTTTTTTTTTTCAAAATCAGTGCTGTTTTCAAGGTAAACACCTTTTAAATTCGGTTAGGATTTAAATGCACACACACACAGCTTTCCTTTTATAACACAAATCCTTATGGGTAATGACATTCATTATCATGGTCTTTTATATGTGCTGTTTACTATCCCAAAGCATTGCAGAATTCCATGTTCAAATACTAAAACAGAAACCCTGCATGAAACATGCAGTTATTTTCACTTGAGCTTCTCTATTTAATAAGCCATTTGATCTAGAATCTTCTGGTTGCTATGCCTGAAATTTGACTCATTTGCTTCCTTAGGAACTGCTATAAAGATTGTGATATTGCAAAAATCATATTTTATTACAATTTTATTTTGTAATAATACAGAAAACGTGGTCCGTTCTGCGGAATGACTGAGTCGGTAATATGGAGTAATGCCCCATTTATCCAGGATGGCTGTGTAATGAGGTGGCCTTTTCTGTGATCTGTCCTGATAACCGAGGCTTATTCCCTGTATGTGCAAAAGACTTTATTCCTTCTTTTTTTCTTGTGTATGTGATGTATGTGTGCATATGTGTGGAGGTGTATGCATGCCCATGTATGCAAGCATGAAGGTCAAAGGTTGATGCTAAGTGTCTTCCTCAGTCACTCTTCACCTTATATATTGAGGCAGGGTCTCTCACTTGAAGGCAGAGCTAGCCAGCTTGTCCCAAGGATCCCCTGTGTCTGCCTCCTAAATGCAGGTATTACCAAGGGTGGGCAGCCATTCGTGGCGGGCATTTCTGTGGGTGACGGGCATCTGAAGTCCAGTGTTGATGCTGGTGCAGGATTCTCAGTAAATGATTTGTCCATCCCATCCTCACCTCACATACAACTCTTGTTTTTTGAGACAGAGTCTCTCAGTAATCCTGGAACCCATCATTTCTGCTAGTCTTGGTGACCAATAAGTCCTCGGGTTCGGCCTGTCTCCCCCACACCCCAAGTGTTAGGGTTACAGATGCAGGCCATTGCACCTAGCTCTCATGTGAGGGCCAGGGATCCAAACTCAAGTCCTCCAGCCTGCACAGCAAGCATTTTATCGACTGACCCATCTCTCCAGTCTTCTGATTTTGATGGGAAGATTCTTCACATACGTTAGACAGATCTCAGCCAAATCAAACGTTCCCTGGAGCTCTGGACCGGCTTCTAATGATGAAGACAGCACCGTATTAGCCGTTGCAGGGGACCACAACATGGGCAGACAAGAATCAGGAAAGGGAAGAGGCAGTGTCTCTTCTGTGCAGTGCTCCTTTCTCTGATAATCTATATTTCCTTTCTCGCCATTGTTTGCTATTTTTAATCACTTTTCAATGCTTCTGATCCAAATATTTTCCCATTCAGTTTTCACACATAATTTAATCTTACAGTGGCAATTGAGCATGTGTGAGAATACAGGAGTCCCAGGCTAGCAGTAGATATCCTAGTCCCTTGGTTCTTTACCCAAACCTAGCAAGGTGGCAGAGCATCCCATTAAGCATGAGACTTTCTTACCATGCTCCTCATTTTTAATCTCAGAATATCACTCTGACAGTGTATCCACAGCTAGTTTGTAGAGACCCGGGGCCAGGGCAGTCATTGTACCATTAATTGTATTCATTAAGCAATGAAATACAGAATGCTGAGTGTGTGAAAAATTTCGTGTGGTTTGTCTCTATTGTATCTTCCAACCTTAGGAAAAATCCACATTGAAATGTTAATGTAATGTGATACTTAAAATTTCTGATATTTGGCATTATGTCTGCTGAACTTTCTCTCCAATAGAATAGATTGTTTTGCCTGAGGCTTTTACTGTACATAACGAGAAAAATTTCTTGTTTAATTCAGAACACTGACTGGGGACCGGCCTTTGCCTCAGTTGTTCTCTTTCCCTGACTTGTGGTCCTTTCTCAGAGATTAGCATTTTCTAGACTGTGTAATATATTAGAAGCATCTTCTAGACTGTGTAACATATGAGTAGCATCTTCAGTTAACATAAATCCTGATTGTAGCCTTCATTCTTTTATGTGACTTGTCCAGTAACATTAATATTTTTAATATATATATATATATATATTAGATACACCAAATAATCTCTTTCTTTTGGCAGGCAAACGAGTTTTCAGCAGAGAATAGTTCTCAGAAAAGAAATGCAAAGGTACTTTATTTTTAACAATTAAATGACTCTGACGCCTTCCAGTACTTATTCTGATTTATTTTTCCTTTGTAATGTCAGGTTTTCTCAATTTTCCTGATCCTGTGAAACTCACTTCAGAAAGCCATCTTTCCCCGTGACATTAATTTCTTCAGTGTCAGATTCTTGATTTGCTCAGGACATTGCAAACACTTCTTTCCCCCATCGCTAATGCTCTGCTGTCTCCCAAAAGCGTTCTCTAAATCTGTAATATGCCCATGACACTTGGACACACTTGGAAAGTGGGGTCAGCAGTCCTGGTACAATGTGCTAATGCCAACTCTTGCTTAGCACGTTGTGCCTGTAGAGGGGCTTGTATAGGGCACAGCTTTGTGTATCTTACCTGAACCCCAATTCTCCTGGGAATGATAAGATCTGCTCTGTTTCTGGTGATTCACCAAGGATCTTGTTCAGCGTGACTTTATTTTCTCAGAGCTAACTTTTAGAATCACCATGTCTTTAGCTGTAAGAAAGCAAGGGCAAAGGTCACTCTGTGATCAATGCAAACATTTATTTTTCTTTGTGGCACTCCTGAAAATCTGGAATGAATCACAATCTACCCTTAAGATGTATTACCTATAAACAGAACACAGAAATGAAAAAATATAGTCCAATACCAGTACTTCATGGTAAAATGTATGCACTGAAGAGTGAATAATATTGACGCATGTGAATCTCAGAAAGAAATAATAAAGTACTCATGTTTTTCAACGATTAGCACATTCCGAGTTTTGGTGCCTTAGCACCCTACACAGCCCTTCAAACATACTTCCCTTTCTCCTTTCTAAAGGGACCCAGCACACTGAAGCCTGTCTTTCTCTGTGTCTGCCTATCTACCATTTTATGGCTTACCAACCATACATAGTTTCTTTTAAAAAATAGTTTATTTATCCTTATTTCATTTACATTGGTGTTTTACCTGCATATATGTCTTTGTAAGGATATCAGATCTTGGAGTTACAGACAGTTGGGAGCTGCCATGTGGGTGCTTGGAATTGAACCTGTGTCCTCTGGAAGAACAGTCAGTGCTCTTAACCACTGAGCCATCTCTCCAGCCCCCATACATAATATCTGATGTGGGATTCTCCTCTGTATGCTGTAAATAAAGTTGGTTAATAAAGAAACTGTCTTAGGCCTGTGATAGGGTAAAGTAGAGCCAGGTGGGGAAAATTAAACTGAATTCTGGAAGAAAGGAGGTAGAGTCAGGGAGAAGCCATGGGGCCACTGCCAGAGACAGAAAGGCTGAAACTTTGCTGGTAGGCCATGTCCTTGTGGTGATGCACAGATTAATGGAGATGGGTTAAATTAAGATGTAAGAGTTAGCAAATAAGAAGCTAGAGATAATGGGCCAAGCAGTGGTTTAAATAATATAGTTTCTGTGTGATTATTTCGGGAGTCTGGGTGGCCAGGAAATGAACAAGTGGCCTCCTACAACAATTTCTTAAACAGTATTTTCTTTGATAGTTGACATTTTAATGTAGACAAGTAAAATTTCTGTGTAACTTTTTTGATGGGTTTTGTTATTCTCCATATTATAAGATTCACCTGGGTTGAAACAAAGGTTGTGTGTCATGCTTTAGTCTTTGCTTAATAATGTGTGACAACATAAGAATCCAGTCAGTTAGTGGTGTACAATTCAAGTTGTTTCCTGTTTTCTGTTGCATTAACTGCTGCATGAGTGTCTTATGCGCTCTGCTACGCAGGTATTAGGACTCCTCACTAGTGTATATCTAGAACCAAAATCATGTTTGTGGAAAATGGGTCACCCACCTCTAGTATACCTTACCCACAAGACATGCAAGTTTCTGTTCCTGATAGCCTTACTATACTTGGCATTAATCACATTTTATCTGACCCCCTGGTAGGCATGAAATGGTGTCTCATTGAGCTTTTCATTAGCATCTTCCTGATTCATATTGAAACCGAGCATCCTAGTTCATCTTTCCATCATTTCCATTTCCCCTTCTGTAAGACATGTTTGGTTTTTGTTCTTATTTTCATCATATTGTCCACTGTTTTATATGTTAACTTCATCTGCATTCTATTACCATAACTGCATGTCTGAGACGAGGTAACTTACACAGAAGTTCATCTGGTTCATAGTTCTAGTAGCTGGGGACTCTGAGAGCCTGGTGATAGCATTTGCTCAGCCTCTGGTGCCCCATAGCATGCCGAGTACCATGAGGCAAGTTTGTGCTAAACTTGGGTCTCTTTTTCTATATTATAAAGCCATTGATACCCACATGGTGGCACCACTCTTATGACCTCATTAATCCAAATTACCTCCCAAAGGCCCCATCTCATAGCAGCATTAACATATGAATTTGGAGATTAAGTTTCAAGCACATGACCTTTCTGAGTGGGGGACACATTTAAACTATAACAGACACAAATTATTAATCATTTCTATGAATTGCAAATACCTTCTTTCAGTATCAGGCTTTCTTTTCGCTGTCTATATAATCGTCTCATTATATAGTCATCTTAAATTTGAAAGTATAAAACTATTGCCAGCAATTTGTAGATTCTGTTTTTCTGATTAGAAAAATTCTTTAGTTCATGAGATTATTCTTCCAGAAATTTCTCTAGTATCAAAATACTGCCGTTCATAATTATACCTTTTGTTTTGTTTAGAACTAATTATTATTTATTGTGTGAGATACAGAACCTACATTTAATATTTTTCTGTGTGAATAATCACACAGAAACCTAGGTCCTCTTTTGGGGGGGTTCAAGATAGGGTTTCTGTGTAGCCCTGGCAATCCTGGAATTCACTTTGTAGACCAGGCTGGCTTCAAACCCACAGAGATCCACCTGCCTCTGCCTCCTGAATGCTGGGGTTAAAGGCGTGCGCTACATTTTCTAAATTATATGGTATCAATAATATGTTTTTTCCCTTGATTTACAAGTCATTCGGTGTAACTGAGGTTCTGTGTGTGTTGAGGACCTGTTTCTTAGCTTTGGTTTGATTCAGTTTGTATTTCCTACAGCAAATCACACTCTTGTAGTCATAATAGCTTTGAATAGGGTCACACATAGTAAGCAAGGCTCTTCCCTTATAGGAGAACATTGGTCTTTGGATATATGTGCATGTGTGCATAGCTTCATGTTAGGCTGCTACTTCAAAATCACTTATTTTAGTATGGAGTGCTAACAATTACTCTTTTAGAATGTTTTTAATATGAGAAACACTTCAAACATAATGAAAATCAATTGAAAGTGAAATAGAAAAAAAAAGAGGCATAAAAAGATGACTCAGGGGGCTGGAGAGATGGCTCAGAGGTTAAGAGCACTGACTGCTCTTCCAGAGGTCCTGAGTTCAATTCCCAGCAAACACATGATGGCTCACAACCATCTGTAATGAGATCTGGCACCCTCTTTGGGTGTGTGGGAAGCAGAATGTTGTACACATAATAAATAAATAAATAAATAAATAACCCAAAAACGTTAAAAAAAAAAAAAGATGACTCGGAGGGTAAAAGCATTTACTGTACAAGTCTGATGACCTGAGTCCAAGCCCAAAATTTTACAGTAGAAAGACAGGACACCTTAAAAGTTATTCCTTGACTTCCACTTGTCATCAGAGAGCCTTCCTCCAGTAAGTGTTGGAAACAAATGCAGTAAACATTCGTCTGAGCTCAGGAAATCTTGTTGAAGAGAGGGAAGAAGGATTGTAGAAGCCAGAAATGTCAACATTATAAAAATAAAATTACAGAAGCCACTAACTCTTAGGAACTCACAGAGTCTGAACCAACAACCAGGGAGCCTGCATAGGACTGACCTAGGCCCTCTACAAATTTGTGATAGTTGTGTAGCTTGGTCTACTTGTGGGACTTCTACCAATGGGAGCAGGGACTGTCTCTAATGCTTTGGCTGGCTCTTGGGAATCTATAAGGGGAGGTGCTTAGTCTTAAAGCAACTTGATATGCCATGCTTAGTTGATACCCATGGAAGGCCTGGCCCTTTCTAAAGAGAAACAGAGGAGGGGTGAATTGAGGGTGGGGGGAGTAGGGAAATAGGAGGAGAAGAGGAAGGGGGAAATGTGTTTGGGACATAAAATAAATGAATAAATTAAATTTTTAAAAAGCTGGATAGATGACTCGGAAGTAAGTTATAACTGATTAGTAATTAGGGACATCCTCCCAAAGCTGCCTGCCCAAGAGATCGCCCAGATTTATTTATTGAACTTTTCACTGACTGAGATTTGACGGAATGTTCAAGTTTTATTTGCTCAGTTCTCACCTTCCTAATGCTGAGCTGGTCTGTGGAATGTCCCCAGCCGTGCTGAGCTCTGTGACTCCGCTGCTCTTGTTGAAATGATCTATTTCAATGGCAAGACTGCCAGCTTGAGACGGGCTCTTGCCTGCTGAGCCATTTGCGGTGATGGATGGCATCAGGAAAGTAACGTTTTCCAATTTGGCATCTTCTAGGCATTAACTGGGTCTTTTATTCCACATCCTTTCAGTCCTGCCCTGATTTTTCTGTGAACTCATTGAGTTCTAGACAAGAAAATGACATATTTCCTTAAAGAATCCCCCCTAGCTAGGAGTTGGTGTCATTTTTAAAAGAACCTCTTAGAAAAGTCAGAAATGGCTCTTAAAACCTGATGTTCTTCCATTAGAAACAAAGAACTTTTGTTAAAATATGTGAGCAAGGATTTGTCTACCTGGTAATATAGTATATTATTCAGGGAAACCACCTGAAGCTTGAAATAGGGGATTTAATGAAAATTTAAGAAAAGATAAGTATTTGAAGCATTTATAATGACATGTATACACAATGATTATTCCTGTTTGGCAAATATTTTGTTTTTCTATGTTGTGCATGTGCAGAATGGTACTGCTTGTCCCCTGTAGTTAGATAAGATGAGGCAATTTGTTTTGCCCAAAGACTTGTCTGATGATATAAATCCGTCCCTTCTTGGGCTGCATGGCACAGTGCAGGACCCTAAAGGCTCCATGAGCTCCTGGAGGGGTGATGGGCAAAGTTTCAGCAATGACTACCTGTAATGACCTCCAAAGGCCAGCATATTAGCATTCCTCATGGTGGTGCCACGGATGTTCAGAGATGGGACATAATGCGAGGTTCATCAGTCACATGAATGGTGGGGGGTACAATATCAGAGGTGAAACATTAGGGAGGTTGTGTGGGAATCCAGTCCCTCACTAGTTCTTGTTGCTGTTAGCCAAACACTCTACCACATGCTCCTGCCACCGGTCTGCAATCATGCCAGAGGCAGAAAGCAATGGGCCTGCTCACCTGCAGTTTATAACATTGTTAAAGGTTACTCTTTTATCCTTAATTGTTTCCTTGCTTGTTTGTTCTTTTATTTTTTTCTTGCAGGGGAAGGGTTGGAATCTAGGACATTTTACATGACATGAAACATTTTGTCTTTCTAACTTGATTGCCTCGGGCATTTCATTACAGTAACATGAAGTTCCCTAAATTAGCTATTTTGTTAATCTGAGTCCCCAAATCCCTATTCTGGGCAGTCAGCCCCTCTGATCTGCAGTACATGAATAGAGTGACCAAGAAACTACCTAGATTTAGGGGTTGGTTCTGCAGCACAAGCCAGTTTATGCTCTGTTTTGACTGAACAAAATTTATTGTTGTCAATGGGTAAAATTACACATTCTCTCAGGGTGCCATTTAAATAAATTTAGGGATTAACTCTCTGTTATAGGAGTCTATGGGTTTCTAATTATTTGAAGTTGCTACTAAGTTTTTTGAGTTGCCATACCTAGTAAGGACTCTGTGTTTTCCTTTGAAATCCTACTTAGTATTGAACAGGACCACTATTAGCTATTCCAGATTTGGGTAAACAGTTAACATCGCTAACTTCTGAGAAATAATATAGCCAGGGACTGGCATTTAAAGAGCACAGACTTATGAATTTTGTTCCTGAGTGCATTCCTTGCTAACTCTTGTTCTCTAACCTGGTGAAGCCTCAGCTTCTTCACCTAGGAAGTGGAGATGATAATAATGTTGCCCATGTGGTGGTCATGGGAAAAGATAACAATGAAAACAGGACAGTGATGATCCAATAAGAAGAGACTGTCTGTTCCAGGGGTGGAGTTGGCGGCAGCACTCAATAAACCACAGCTCTTTTGTCGTGGAGTAATGTAAATCTGAGAGCCCTTATCAGTAAGCAGAACTGGTACTCCACATCATCATCCACCCCAGAGCATCTGCACCAAGTGAACTCTTAGAGGAGTGTAGGGAGGATGCTACCTCACATGAGAGGGGTCTTCTAGGTCTCCATAGTTTTTGCTCTTGGTGATTGGGCCATAATTTCCCTTGCAATATCAAATAAGTCAGGCACTTCTCTTTTTCCGTATTCTTTAAAAGTTACAAATTAAAAACAATGTGGCGGTTTGAGTGAGAAATGTTCCCCAGGGGCTTAAATATTTGAACACTTGGCCCCCAGCTGGTTACACTGTTCGGCAGATTTAGGGGATGAATTCTTATGAAGGAAATAAGTCACCCGGGGGCTGGCTTTAAGAGTTTTATACCCTCACCGTACTTCTAGCCTCTCTCTCTCTCTCTCTCTCTCTCTCTCTCTCTCTCTCTCTCTCTCTCTCTGTTAGAGATATGATCTCTCAGTTTCCTGTCATCATACCTTGTCCTTGTTGCCGTGACTCCCTCTCACGATGTCCTCTAGTCCCTCTGGAGCCATAAGCCCGAATCAGCTCTCCCTTCTACAAGTTGCCTCCGGTCATGGTGTTTCAGCAGATAGATATGTTCCTAAAACAAGGGATCTGTTCATCAACAATGACAGACTTAGATCCAGGATAGTCTGAATATTGAGCTGAAGAGAGGAATTATTCATCCAGGATTGCCTTGAACAATCTCTCTGTCTAGTACCCTGGCATCCCATCTGGTCTTGTATCAGTTCAGGTTTTTCTTTTTTATGAAAGTATTATTATTTTTATTAATAGTATTTTTATTGAGCTCTACATTTTTCTCTGCTCCCCTTCAACCCTCTTCCGAGGTTCCCATACTCCCAATATACTCAGGAGATCTTGTCTTTTTCTATTAATGTTAAATTGAAAGCTGCCAGGTTAATTGGGCTTCCTCTTACTTCCCACCTCTGCCACAGTCTCACAGTGGGTAACCCAACAATCAGACCTGTCATTTCGCACATGGTTACATCTGAGAAAAGAATCAAAGGTAAGTTTCCCCCCTTCTTCTGGCCCACCGAGAAGGCAATGAGGCTATGAGCTCCTTTGGAGGAAGCTAAGGGATAGTTATTAGGTAGAGGCTGGAGCAAGCTCCCTTTTTGTAGTCTCTGGTGAGGGTAATCATGGAAAAAAAAAATGTCCCAATATACCACTCGTTATTACAGGTTTAGATGTGATTTGTGCCCCTCCACTTTAAAGTTGATTGACATAAAATATTTTCAGGGTCTATCAGGATAGCTCAGTGCATGAAGTGTTGCCAAGTCTGTCGACCTGGGTTCCATCCCTGAGGCCCCACACCATGAGAGGAAAGAATCCATTCTCTGAGCATCCGTGCTCACGTTTGCACATGCATGTATGCAAAATAAAATTAAAATGTGATTTTAAGAAGATATCTTCAAGGCATTCTAATGGTGGTCATGTTAGTACACGTGAAATGGTGAGATGTTCGCACATCTCATTTTAAGCCTGGTCATCAAGGCCTCCTTCTGTGGCAGAGTTCCTTGGATTTGCAGGTCCTATTAACATCTGAAGAGAGAGGTTTTATTCAGTTAGAAGTATCATATACAGGTAAATCACTTAAATATACCAATAATTTTAGATTTATTAACAGGAAACCATACTTGGAATGAGAATTCAGGCATTTTATGAAAAGAAAATTCAGTAAGACCACGTTGAAAAAGATAATTTTCAGGAAGATACCAGACAAATGGCGCTAAAAATAGATGCCGGTGCCAAAGTGAAAAATGTATGCACAGTGCACTAACCAGAGTTGTTCTGTTTGCGTTGTGTTAAATGTTTTGATAGGAAGGCTTTTATTTTGCTTAATGTGAACAGATGTCTGTTTATGGCTAAAAGTTCTAATATTGGAAGTGGATTTTTCAATGGGAATGCTTAATAAATATAAACATGTTTATGTTTATAAATATGTTAATTAATAAATATTCCAGAATCTAATTTTATCTTTACACAAGTCCTCTGATCTAATAGTTAATTGGCCACTCCCCCCAGACAGAATTCACACGCTGCCTAGAGAAGGCATGCTGTGGGATGTGATGTGTACCCTCCATTTCTTCCCCCACTCCAAGATATGGCTGCCAGCATAGCCCACAGCATCGCAGACCATGCCTTAGACAGTTATTTTAAGCAAAGGATTGAACATAGTGTCTTGCTTCCCCTTTTAAAAAAAATGAAGCTTCTTCCTTATGGGTTCTTTTTGATTCCATGGCATGGAGGATTCCATACACAGCAGTCACCTGAGTATCATGGTTGACAAATGTCTTCTTTGCCTCAAAGGAATGTCCCAGAGCCTTGATGCTCTCCAGAACTGCCTACATTCCAAGCAGACCTGCATAGCTTTGTGACTTTGAAGATTAATCTCTGTCACTCACAGCTCGTTGGCTTCTCTTGCTCATTTCTGCTCCGTCTGCAGATGGTGTGGTATTCTGTGCCAGCATTATTTATCCACAAGTTTGCTTCTCACACAGCTCCCTCTTTGAGCAATTGTAGAGAACGTTAAAAACGCAACAATTATTCCACTCTTTCATCAGCTTATGGGTTTTACAGTTCTGGTCCAAAAGAACATCCCTGTATTAACGCCCTCCCTTGCACAAAGATACTACTGATAGAGCCTCTCAATTTTGTGCAGCAAGAACATTAAAAGAAGTCTCCCAAGCCACAGAAACACACATGAACAGCAAACTTTCATTTCTATATATTCAATGATACTCTTCAAATGCTGCCCTCTGCTGCATCTTTCTCTCAGAGCTTGAGTTGTGGTTTTCCATCCTCTGGATTTTTTTATTAATCCATGAGTGGACATTTTGGCTTTGGAGATGATTGCTTTGGAAGAATAGAAGGTAAAAGGAAAAGTTATATAAAGGAAAAAAAGAAACAATAATTGTGATAGAAAAAAATCTTTTGATCCATTGTTCCTTTTCCTATCAGTGCTATAAGGGAACTTTTAGCATCTTGTCTTATATATGAGGAAACTCAATAATTTACATTTAATCACAACTAATAATTGTAGCATGGGGATTTGAATGTAGGAGTTTACATTTAAAGTCTGTTGTCATAAACTCTGTGTCTTCTACACTTGAGAAGGTAGAAAAAGAAGAGAGAAACAAAAACACGGGAAGAAGCATAAGGAAAGAGGGTGGAAATGAGGAAGACACTAAATAGAAAAGCGAGGCACAGTGGAAAGGACAGGAAAAAACACTGCAGAGAGACCTCATAAGACTTCCCATGGTTCACAGCACAGGTAGCATATGCCTTAGCGACGCTTAGACACATTTCACAGTCTATAAAATGAAAAAGGCTATCAACAGGCAATCCCAACACCATCTTTCAAAAATATGTTGGTTTCATTAATTTTACAAGAATTTCACATACATCATACTTTGAACATTTTTATCCCTCTCCCCACCTTCTCCCAGATCCACCCTCTCCATTCTGTCCCCAGCCCCCTTTGTGTCCTCACTTTTAAAAGCTGCCCTGAATTCCACCAGCACTGCCAATAGGCTCGTAATTGAAAGACACCCACCGGAGTGAGGTAGACCTACCAGGGAACCCACACTTAAAGAAAACTAAGACCTTTGTTCAGATTCAGAAAACACGTCTCTTAACTGTGGATAAACTTCACAACTGTTAAGATATACACTATATTTCACTCAACTTTTTTATCAACATCCTTTCGTACTGTATGTATTACCACAGGTGTGTGGAAAGATCCAGAGAAGGCTGACTCTGATATCATTAAGGTCCTTTATGTATGGGATATTGGAAACACCTATCCACCTTCACATCCATTATGGATGAGTTCTGTAAGAAAGGCATTGGAAAGTGTTGGAATTTGCACATCACAGCTTCTTTTGCAGTGAATACAGCCACTTTGGGCATGGAGCGAGGACATAGAAAGGAAGAAATTGACAAAGGAAGGACAAAATGGGGGTGAAATCCTACCAAATGTCACTTACCAAGATCTCTGATGTACTAAAGGCTGTGTCTGTCGTAGCATACTCTAGAAGTTTAAACTCTCCTTGGTGCTCTCCAAAGAAAGCAGTGGTTCTCATCTTGAACCAGACCTCTCAAGTCCCACACAAGAGGTCGAATCATCTACATAGCTGTGAAAATGGGCTCCGAGTCACCCTATGCTCAATTGTTGAGTTATCACACTCAATGTGGTCTTTTAGCCACTGAAATGGTATTTGCTTTTGGGTGCTAAGCTCTGAGGAAAAACAGCATCTGTCCCCTGCTTTACTTCTAAAGTGGCCCAGGCACTCAAAGACATAACCTCTCTCTTACTCAATAGGTTTTGCTTTATGGTGTGTGTGTGCATGTGTGTGTGTGGGGGGGTGAAGACTGAATAAAAGTTGCATGAATATTGGTGCTAAACACCTTTTCAGGCACATAAGAGTAGCTGTTACTATTCCCAGCCTACTTAAGAACTATAAGAAGCCTGTAAGGTTGAGTGAATGTAAGCTCCTACACAAACCTCTACTTCAGAAAATTCTCGGTTGTTTCCATAATCTTAGTGATTATCTCTGTTACAAGGTTTTTGGTAGGTAGTTCATGATTCATTCTATTTCCAATGGATTTAGAATGCTCGGTCTTTCTCGTTGAAATTACGAAACGATTGAACGATTACAAACGATTGATGTTGAAAAATCATCAAAAAGGATGATGAAGCTGGTCTGTCTTGCTGAAAAACAGAAGGTTGATGATTCATTGCAAAAGTGGGGACTTATTCAAGTCATCCTTCATTCTTCAGACCTAAGGAGCCCCCAAATCATCCCCATAAGGAATAAATCCCATCAGTATACAAAATGGCCTAATATGCACAAGGATCCCATGTCTTAGACAAGCCAGCTATAAGAACTTCCCTTGATCCACCATTATTCCATGTCATGAGTTAAAACTAGGTTTCTTTTAAAGTTCCAAGTAGAATCATCTAGCCCTAGAGTGCTGGGTGGAGAAAAATCTCCAGGTAAAGTGCAGGTTCGGTGGGATGAAAAACAGTTGTGATTGATTAATAATGTCTTCAAAGAAGGCGGGATGAGGCTAGCACTTCTACCCTTGCTGCCTATTTGCTAATGACGTATCAAAGTATGAAGGGCTTTTCTGTAAGACAGTAGAGAGGGTAGTGGGACTACGGTGACTTAACTGCTTCCTGTCTCGTGATACCCTCCTTTGCACCCTTCTCCTCTAGCCTCTATTTCAACCGAAAGGTAATGATGGAGATTACAGACACATTTTTCTCATTTATGCCTCTCATTTTTATGAGCATTTTCATTCAGCGGTGAAATTATAATACATACTTGGTATCTGTTGCAAGCATCTGGGGATGGTTTATATTACAGCGATTCCAGAGATAGAGCTCTCTACCGGACAGTGATTCTGCAAAAGATGTTCAGCATAGCTGACTGAGCTCATCTCCTCAATGATATGTTCATGCAGCTAAAGGCAAATGTTTAAACATTTAGTTAATGCACCATATGTCTTAAATGTTTCAGTTCCATCTGACATTTTCAAAATTCATTTTAATGGAAACTCGCCAAGTAAATTTACTTCCGTGGAAGATGATGAATCCATTCATCTTAAACCCAATTCTGGACCTCTCAGACACAATGAACTCTTAATTAGTAGTCTTCCAACTCCAGGAACAGGACTTTCTTCACGCTTGCCCTTCTGAACATGAGAAAATGCCAAGTGGCTCAAGAGGAGGCAACTGGTATCCTGAAGACCACGCAGCTAGTTATTGACAACAGAAACCCTGGAAAGAAGTAATCATCAACTTTGGGGCTCAGTGGAAGAGTAAAGGAAGAGAAGCATGGAGGACCAATAAAATAAAATGACCAATACCAAAGAAATTGCAGAAACAAAACAGGAAAAAAAAAGGACAAAAGAACATTTACAATGAGATATAGTTATAACTCTCATTGTTTAAGCCACATTTTCTATGAGTTAAAAGCAACGCAGAGGAAAACTACTAGTAATATAAACATGACACTTAAGTCCTGGGAAGATGGCTCAGTAAATAAAACACTTGCACCTAAATATGTAGACCAGAGTTTGGATTAGCAGGACTCAAGTAAATTCCGAGTGGATGGGGCAGCTGGAATTCCAACATGCAAAAGATCGAGAAAGGATATCCCTGGGGTAAGTTGGCAAACATTCTCTGGGTTCAACTGAGAGACCTGGACTGAATCAAAAAGCTGAACAGTAATTTAGGAAGATCTCAACTGCTATCTTTAACCTTCACCAGGCACGCACACACATGTTTCTGTATAGCCCCCCCACACAAATATGCATAATACACACATACACACAAAGCAAACAAAATGATACTTAGACATAGTAGTTAGAATCCTACTTTTATATCAAATACATTAATATCTTAAATTGTGGTTCCGCTTATTATCACTGTAATCTTGGGCAAATTATTTCAACCTTCTGAACCTAGGTTCTTCACAGCATTGATTAAAATATTAACCACATATAAAAATGAGACTTATTTTTAAATAGTAAATTAATTTTTATATGTGAATTTATCTTCATGTGTAAGCTCCCAATCTCTCCATCGCAGGAGATTATTTTACCACAGTCTAGTACCTTCAATTTGTTTTCAGTGATTCTTATTTTTTTTAAAAAAAAGTTTAAGTATTATTCTCTCAGTCTTTCCCACATTTCCTCTGTAGACACTTTTGATCCAGGATTCTGTATCTCTAAGGTATCTGCTGCTAAGCCTCACCATCTGCCAGGGGTAAGCAAGTCAACAGAGAAAAGCTTTATGTAATGGCCTAGCTTCCAGCCCTTGCTGATTTGCATCAGAGGCACCTTAATCTGCTTGGCCTTTGGCCATTGGCCTCTGTCTCATTTGCTCTGGTAAAGATGCTCTCAGGAAACACAGGTTATCCCAAGTAGCCTTGTCCCTCTTTTTGGTATCCTGCTGGTACCCAATGCCTCAAAAGTCCTAGATGTCTGTGACTTCTTTGCCCCAACTACAACCCTTCCTCACCGTTGGTCTTTCCTGCAATTCTATTGGCTTCCTTGAAAGCCTAGAGAATGTTCTTCTTTTTTCATGTTACACTAGAAAGCAAAGATCCTGGGGAAGACTTGCCACTCACACGCAAAGGTCCCCTTTGATCACTGACACTCCCTACTTCTCCTGCAGTATTGAACATGGGATAGAGCCAGTAATGGGATTTCTCTGCACAATCCTTCTGGTGATTCTCACTCTATGAAATAGAGTCTAGGCTAATCACAGTTCGAGACTTGGAGGCTTAATATCTGTATCTGTCCAAAAATGACATGCAGAAATTACCAGGTGATGAAGAAAATGATGACCAAAAACAACTCTAAAGTCATCTATTGGCACTTCAATCTGTCAAGGACAAAGTCCTTTTTTGGAAAAGGGAGGATAATACTTAGAGTTATAGGCAGTAAAATCACCAATTATCATGGGGAGGAAAGAGAGTTTAGAGAAGTAGTGAACCATAAGAAATTGAGGTGCACCACACAACATGGTTTTTGCACATAGGAACACACACCAGCTGTGGATACCTGCACAAGACCGAAACAAGAGCAAACTACTGTGACATTTCTAAATACATGGGGAAGGCGCCTAAGACCCCAACCCTAGCTGAGAAGTTAATGGCTGTGCAGTTGATGGTTGATGGTGGGGGGATCACTTTTCTTTGGTGGCATAGCCAGGTGTAGGTTCCATATACACCCATATGTATATGGCCGGCACCAAACTGGATTCAGTAGGCTAAATATAAAATAAAATTGGAGAACATGAAGTCAGGAGGGAGATGTTATGGAATCCCAAGGGGAGTTGGAGGAAAGAGTGAGGATAGATAATATTAAGACACCTTGTATGCATGTATGAAATTGTGAGAGTATACTTTGGGGATATTTATTTATTTATTTATTTATTCTTCATTTATTTACATGCTGACCACAGTTTCCCTGATCTCCTCTCCTCCCATTCTCTCTCTCACCTCCCATCTAACCCCACCTGCATCATTTTCTCCTCCTCCATCTCCATTCAGAAAGCAGTAGGCCTCCCATGGTAGTCAACAAAGCATAGCAGGAAGAAGGTCTTCCCCTGCATCAAGGCTGGGCTAGGCATCCCAGCATAGACAACAAGTTCCCCAAAAACAGCTTAAGAGCCAGGGACAGGTCCTGATCTCACTGCTAGGAGCCCCACAAACAGACCAAGCTACACAACTGCCATCCACATGCAGATGGCCTAGGTCAGTACCATGCAGACTCCTTAGCTGTTAGTCCAGAGTCTTCTGTGAGCTCCCATGAGCTCAGGTCAGCTGTATGGACCCCTGGCTCATACAATCCTTCCTCCCTCTCTCCAGCAAGGCTTCCAGAGCTCAGCCCAGTGCATGGCTATGGATCTCTGCATCTGCTTCCATCAGCTCCTAAATAGAGTATCTCTGATGATAATTAAGGTAGTCACCGGTCTTCAGGTACCCTCTTCACTACTGATAGTAGGCTCAGCTGGGGTCATCCTTGTGGATTCCTGGAAGTTTCTTTAACACTAGTTTCCTCCCTATCCCCAAAATGTACCCCCATTAAGACATCTCTTTCACTTCTCTTCCCCTCCATCCTGCCACCAATTTACCCAGGAGATCTCATGTATTTCCCCACCCCATGGAAATCCATACATCCTTCTTTGGTTCCTTCTTGTTACCTAGCTTTTCTGAGACTGTGGATTATACCCTGACTATCCTTTCCTTTGCAGTTAATACCCATTTATAAGTGAGTGCATACCATGTTTGTCCCTCTGGGTCTGGATTATCTCACTCAGGATGTTTCTTTTTTCTAGTTCCATCCATTTGCCTGCAAATTCCACGGTGTTTTTTACTGCTGAGTAATATTCTATTGTGTAAATATACTACATTTTCCTTACCCATTCTTTGGTTGAGGGGAATCTAGGTTGTTTCTAGGTTCTGGCTATTAAAAATAATGCTGCTATGAACATAATTGAACAAAAGCCCTTGTGGTATGATTGAGCATTATTGAGTATATGCCCAAGATTGGTATAGTTGTGTCTTGAGGTAGATTGATTCCCAGTATTCTGAGAAACAATTTTTAAGAAAATTGGGATAGTGTTTATTCAGAAGTCAGGTTGAAAAGACAATCCACAAGTGGAGATATCATCCACAAAGTAAAGTTATGGCAAATGTATTCTCTCTCTCTCTCTCTCTCTCTCTCTCTCTCTCTCTCTCTCTCTCTCTCTCTCTCTGTGTGTGTGTGTGTGTGTGTGTGTGTGTGTGTGTGTGTGTGTGTGTGTGTTTCTCCTCAGCAAAGTATGAGGCAGGTTTTTGGCTTCCTGAGACACTAAAAAAGCAGTCCCTCAAGCTGGGTGCCTAGCAGGTAATAGGGTAGAGTGTCACCATCCACTTCTAACCCTTAGCCTTGTCAAAGTGCTCTCGAAGTTTCTTTCTGCTCTACCTGCACTTGTGACTGAGCTTCTGTGGACAAAGAAAAGGAGAGCGAGCAGAATCTGCTGAGACTTCAGCACCCTTTCTAGGAAATATGAATACCAAGACAGACAGAGGTGCATAGAGAGGAGTGAGGAGGAGGAAAGGTTTGCTGAGGATGAGTATAACAGAGAGTATCAAAAAGTAGTTAACCCACGGGCTGTCTTTTCAACCCTTAATTACTGCTTGTTTTCTTGTCACTCTCGAGGTATCCAGTACTTCTGGGGAAAGCAAGAACATCCTAGATCCGATAAATCACTGCCTGGCTTTGAGCTGTGAAACACAGACTTATTTTGGGGGGTCCATAGGTTAAACACAATGTGCCTTTCATTCTTAGAATTCACCATTTTGATGAGTGTTTTCCTTTGAATTCCAAAATTTGAGTTTTACAGTGAAAAATGACAAGAACTGAACTGGAAGACTGCTTTTGTCACTCGAGTCTGCGTGGACATGGCCTGGAAAAGATGTGAAGACAAGTGAACCCATTTCTCTGGTCCCTTGAGACAAACACTGGTGGAAGAAGACATTTCTACATAGGGTCAGTGGGCATAAAAGCAGAGGGTTCACAACTTGCAGCAATAATCTTGTTTAATATGACATCAAGGATAGCCTGACTTTGAGGCGGAAAGGAAAGTCCTGATGGCAGGACCAGAGATTGTATTCTTCCTCATTGCTCTTCTTTGGCACGTTCCCCATGACCCAGGGGAGGTTTAATGTGACCGTGAGCTGTAAAAGTGGAAAAAGAGACAAAATCATCCTCAAAGGACCAGTAGCCCCAGGGACAGCTACCACAAGACTCAAATTCACCACAGAGACATTACCAAGTCCCAATATAATAAACTAATACAATCCCCTGCCACAGGCAGGACACAGCAATGGCCACCAGAAGAAGACAAGATGGATTCCATACCGCAGTATTCTATGAACTATGGGTTCCTCTTCGCCCAGCTACCATCCTGGGCAATAAGAATGTATGGACGAATAAGTATTCAAACGGTGTGTTTTAGATCAGAAAGCTAGAAAGTTTTATTTGACAAGAACAAATAAGTGTTCTCTCTACCAGAAGGGCTGAAAGTTAGTGAAAAAAAATTATAAAGTAAATTAATTAGTGAAAACATAAGAAGGTCAAGCAAGACACTGGTTATTTGTTTATTTATATTTAATGGTCTACTTCAGTGGCCATCAGAGAACACCACGGACTCAGTGGGTCTAACAATAGAATTCTATATCCTCTGAGCTCTGGGTTTTCAATTTTTTTTTGTTTGGGTTTTCAAATTTTAATACCAAGATTCCATAAGGATTGTTTCTGCCTGGACATTCTTACCGTGTCTTTATCTGGCCTTTCCCTGGGTGTTCAAAAAGAGTGAGAATCCTGGTATCCAGTTCTCATCTCATAAAGTCATGCTTCCCATTGTATTGAGGCCTGGCCCCTTTGTCCTCATTTAACCTTAATTGCCTGGAGAGAGGCCCTTTCTTGAAAAGGTAAGTCACACCAGAGATGAGCACTTTGGAATAGGAATTTAGAAGACACAATTCATTCCATGAGCATAAGAAATAACATTGTGCCAGGAAAGATATTATCTATAGCTAGAAAGATGGTTCAGATGTTAAGAGTTAGGCTTATTACCAAAACAATAATGAAATGTTAGCTATTTTATCCAACCAAAGACCTTAGTCTGATAATTTAAAGAGTACTATTATAATGTACATCAAGTAATTTTTAATCTACCGAAGCACCGTTTTGACTGTGCTGCCAATACTAACTTGATTTAACAAAGAAATGTATACACGCCATCACTCCTATTAGCTCTCCCAGGAAAATAACTTCCCAGCCCGGACCCAAAGCCTCATCAGGTGATGATCCACGGAATTTTCTTCCTTAGCATTTTACTTTAACTGAAGGTCACAGTGCTTCAGCTTTCTTGCTCTACACTTTCTCCAGCTTACTGGCGTGATATCTTCAAAGACTCTCAACGTCAAGAATATCAGTCTTGCTTGTCATTGGTGCCCACTGAAGGCACCATGATGAGAGCTTTACTCTGATCAAGGCTCCACTGCCAATGCAACCACCGCTGACAATATGGACCATCCACATTCACCAAGAATGTCACTCAAGCTGTTAGCCATGTTCCTTGTCTAACCAAAGCTACCTTGGCATCTCCCAAGACTGTGGTCCTTCAGATCGGGTCACTACCGGGAATTCCTTCTTTGAGTCCTACTGTGCTGTACCCAGTACCAACCTCCCCCCCAATATCTGCACTTTTTTACTCTTGGATTTACCCACCTGCAATACGGACATTGGCCTTTCTGAATTTTATGATAAAGACATTGTGAACTCAACACAGTTAAGAAAGAAAATTGAGACAGAGAAAATAGAATAAGAAGCATATTCTAAATGAATTATCCATTGGTAGCAAGGCTGAGGGACAAAACATAAAATAAAAACTAATTTTGAATTAAATGATCTGTTATAAATTCAATCACTGGGCACTGTGAATGCACTGCTTGAAATGTAACCCAATGTGCATCATTCCTTTTGTGTGCAGTAATTGGTCAGTGAGTGGTTAATATCTAGAGAGATGCACCCTTTGATTCTCAGCAAAAAAAAAAAAAATCAAGAAAAACACATGTTAACTAGTAAGTGGAAAAAATCCTCTCTGAAGATTTCGCTCCCTTTCTTTTTATTTTTGCTTATTTGATGGGAAGCTACCATTTTTTCCTGACTAAGCCAGAGTCTCGAGTTTAGATAGAGAAATAAATCTACAGTTCATCTTCCCACAGATGTCGTTTTAGAGCAGCTCCATTCGATGGCTCCTAGATAAAGCAATCAACCTGGAGAGGAATGAGGAGCCCATATACTAAAAAGTGACATATAATTATTACCGTACCTATTAAGTGAATAAACCAGCCAGAGCCCAATTACACCGTTGCAACATACAATGAAATATCTCTTAAAACTATTCTTCAACAAAGAAATAAACCTGTCATGGAAGAAAAATTTGCTGAACATCAAGGCTGTGCATTGAGGAAGTAACGTTGGTGTCAGGGTCTCGTTGGCTGTAACTCAATGTGCAATTAAGGAAAATTAGAGGCAATCCTCATTACATACATTTTGCACTTTGTTTATTGTGCTACAAATTCTGTAGTGGAGCCACTGACTTGTAGCAACAATAGCTCATTTAATGGAAAATGAGAATGTTAACAAAGGATGTTTGATGGCAGAGGAGCACAGCACAGCAATTTACATTTTCTGTTGTGCACCCCTGCTCTTAAACCACCTCGTTGATTGAGCATGAAGGAGCCCCAGTCAGAGCCAAGAGGACACAGCTGAAATCCTACTTGCAAATCAAAGGACTGGAACAGTAAAATCAAATAGGAAGTAAAAGTGTGTCAGTCTTTTTTATCTCGGCGAATAAATTTCCAATCAATCATTTCTCAAAGAATTAAGAAGAAAGGGACCAAGAGTGGCTGAGACAGGCATGTCGGCCCAGGACTCATTAGAAGACAGTGCTGGTGTATAAGAATAACATTTGAAGGCTATCTGTCCTCGCCAAGAATACTCATTAAAATTTTCCTGCATCTAAATTTTGGCATACTTGGTCTGAAGGCTCTACAGTTACCTAAAAAGGATTTTCTGCAGCCAGAACTCCAACATTCACTTGCAGAAATAACAGAAAGGACCCATTTCAGGGAGACAGGATGAAAGTGAGATGGTTGATCTACTGAGAACCGTGGACTTGCGGGAAGGAGTGGAAATTAGTTCCTTGAGCCATACAGCTAGAATGTATTCTGACATGGCTCTTGGATACCAGACCACTTTGTAAATACCTTACTGCGTGAATGTTGGGTTCTCCGAGACTGAAGTGAGTTTCCTGTCTTCTTCTAGTCTTCTTGTAACTTGGGACGGGGAGTTCAAGGTGTGGGATAGTAGCACAAAACCAAACAGCAGAGAATTGGGACCACAAGGTTTATGGAAAGTGCCCTGCTTGATTTTTGTTTGATAGAGTTATCTGAGAAGAGATAACCACAATTGAGAAGATACCTCTATCAGATTGACCTCTAGTAAATTCTGTAGATGGTTTCCTTGACTAATGATTGATGTGGAAGGCCACAGCCCACTAGAGGTGGTGACATCCCTTAAGCAGACTGAACAAGTCATGGAGAATAAGCCTTTAAGTGCTCCTCCATACCTTCTGTTTCAGTGCCTGCCTCCAAGCTTCTCTCAAGTTCCTGCCCTGACTTCTTTTGGTAACAGAGGGTGACCTGGGAGTTCGAAACTGAAATAAACCCTTTGCTCCCCAATTTGTTTCTGGTTATAATGCTCTATCACAGCAGAGAATCCCTAAGACATAAATACTGTGACAAGAAAGAAAACCCAAAGCTAATGGAGGATGTTTCTGAAGTGCCTGAGGGTAAACATTTGACTTCTTCAAGCCCTGGAATTTTGATGATCCCTGACATATAGGTTGGATCTCCCCAAATGAAACTGGTTTGTGTGTGTGTGTGTGTGTGTGTGTGTGTGTGTAAGACTGTGTGTCTATGTGTTTGTATATCTGTGTATGAGTGCACAGGGTGCCATGCATGTATGTGAACACTGGAATAAGACAATGAGTATTCTCATCCATCACTCTCTACCATAATTTTTGATTATTTATTTCAACTTATAATCAGTTTAAAGATTAATACGGCATTTATTGCTACCTTTACACCAAGTCTTCTGAGTCCCATTGTGCATTGAATACTCCAGTCCAACTCAATCAGGACGAAGCACAGTTCAAATGACCGGCAGCCCCAAAAAGTCTTTGGGGACACTGTGGAGGGAGACTAATGCTGCCTGAGACAGGTACTGCCTGCTGAGGGCATGAGGTCAGAGTTGAGGCTTATTGTGTAGCCTGTGATATGCAAATTCATTCATTTGCTCATTTAATGTTCAATAAATGCATACTGAAAAACTACTATGTTGATAGGAAGATAGGCAAGGGCCTTCTTGATGGGAGAGAAGGTAGAAAACCTCAGATGGGACATTTCTGAGGGGATTCTTCCGCCATGAGTGTTCACCCACACACCCTCCCAGCTCAAGGTGTGGGAAAGTGCCAGAAGATTTATATTTCCAGCATGTTTTCTAGTCATTGCTGCTGCTGCTGATGATGACGATGAAGATGAAGATGATGAAGATGATGATGGTGGTGGATGTAGTTTGGTGGTGGTAGTTGTAGTGGTGGTGGTAGCAGTGGTGGTAGTAGTGATGGTGGTGGTGGAGGTAATGATGGCTGTAGTGGTGGTAGTAATGGTGATGGTGATGGTGGTGGTCCACCCCCTTCATTTTTGAGGCAGGATCTTTCACTGACCTGGGACTTTTCAGGTTTGGTAAGACTGGCTGACCAACAAGCCCCAGGATATCCTGTCTCTACTCCTCCAGGGTTGAGAACATAGACCAGCCAGAGGGGTTTGTGTGTGTGTGTGTGTGTGTGTGTGTGTGTGTCTAGGAGGTTGAACTCGGGTCTTCATGATTGTTTGGCGAGTACTGCACTAAACTCTCTCCCCAGTTGAAGATGTACATCTTTAACTCTGTGCATCTCTCGTGCCAACAACTATTGATAACACTGTCCTATTGCAAAAACAAATAAGAGTGGCCTAAAGAGTTTGGCCTATCCCTTGTGCACTCGCTCTAAAATACCTTCAATTTTAAAAAGGAAAAGCAGGAAAAGCACTCCCAGTGTCTGAGGTGAGACAGATGTGGGTTGTTGGGGAGTGGGAAGGAAGAGACAGATGGCTGCAATGCAAAACTAAAATACTAATTCACTTGCCAGGATTCTCAAGGAGGGCAGGTTATGCGTCTGAGCAATTAGAGACATCTTCCAAAGCCAGAGCTTTGCCAAGCTAAGGAAGAAGAGCTATTTAAAAATTTACTTCTCTTCCACGGGGAGAAAAGAGACTGAGTCATGTGTTTAACCCTTCCCAGATTTCACAGCCATATTTATTTCATAAAATTTTATGTCACCAGACTTTTTTATACTCCTTTTGAACAATTGTTCTGCATTTCTGGACAGTATTTCCTGTTAGTACATCAGTGTCAGATTGTAATTAAGCTTTTGAGTCATTAGATACTCTGATGGATGTTGGTACCCAAGGTTACTGCAAGGAATATGTTGAAGAATTTGGTACAGATTTTACCTGCATTGTGGATAGCTGATTCAGTGAAGATTATCCATGGTTATCCTTCCACAGTTCTCACACTGGGTATGGCATATGTCCAAACCCTGGGAGGTCAATGGACCTCCATTGACCACTCATGTAACAATTCACTTCACATACTCATTGTATTACTTAGCCAGGGACTATAAGCACTTGCTATGCTGGCAGACCTTTTGCAGCTGAAAATGAAGGCCTTTACCCCCCTTTTCTTATCTTTCTCTCTCTCTGTGTATGTGTGATATGTATATTTAGATGTGTGGGCACAAGTGTGTGCCTGTGCACACGAGAGCATGTTCATGTGACAGCCCTAGGTTGATACCAAGAATCATCCTTAAATCTCTCCCATCATGTTCAGTGAGAGGGAGTCTCTCAGTCATACCCACAATTCCCTGATAGTGGCCGTCTTCCTAACCAGCATGCTCTGGGATCCCATCTCCACCTTCTAAGCTGAAATTATGGGCTGGCTTCCTCCCCTACTTTGCATTTACATGGATTCTGGTGATCAGAATACCAATCATCACATCTGCAAGGCAAGCATTTTCATCATTGAGCCACTTCCCCAGCCTGGCTTCTTAACTATACAGTCAAAATGCTCCTGTAGAGACATTATATGTCTTCATAGGGACCATCCTCAAGTGAGATGACAAACGCCGAAGTTTCTACAATCTACATTGCCAAAATCACAAAGAGTTGGCCAAATTAAAAAAAAAAAAAAACACTAATTTTTCATTCCTAAGTCAGGTGTAACTTAGTAAAAGGTCAGCGAAACGAATGGAATTAAAAGCAAAATGTTTAGAAATTTTGATTTAAAAACGGGAACTTTCTGGCAAATAAGGTAATGCTGAAATGTTCCATTTCTTTGGCTAAGGGACAGTGGTGGTGAAAGTTCCTTTAAAGTTTTATGAAAACTCGGCAAGGGGCTAGAGAGAAGAATCAGTGCTTAAGAGGATGTTTGTTCTTCTGGAAGACTGGAGTTCAGCTCCCAGACCCTCATGGAGATGAACAACTGTCCATAATGCATACTAGAAGATCTGATGCCCTCTTCTGGCTTCCATTGGCATTGCACACAGGAGATATATTGACACACAAGCTGGCAAACTACCCAGACATAGTTTGTGGGGCTACTGGTAATGGGCCACAGGATTTATCCTTAGTGCATTAATTGGCTTTTTGGAGCCCATTCCCTATGGAAAGATACCTTGCCCACCCTCAATACAGGGGAGAAGGCCTTGGTCCTGCCTCAACTTGATATGCCAAACTTTGTTGATTCTCCATAGGAAGCCTTATGCTTTCTGAGTCGATGTGGAGTTGGTTGGGAGGAAGGTGGTGGGGAGGAGCGAGAGGAAGAGAGAAAGGGGGAACTATGGTTGATATATATATAAAAAACTTTTTAAAAAAATAACAATAAGGAGATAAAAACTCAGGCATTGTTCACAAACAGGCTAGTGAGGAGTTCATGAAGCTTGGATGTATTTAAGTTCCCAGATCAGGTATATTTATAAGCATAGGAGGGAAGTTTGGTTATAATAATATTTTTATTCTACCTACATCTTATCTCCACTGAACTGAAGCTTCAGGGCAGCGGTTCTGAATAATTGTGTGGTTTGACACACACACACTGTCTTCCCACAAAGCTGAACCTCATGTTCAACGTCTGGTCCAGTCATTATGTGACTATATATATGCATAACACACAAGCATCCACGTAACTATGAGCCAGAAGCAGACCCTCACCAGACACAAGTCTGCTGGGACCTTGACTGTGAACTTTTCAGCCCCCAGAACTGTTAGAAATTTCTGTTGTTTATAAAATACCCACTTGGTGGTGTTTCGTTATGACAGCCTCAAGCAGCAAAACTCTGGTTTCTCTCCCAGAACAGGAATGCTTCTGCCATCGTTATAAAAATGTTATTCCTTCCCACAGTAGTGGTTTGATTTCCACTTCCACCGTAGATACGCTTCCTCACGTGAACTGCTATCATTTTCCTCCACAAGACATGACAAGTCGAATAGTCTGTGCTGGAATCCATGCTATGGGTTGTGTATGCATTTAATTCTCATGAAAACAAAACACCACAGATCATATTAACACCCCTTTTCTATGATATTAATAACTAGCATTTCCCGGTCTTGCTTTCTAAACCACATATTTCATGGGTTGAATTTAATTTCATTTTTACCTGTATTATAAATTTATCAGGGAGGAGCATTGGACAAATTTCCTACGTTTATAGCTTCTTTGGCCTCCTCTCCTTCAGCAACATGCAGATAGTCACTCCTTTGGGAACAAACTTTTAGAAGAGGCTGGTTTACATTAATTATAACTGCTAACTCATATCAAGTACTGTTTGGTACTCCACAGCCAACACAAACATCCTCATCTTACATTTCCTCCTTAGTTAACATACATATACAGTGAAACAACCCCCACTACTACACTTTGACTTTTGTTACTTCTCTTTCTATGCTTCCTCTAAGCCAGAGATTCTCAGATTGTAGGTTTCAACTCCTTTGGGAGTCAAATGACCCTTTCACAGGGGTCACATAGCAGATATCCTGTATATCAGATATTTATATTACCATTCATAACAGTAGCAAAATTACAGCTGTGAAGTAGCAACAAAAATAATTGTATGGTTGTGGGTCACCACAACATGAGGAACTGTATTAAAGGGTCACACCATTAGGAAGGCTGAGAACCACTTCTCTGAGTACTAACTACAGTCCCATCTTTACTTGATCACACTGTTTCTCTATCTTCCCTTTACTTCTGATTTGCTAAGAACATAATCATCAGCATGACAGCTTTCCAAGGGCAATATGTTTTAAAAGTATAGCTATACATGGTAAATAAATTAAAAACCCACAGTACTAAATATTCTTCAAAGAGAATACATCTAATTTAAATTCTTTCAGCCAAGACAAGGCTATATTGTCTCAAATCTCTTAGGAATTACTGATCCATTTAACAAATAAATATTGAGTAAACAAAGAAGAAAAAGAATTCAGATTTGAAGATACAAGCAGGTAAAGTAATACGGTTCAGTATGGCAAGAATTATAATAGGATGAGCTCAAACCTTTGGGAGAGTCATATAGTACTATGATTAAAAAAGCCGGAACCCCCTGATTTTGTCTTAAATCTTGACTTGACTTAAATCCTGGATTCTTTTAATCAGCTTATTGAATCCTTCTGTCATGGCATCTTAATCTACCAAACAGAAATATATCAATATTCTTTACCTTATGATTTGTTTCAAAAATACTTAAAATATATATGTACTTTGAATTGTCTGGATTACAGAAAATTCTCACTAAATATAGGTTACTGTTTAGAGTAGAGAAAATTGTTCCATTACCATTTGTCAAAGTATATTGGTGGGAAAGCAATTTCTCAGTAGAGTCTAACTCAGGGTGGGGAAGCTTAATCAGCAGAAGATATTTGAAACTTTAGAAACATTTACAGATAACAATAAACTAAGGCGTCTGCTTTCCCAATCTTGCCTAAATGCCCCCTCTTCTCTCTGTGTGTATATGCATGTTCTTATGTGTGTATTTCAGTATATAAGCATGTGAAGGCCGGAAGTTCACAATGGGCATCTTCCCCTAGTCCTCTCCATTTTCTTTCTTTCTTCATTTTAGCTAATTTTTCTCTGCTACAGACTCTCCTATTGAAGCAGAGGCTCACTGGTGAGACTCCACTAGCTAGTACACGCCCAAAGGTCCTCTTGAATGTCACCAGACCTACTTCTGGAGGGCCAGCTTAGACTCTCACACTCACACAGCAAGAAATTTACCAACTGATCCATCTCTTAGCTTTACTTTCCCCACATTTTAACATTTCTTCTGAAACTTTTCACACAGAAAGAGGTGGCCCATGGTGTTTTCCAATAGGGGCTGCAGTCGCCTCTACTATCTTTCGTGTTCAGCTTGTCGTGATGGACAATACCTTACTAGTCCTTCTGTTAGGTGATGGAGTCTCTCTTTCCTCTGATATTAACTTAGTATTTAGCTCTGTCTTCAACCATAAGTATGGACGAGAAATAGCCTGTAAGGATATATCATAAAGATGTCTGCACTCCGCTCTGCAGTCCTGAAGCTGTAAGGAGGTCTATTTCAGCCCAAGCAGAAAGACCACAAAGAGAAGCTACCTACTAGTATATAGTCAGCCATCTAGCTGAGCTTCCGGTCAACAGCTAGCATCAGTTATGAAGACTTCAACTGCCATGACAAAATACTTTCAACTGAAGATCTTATAATCAACAGAAATTCATTTCTCAGCTCTGGAGGCTATGAAATCTAAGGTTAAGGTATTGGATGGTTCAGATTCAGGTGAGGATTCATTCTTCAGGCCCATTGTCTTCTACCCCCTGCTTACATGGTGTTTAGGTCTGGCTAGTTCCTTAGGGTGACTTTTACAAGTCGTTAATCTCAACCATGAAGGTAAAGCCTCTCAAACCCCCATATCCCATATCCTAACACTGTCACTATGGAAACACCACAAGCACTGTTACAGAGACATAACACATTCAAACCATAGAAATGAACCCCCGAAGTGAAAACACCTCCAAGTGATCCCAGTAGCCACCTGACATGCCATTTCTAGGCTTCAGATCTTCCCAACTGAGGTCCCAGACATTAAGAATCAAATATCAAGTACTTTTGTTTTGAACCCTTTTCCTTATTCCCAGTCCACAAATTTTTAAGAACAAAATCAAATGGCTGTCTTTCCCATTAGGCTTTGAGACAGTTTGCTACTCAGAAACAGCAGCTAAAACAGGCTCTGCTTCTTAATTCCCTATGGAAACAGATATTGATTGCACATCACCATTTGGGGTTGCCTTTCCCATTCTAAAGGGCTAACCCCTACACAAAGATCCTGGAGAAACCAACATAGTCAGGCATCACACAATAATATGAGGTTTATTTGGGTAATAAGGACAGGGAAGTGGGCCTGAGAGGAGAGTAAGGAAAGAAGGACGAGATGGGCTCACAGTTAACTATTGATGCCACCTGCTGCCTCCTTCCCTCCGTGTCCTGTTCCGCACTCATGCTGTTTCTTTTGGCATCCAATTGTCAGAGTTTTCCTAATCAAGTTTTCAAAACATCTTTTCTTGTACAAACAAGTGTTTAAGATATATCTTATTATTTGTTCATGTGTACATAGCAGTGTGTGCATCCAAGCACATGTTTATGGGTACCTGCAGAGGCCAGAAGAGGGCATCAGATGACCTGGAAGTGGAGTTACTTCGCAATTGTGAGCCACTTGATGTTGATGCTGGGAACTGTACTTCAATCCTCTGAAAGGGAACCAGGCAGGTGCTCTTAATTGCTAAACCGTCTCTCGGGCCCCTCCAAACAAGTTTTTTTTTTTTAATGTATCAGTTTGCATGGTGTGCTTCCACGTAGAAACACAATCTTAGTGCTCTTAGTGCTCACCAGAAGATAAAGGTGAGAGATGTCACAGATGTGAGTACTTGGTATGTGTCCACTCCCCCTAAAACACACAATGGAGAGTAGGTACTTTTAGATTAAATAAAAATCAAGAGAGTGTTAATTTAAATTCTTGCTTTCGTTCTGCCTCGGTTCATCTGAGTCTCTAAGTGGTCCAGAGTACAAGGTTCAGAAAGAACAGTAAGGAGGGGGCTCTGAAGAGTTCTGCCAAACCACAGTTTAGAGACTAGCCCTCTTTTGTGAAATCTGACATTTCCAGAGAAACCTCAGTGTTAAAGGTTGAGCAGCTGGGACTGGGATCTGGTTGAGCCTCTTTGGGGGGAAATCCCATGATAGGTCGCAGCTGCTCCAAAGAGAGGCGATTTCTTGACCAAGCTGAGGCAACGATGGCTGTGTTTTGCAACTCTGCCTACCCAATGGTCTTAACTGGCCCCTTCCTTCCTAAGGGGAAGCAGTTTGACTTGGGTGGAAACAAGCAGACTTAACAAAGACAAGAGTGTGTACACCTGGCAGTAGCATATAAGCACCCTTGGGAGGACTATTTACAGAGGGCGACCTTTAGCCAAAATGAACACTTTGTGCTGACTCAGACTATTCCTAAGAATCCTGAAATCCATCCCACTTTCGCAACCATTTTGGCATGAGAAAGTTTACTAGGAAAAGAGCATTTATTCAGGACTATCCCCCTCCCATGTAAACATCCTATTCCACACCCTCTGTGTATCTACACAAGTTCCTCATTGCCTTAGACACTCTTCCGCTGCTGTGCAGAGTTTTAGTTGGTGTCTTGCTTACAGCTTCAGAGGCTTAGTCCATCTTGGTATGGAGCATGGCAACATGCAGCCAGGTGTGGCGCTAAAAACATAATTGAACACTCCATCCCAACCTGCAGGCAAAGAAGAAAGCAGGAGACTGGGCCTGGCATAGGCTTTTGAAATATCAAAACCCACCTCTAATGACGCACTGTCTCCAGCAAGGCCACACCTACAATAACACACTTTCTCAAATAGCATCAATCCCTGGTGACGAAGCATTCAAACATATGAGCCTACTGGGATCTTCCTTAACCAAACCATCACAGTCGTGTTATTTGACAGCTTTCAAAACACATGGTGGAAAAGAATAAAAGAATTTAATCAATGGCTTGTAATTTTGCCCTGTGAAACCAAACCACTTGCGTTGCAAATGGAGTTGCGGTGGTTCTCCGGTAAGTAAAAGAGATGGGAATGTTAAGAAATAGCGTCTTCGTTGTAGTTTTATGCTATGGTTCAGATGTGAGATGTTCCCCATAAGTCCAGATGTCTAAACACTTAGTCACAGCTAGTGGTGTTGTTTGGGAAGGCTCTAGAGCTGTTAGGAGTGGAGCCTTGATGGAGGAAGTGGGTGACTGCGGATAGACCTTGAGGTTGAATAATCTGGACTCACCTTCTGGTCAATGTCTCTGCTTCCTGACTTAAGAACCAATGTGGCCAGCTGCCTCCTGCTTCTGTCGCGATGCTTTCCTTGCCACAATGGACCGTGAGTATCCTTCTGCACAGTAAGCAAAATTCATTCTTCCTTTTTTTTCAGTTGCTTCTTGCAAGTATTTGTTCAGAACAACAAGAAAGCAATTAAGAGAGAAAATGAGTACCAAGAAATGGGTTTGTTGCTACAATAAACCTAACCGTGTGGTTCGTAGATCTTTGGAGCTAGTTTGTGAAACTAATGCAAAAGTTTAGAACTTTAAGCTGGAAAAGCCCTAAAGTGCCATAAACAGAACTTACTGGCTATTTGATAGACAAGAAGAATGAGAGCGATGCCATCAGTGAAAGCTGAATTCGTGAGGTCTCAGAAAGGAACATGATTCTATTGGGATCAGGTTATATTTTGACAATCTATCTTCATTCTGCTTCTATCCTGAGAACTTGATTAGGCTGAATTTAAAAGAAACAGGTCAGTGTGTTTTGTAGCGAAAATATCAAGATAGGATTGTAAACAGAGATTCTGTTTTTGTTTCCTGGCTGCCCAGACCAGAATAATCACACAGAAACTATATTTATTCATTATAACACTGCCTGGCCAATGGCTCAGGCATATGTCTAGCTAGCTCTTACATCTTAAATTAGCCTATTTCTATTAATCTGTGTATCGCCACAAGGCAGTGTCTTACCAGTAAGGTTCTGGCATCTTTTTCCTTTGCTAGCTACATAGAGTAACCTTGACTCCACCTACTCTTTCTCTCTATCTCTGTTCGAATTTTCCACCTGGCTACATTCTGACCTGCCATAGGCCAAAGCAGCTTCTTTATTAACTATTGTTAATAAAACATATTCACAGTATGCAGAGGGGAATCCCACTTGACAGGATAGTATTTGTGTGGTGATATGGTACCACCAACCATCATTATCCAGCTCAATAATGAAGTAGAGCTACAAGCCGGGCAGAAAGACATTTAAAAGGTGCAGTTTGTTGAGGAATGCAGCATAAGTTAACATGTAGCTATTCTCATAAGCAAACCCTACTTTCAGTATTCTCTTTGTGCTGGGTAGTGGTGGTAGGGCCTGGTTTTAATCCCAGCACACAGGAGGCAGAGGCAGGCAGACTTCTGTAAGTTCTAGGCCAGCCTGGTCTACAGAGCTAGTTCCAGGACAGGCTGCAAAGCTACACAAAGAAACCCTGTCTTGAAAATCCAAAAAAAAATCTTTGCAATGAATGATAGTGAATACAGAGACTATTCGCAGCTATAATTAGAGCTATAGGTAAATAACTAGGTAATCAGAATAAGTGACAATTCAGTGGTAAGCCCTAAACAGGACGCATATACTATGGCCTCTAAAGCCTAGAGAATATCAAAGAGTTGGAAGAACATAAGAGCAAGAGAAAAGAGAGCAAGCTGCTGGAGATGTCTTCTGTGCATGGCACAGCCATTGCCTCATGACACCATGGTAACTGAAGTTGTGCCCTGAGCCTGCATAAGACAGAACCTGTCATTAGTCAGTCATGGGCTTGGGGTGGGGCTCACAGAACCCTGCTCCTCCTCGTTGAACTATTGGCTACTGGTGAAGGGACAGTCAATGTCTTTAGCTGAGTACACAGGGGAGCCTACCGAGTTTTGATGGACAGTTAGGTATCAAGGTCACACAAACAGCCCCGAGTGCATTCAGTGGATCACAGAACATAAGAAAGAGAGATGAATGTGAAAAGGAGACCTGTATGGAAGAGCTTGTTGTGAGAGGAGTGACCGAGAGATAGGAGACAGTAGGAATGGGAGTTATATTACGAAATTTTAAACATCTTTTTAAAGTTATAGAAGTATATTTGTAGAATAACTAATGCTAATCTTAAATTCTTATACAAAAATTTGTTATCAATTTATACCATCTCAGGGCATATGAATATGCTTTCACAGATCTTCCCCAAACTTCGTGTTACTAAATTTTTAATTAAAAACATTTTTAAAATTTATTTTATTAAGTATACAGTGGTCTGCCTGCATATGTCCCTGCAGGCCAGAAGAAGACACCGTATATCATTACAGATGGTTGTGAGCCACCACATGGTTGCTGGCAATTGAACTCAGGACCTTTGGAAGTGCAGCCAGTGCTCTTAACCTCTGAGCCATCATCTCTCCAGCCCTAACAAAAAACATTTAGCTGGTGTTTTGAATTGCCCTTATTTTCTTACTGTTGTAGTATGCTCAAGTGTCCTAAACTTAGAAACGAGTCTGCCAAAGGACTGGACCTCAAACTAGCCTACATTTAGTGGGAAACACCTGAATTATAGAAATGCCGCTGAGACTCGACCACCTGACTTTTTTGTACTTTTAGTTTTATTCTGGAGGCTAGCAGAACAAATTGCCTTGCTGTGAGATGGTGTTGGCAAGAGGTTTGCAAAGGGAGAGCCAAACCCTGTAATAGGATTGTGGCTATTTTGGGTGGTATGATGAGAAAGACTTTAAGATTTGGAGCAGGTACAGCGAAGAAAAGTGATGTGATCCATTAGCAATGTCTGCCATGAAGTTAGCGAGCAGCAATAACATGGAGAACGTCCATTCCCATTTTTTACCATTTAAGCTCTAGAGCGCTGCCAGTATTTTGGTCTTTGATGCTCCTGTTTAATTCATCTCAATTCACAGAAAGCAGCTATGAAGCAAATTCCTAGTGAAATGGTGACTTGGGTTCATTCCATGCCTTTCCTGTCTACAAAGCATGAAGCTTCAAAAAGTTCACGATGGATCACTTTTGAAAGGACAACCATTAAATATTTTGGTATATAGCCTCTATTCTGCCTTTTTATCCTTAGTAAGTGGCTTAGGCTTTTAGAGATACTTTTACCTTACCATCAGAATATTATTTCAATAACTCATTTCCTGGTGATGTCTGAAAAGATGGTTAATTATTGTGGGAATTTAAATACAGTGTCAAAGTAAATGATAACAGGATTCTCTGGTCAGGCTCAAGGTTAAAGGCAACCACATTACCCAACTACAGAGAAACACAATCATTCCCTTTCCCACAGATAACGAAGGTCTTCCTGTCAGCCTACAGGAATCCCATTCCTTCCTCCTCCAGTGTAACTAGACACTTGCCGCAGAAAAAAATAACCCTCTTCTCCTTGGCTTGGCCTCAGGGTAATCAGTCAAGGCTAGGAAACGCCAACCTCCGACGCTACAGTAACCACAGAAACCACACAGCGCTTAGGCAGAGCTCGAGGTCTGAACAGTCATCATTTTCAACACAGGGAGGTGAAGTCACACAGCCTTGGCTCTGATGAAAATAAAATGCCAGAGTGCGGCATTGGAAGCAAATGTTCTCCCGGGGGAGAAACGTCACACTGAAAAGATGCGACTCTGGTCTAGGTTCCTGAGTCAGGAAAGGCAAGTCCAACAGACAGATTGTTGAGACGCATCACAAACCAGACTCTGCCGATCTTACGGAAGGTCGAGGCAATGGGACACTAGAGGGGAAATATATCGTCATTCGAAGGAAAAAAAATTCCCCCAAAAAATATTGAATCATTCCAGTCCTTCAGGAGTGGGAACCCCCAGAGGAAGAGAAATATTACAAACCCAAAAGCATTGAAAAATAACTCAGCAAAGAAAATTTTGGCTTTCAAGTGGCAATTTTTTTTTTCTGGTGACTGAACAGTAATCTTCTAAGGAGAGTAGCAAGAGCCTCTTCCCAACAGACTTTAAAGCTTTGGCTGCCAAAAGGCTATTCGTGGCTCACCGGCTCGGCTGCTCATTTGTCTCACCTTGAGGCAACTCTGTAACCTTGCTTGCTGCCTCAGCTTCTCAGTCAGCCGGGTGGGACATCCGACTTGCAGTCTGCTTCATTTGCTAGGATGTCACGAAGATTAATTAGCAACATTAATACACTAGATGTTCTTTGGGATGGCCAGGGAGAAAGTGCGATTATGATCATCATTGCTCTGGATTAGTAAGTAGGATATTGCCAAAATGAGGCGGTAGCAGGGGACGATACCTGGAAACAGAGAAACAGGCCAAAGGGTGATTTTTGTATGGTTCCCCATGACCCTGGCTCAAGAACACATTTTCTTCAGTATTCTTGCCCAGGGACTTAAAATTCCCACCATCTTTGTAAGTTGATTGAAAGTGGATTGGTCTCAGAGTCAAAATGATTCAACTCCACGGTGTCTCTGCTACTTATTGGCTGCAAGGTCTGGTGCAGATGTATGAAGTTGCTGCCATTCTCAGCTTCTTCATCTATAAATAGAGCAAACTTATTCTCCCTTGTCTCTGTGCTTCAGTGTTTAAGTTCATGCTCTGAAGATTTTGGTGGTTTCTGGAAACTAAGCTGACTATACAAAGGCAGCACATTAGCCATGAGAAAATACGCCAATGAGCTAGAGAGATGGGCCGGTTGATAAAGTCTTGCCACACAAGCATGAAGACCTATGTTCAAATCTCCAACTTTGCATAGCTGTGCACGTCTGTTGTCTCAGACTTACTACAGTGAAATGGGAGGCAGAGACAGGAGAATCCCCCCCAGAAACTTGACAACCAGCAAGCCCGGAATATGCCCCACAACAGAAAACACAAAGAGACCCTGATTCCAAAAAGTTGGCATGCAAGGACGAAGACCCAAGGTTATCCTCTGACCTCCACAGGTACACTTTGTCATGCACATGCATGTACACATGTGCATACATCATACACACACATAGATACAACAAATAAACAAGCAAGCAAGCAAATAAACAAGTAGTTTTTTTAAAAGAGAAAATAGCGTTAGGATCGTCCATATTACAACTTGCTTCCTGAGACAATCTACCAGCATAAGTGCATCTAAGAAAGATGTCTTTGACTCTGAACAGTGACCAGAGATGATGATGTGGCTATCACACTGAGAGCTTTGGTATTCAGGCATCTGTCTGTGGTGCTGAGGAATCTGAGGGAAGTTGGGAAGATAACAAATAAAGCTATCATTCCTTCCTGACATGAGGCTCCTCTGCAAAGAATGGAGAAAAATTTGTCATGCTCTTTAAGTCATTGTATCTTATCATGATGGGCATTAAAAAGAAGTAGAAATTATTCTAGTTCAATTTCTCATCTTACAAAATGAAAAACTAAGGTTCATTGTGACCCTGGAGCCCCTTCCTTCCTGATACCTAGACTCCAGTTATTTCCACAGTACACCAACACCAATGTACAAACCTGGTTGCTAAGGGCTCTGGGTACCAGTCTCCTGAGTTGTTCCTCACACCCACATCTTTTCTGTACTGTTGCCAACCTGCATCCAAACCCCAGCATTATAGGTTTTCACTATAATATACTTTCATTGAATTTCTTTCCTGACCCCTAATCTCTAAATACTGCTCTCAGA
The DNA here is from genome assembly GCF_014885135.2 of Alexandromys fortis. Taxonomy (NCBI): domain Eukaryota; kingdom Metazoa; phylum Chordata; class Mammalia; order Rodentia; family Cricetidae; genus Alexandromys; species Alexandromys fortis. The sequence continues at coordinate 893,077 of NW_026068161.1, forward strand.
ATAACCTTCTACAAACATCCACCGGCTAATGCCTCCTCCGCTCAAATGTCCAGAGATGGTCATCGTGTACGGAAGATTGACGGCAGGACCTGTTTACACTAGGTTAATATGAAAACACTTACCCAAGGGGGTGACACCGTGCGCCTTCCTCCCTGGTGTTATAGTTCTCGAAAAGGATTGACAAAAATGATAAATGCGCAACTTTCCCGGGTTAGCTGTTCATCTTAAAAAGAAATCCAATTACAGTTTGCAATTGCATTTTGGCGAAACATAATGAGCTCTCTTTGGAGTTGCCTTATTCAGATCAAATTACCTCTTGGTAATTTAAAGTACATTACATTTCCCAGCTACCTCTCAATGCCCCTACAGTGTTTGGGCCCCCATGTAAAAGTATGACACAAACTTTGGACTGCCAAGTCTACATGAGTTCATCGCAAAAAAAAAAAAAAAAAAAAACAGCCCATGGTTACCCACAGATAAGTCACTCTTCACGGCCCCCAGGCTGCCAGGCTGAGACATCAAAAGTCGTGTAACTCCTTGGAAATCAGTCATTTCTCAGGAAAATAAGAGTGAAAGCAAATTTCCTTCTGAGGACAGCACTACAGAGAGGTCTGGGCACTTCTGTATGAATAATCAATACTATCAGTCAATAAAATTTCCCAGTCAATCACTCTTGTGTATTGACATAAATGGCCCAGGGCCATATGTGACTGACAAAACCGATGAAGTCTGAAACATCGACCATAACTCTCACATATGACATTTTCATTTTTTAAAAAAAATGGCAGAGATGGAATAAAATGTTCTCAGAAGCTGTGACAGTAAGAGGGAAACAGAAATAAGGTTTGGGGGTGTCATAATGTGCCCCAATTTCTCCAAGAAAGTTCAGCATAAAACATCAATAGATCTTTAAAGTACTCTTCACTAATAATGTCAACAAGCCAGAAAGGTCATCTAGGAGTTTTTAAAGTGCAGCCTGACCTGATTTTCCTGTTTTATTGAGCTAGGCTTTTCCACTTCCATGCAATGAGATCTATGGACTTCGAGATCCATGTTCTTGACATTTTTAGCTTCATAGATGACAGTATGTGTCACTGGACTTTGTCAACACTTGTGTTTATGTTTGATGATTCATTTGCTGGTTGTAAGCAACAATCTAGATCTGAGAGTTTTGGGGATAGAAACATTAAACTTCCGCTCAGCTGCTGGCATCACGTATTTATCACGCCTGATACCTGATTACCAAACAACGCCTTAGCATTTTCAGTTATATGGAAAATCGTTATTGGATGGTAGGTGACCTTTCAGGTAGAAGGTCCGTTTGAGTCCACATTAAATCTGTGCTGTCTTCTGTCTGTGCTAAAGAAAGCAAACAAGATGTTAGCAGCACAAAACTTTGGCAGCCACAATTAGCTTTTTCCCGGAAACAAAGTAGATCGCCTTTGAGGGGCAGAATGCAAAACAAGAACTGTGGGTCAGAACACATGCACATAAAAAGCCTTGGTGGACATAGGATGGTTGCCAAGACAACAACCAGACTCAGAAGGAACCTATTTTACTCTAATCATAGTTTAATGCTATTTCAATCTTAGAATTGGGGAGGAAGAAAGAGGGAAAGTTGGTGAATTGTGAAAACAAACCAAAATGGAAATCATGAAAACCAACATTAGCAGTGCCCAGACAACCGCTAGCAAAAGTTGTTGGAGTTAGCATGTTCTAATGTAATTATATAATTCTATTATCATTCTAATATAATGTAATATAATTCCAATATAGAGATGAATAAAGACATATTTTATATTGATTTAGGTTTCTGTTTATTTATGGTAACATAGGTACATGACATGGCTTGAATGAAACGTGTCCTTCACAGGTTTGTATGTTGGAACATCTGGTATTGGTATTTGGAAAGGTAATAGAGACTTTGGGACATGAGACCCAGCTGGTGGATGGAGATCACTGGGAGATAGCTCTGGAGATTATAGTTTGGTTCTGCTTCCTTCCCACCCTTTGATTCTAGATCCGCCCATGCCCCAGTACCTGCCTCCATGCACCAAGCTATCTTATTTACCCCTTGGTACCCTCTGAAACTGAGCCCAAACAAGCCTCTCCTCCCTTGAGCTGCTTCTGGTGGGTGCTTTTCCCAGAGCAATGTGAAGAGTAACTAATAAGATATGTGATATCTGTGTTCCTTTGTACCTGTTGTCAAGATCGTCTCCACCTCACTATTGAAAAGCTAAGGCTCTGTTATTCTCACTGTCAGCTTTCCAGGTAGAAGTTGTTCTCTCCTGAGAGGACTTATCCAATACACCTAATTCACATTTCAAATTCCTCCTATTCACTTGCAAAGAAAGCATCACGTACTTACTTTCACTGAAACATTGCGTATATACACTTGCCGCTATAAATGCCTTGCTATTTCAAGTCTCCTCAAGATTCCACGTGCCAAGAGTGAGACCTTCCTATTGTCTCTTATAGACTCACAAAACATCACATATTCCAGAAATCCATGGATGTTCAATTATTAAGACAAAACAAAACAAATTACACCTATGAAATCACTCTGGAATCTGAGCACGTTCTGGTTGGGCCAATGTTATTTTTTTTAACATTATTTCTTTATTGATTCTTTGGGAATTTCACATCATGCACCCCAATTCTGCACACCTCCCAATTCCCCCATATTCTCCCCTACCTCTGCAGCACCCTTCCAAAAGAAAATTTCAAAACAAAATGAAACAAAGTAAACAAACAAAGACGACAACAACAACAACAAAGTCCTCTTCACTTCTCCATCTTTCCTGCCTCTCCAATACTTCTCTATTTGTCCTGATAGTACTGGGAGCAGTGTGCTGTATAGTATCGTCTTTTGTCCAATCAGCTGTACTAGCAAATGCTCATTGCAATGAGTTATTAGTCTGGTTCACGGCCTCTGGCTCCTGGTATATCATCATCACCGGATCCCAATTGAAACTCCTCTCCGATATCCCTCAGCCAACCTAAGGCATGAAGATCCTGCTGGTATCATTCCACAGGACCAGTCCCTTCATGACTTCCAGCAGGTCCTAGATTGGGTAGATGCTAGCATACCAAAGCACTGCTGTGGATCTGGGGGTAGCTGAGTTAGTTGATCAGTCTGGGTCAACTGGGGCTGCCTGCCTCAGGCAAGGGGGTGGAGGCTGTTCCTCTATGCCCGAGTCATAAGAACCGGTTCTCCCTTGTCTGTGGTGAGGGTGAGGCCTACCCCGGCTGCTACAGGGACACAGACTCAGACATAGCACTTGGCAGCATTCCAGTCTTGGATGACACCAGGACCAGTGTCGTTCAATTCAGCTGTGCAACATCTCAGATTCCAGAGTGATTTCATAGGTGTAACTCATTTGCTAAACTGACCATTCCCTGGCCATTGACTAAAGGAAGGATCTCCTGATTCCTTAAGCAAATCTGATTCAGCTGGCCTCTTCTCAGGTGGAGTCATTTTTATACATCTTATATTTTCTTCTAAATTTGTCTGTGAGCATTTACCTTTACCAGACGTCTGACCTCTGTTTGTATCTCTCCACAGTGTAATTTCTGTTATAAACAACTTGATTCACCTGCATTCTATTTGAAGCCTTTGTAGGGTTTCCTGAAGTCAGGAGGTGGGTGTAGCATGGGTATTTGAAGTCAGCAACTTAATCCGAGCATTTGAATTATGAAGCTCAAGGGACCATTTTGTGAAGCTCACAGATTTGTGCTTTGGCTGTTTATGTGACTGTTGAAGAAGAAAGTAAAGGAAGGCTGAGAAGCACTCTTCCATCCTACCCTGTGGGACAGGAGGTTGAGTTCAAAACTGGGACATGATGAAGGATGTCATCGGACAACAGTAGCGCTGTGTTCATGGGTAAAAAACAGAGAAAGGAAGAGGAAGAGATGGGGATGACCCAAGTCCTTCCTCCTGGTGAGGGATGTCAAAGTTTCTGATGAAGTAAAACCCTCCTAAATGGCTAAAAGTCAAATGTTTACACTTTAGGGGTACTATCGGTATGTCCGAAAATAAGAGATTCCTCAAGGGGGTCGCCAAGGCCCTTCTAAAGGTCAAGTAAATTTACAGGTTTAGAACACTGAAATCTATGTGGGGGATCCTGGCAAGCTTCACTGAACTTACAAATTGCTGCTCCCTTTGGATGACTAATTGTTTGAAAATGACAAATTTGGGGAGAAACTAAGTGTCTCAAAAAATCCTACAATGTCATTCTGGTTAGAAATGGAAAGGCTAAAACTCCCCAAGGTTTTCGTCCATTGCCATTCACATCCACTAGTCTAGGGGTTTGTGAAGTAGAAAAAATAAAAGAAGGTCACGAGGTTCAGACCACACCAGCATAGGCACAGTCCTCACTAGAACCTCAGTGTCCAACACACAACCTGCAAAATGGGTGCTTCTTAGATCGCAATACTGCAGAAGGAGAAAGGATGACTGTGTGGGGGCTGTGCTTTACTGTGGATGGATAAAACATGTACAGGGTAAACATGGTAAATCAAGATGTCAATGAAGACAACTGGATATGGTGTCTCAAACTTGCAATCCCAGCACTCAGGAGGCGGAGGCAGGCTGATCTAGTGTTCAGGGCCATCTTGGGGTGCATAGCAAAAACCTAACTCAAAAACACAGAAGAGAAATAATGCTATAAATGAAGGCATAAATTTAAAGTACTTGATTCACTTTAACCAGCGGGACAACAGAAATGCACTCCTCATACTGAGGACAGTCTCTAGGACAAGGGCAGAGCTACAGCTAGTGTCCAGTGAATTGGTGAACTGAAATGGAAGAGATGCCAAAAACACAGAGATAAGAAAATAGTATTCAGATTTCTCTAAGGCAGGAAAGGTAGTTATGGGAAATGACAAACAGAAAACACTGCTGTCTATCCATAACTGTATTAATCAATATCGTCTTATGTATATTAAAATAAGATGGTAGTAGTCATGAGGGATCATCAAGAAATATTCATAAATGATTTTGAAAGCAACCTGAAAGAATGTGAGCAATGTTTATTAATGAATTTCTTGGAAGAAGAGCTAGGAGGGGAAATGAAACATATGACATATTAAACTTATTCGTAATAATGAGACCCATATGATAATATTTCAAATTTAGGAAGTTAATCCATAAAACATGATAATTTAATATATGATTATAATGCTATTTTAAAAGGAAGAAGGAAGTATCATATAACATATAGGGTAAAGATAAGATTAAGAAAAACATCAGATGTATGTACTAGTTCAAGAACTTTACATATTTTAATTTAATCGAGCTAATGTGTATAAGACACTAATTAAACAATACACTATTGAGGTCATTTTGGAATATATAAAACAAGTCAAATCGATGTTATGCAATAAGTATTACTAAGCTTCTACCATGTGGCAGACACTTTCTATTAATGAGAGAGGAAGTGAAAAATGGGGCCACCAGGTTTCAGGCTGGCAACCCTACATTCTGGAACGGGAGAACTTACTCTGCACGTAAACAGATTTAAAAAGAAAGTTCTGAGGGGTGATAATGTGATTGAAAATCCACTATAAAATTATACAAAAAGGAAAAGAGCAGGCATTGTAACTGAACAAGAAAATATTTGCAACAAAAATGAAAGAAAAGAACAATTCCTTAATGATCTCAGAATACAGCCACGTAGTTTTAGAAACTACCCCTAGAACTCCACAAACGAAGTGATCAAGTCTCAAACCAACAAGATTTACACGGGAGAAAACACAAATAGGAACCAAATGTCTGGGAAAATGTTCAAGCTAACTTGTAATCAAGAAATGCAAATTTAAGCAACTTTTTAACATCTGCTAAGTTAAAAAAAAAAAGTTGAAAAATAAAAACCAGACTCCCAGGAAGGATGACAACATAAACACAGCCCCCACGCTCCTCGAGGATAATAACTGAAATTATCCAAGAGGAGGGAGATGCGGTGTCGGGTACCAACGCCAGCAGTGGCCTAGGGAACGGTGCCAATCATACATGAACTACACAGAGAACAATGTCTGCCAGTTCCAGCATCTACTGAGAAGAAATAACTACCTTCCTTTAAAAGCAATTGCAGGAGGAAAGGGCAATGATGACAGAGGCCCTGGGCAGACGGAAGACAGCTAACTTGGAGAACATTTCTTTATGGCTAGGGACAGCGCACAGGCTTGGTGGCGAAGAGAGGATGAGAAAGCCTTTTCCTCCCATTCAGAAAACCGATGGGGACATCACTCATCTTAGAATGGACTTCGGAAGGATAGGGCTTTCTATAGGGTCTAGAAGCAAAGACCACATGTGAGAGAAATGGGAAGGAATGGAATATGAAGAACAGAAAGAAAGTTGGGCATATTTACAGCCACATTAAGTACAAACCCACAGGCCAAAATATTTTCTCTTTAATAAATTGTTTATAATATTCTCATTGCCCTGAGCCTGGGGCTGAATATGGTGCTAGAGAGATCCTGCCCAAAGGACGGGAGACAAAGCCACCATTTCTGCAATAAACCACACAAAATGCCCAGGTCCTTAATACCATGGTTCAAGGAAACTTTCTATCTTCTCTGAAGCTGATGAAGGCATAAGTCTACACGCACTGTTACTTCATCCACTTACTCTGTGCTGGGACGGTTCCCATGACTCCCAAACCACCACAAAGGCAGCTAACACCTATGTGCACTACTTACAGACACGTAGTCTATCTGGACAGAACTGTACTCACTTGAAGAATATTAAGGCACCGGAGTCACCAATATGACTGAGAGCTAAAAAATAGTGAGAGAGCGTTGGGTTGTTCAGACGATCGAATCATAATCCCAGTTCCAACATTTACTGCTATGCAACCTTAGGCAAAATCATTAACCTTTGCACGCCTCATTTACAGAAGGAAGGTAATCAGGATGCTTAAGTAAATATGCAAAATACCACCAAAATATTCAACACACAGTAAATATTAGATATCACCGTCATCATCTTTATTTTATTATGCCTAAGCAAAAGATTTTGCCACTAATAAGAGATAAACTGCAGATACACCATCCACACTCTGTGTCAAATATTTCTGGCTGTTCTCCCAGGTACGTGTGCTTCCAGCTCCTTCAGACTTAGGCAACGCTGTGTGTCTTGCGTTGATCATTGACATGGATGAAAGACTCGCATATTGCCTATGAGGGGCAACTGTAAGAGTTAGTGCATGAATTGTAGAGTGATTTCACCTTCAATCACGGTGACTTTCCAGTCAGCAGTGATTCAGTCAACTAGGATCCTAGAATGAGGATATAGAGAAGCAACTGCGTTAGCATGGCTGAAAAGAAACCTGGTGGTACGGACACTAAGAAACTGGGGTTGCTTTGCTGCCGTGGCATAGCTTCCCCTATTGCTGACTAATAAAGAAGAAGGAGAAAGAGAGTGTTTGAGAAATGCTATTCCAGAAAAGGAGCACGGTGGTTTAGACAATAATTATTTTATATACCTCGAGATGATGAAGATAAGATGGGCATGAGAAGAAATTTAAAGCTTAAGATGCCACGGTCCCCAGATAAGATTTACAGTGAGGTAGCAAAGTCTAAGAAAAAAATGTCAGGAGGTAACCATGGCAAGGGCTGAACCCAAGCTGAAACAACCCTGTGCTGTAGTTGAGCTTGCTCCCCTGTGGAGTGGGCAATGTAACCACAAACATACACGAAGAACTCTACAAAACCACTGGCTTCAGTATTACTTAGGAAGCAACAACCACGGAGACCCTAATTACGCAGAAGAGAGGATTTGCTCAATCAACCTGTGTAGACCTTTGAACTTTATCACAGGGCTGTACAGCACACTTTCAGCACTAATGGAAATGTTCTCCAAATGACCTGCGCAATACAACTGTCTGCAGTCACAGGGAGCCTTTGGGCATGAGAGTGCACCCAGTGTGACCAGGGAATGACTATTTTAAGACTGTTTTATTTTATTCGGTTCTAATAAAAATGTAAATATCTACATTAGCTTTTGTGCTGGATAGCTTATATTTAAAGTGTTACCATAATTGAGGTTTTAGTGCATTAAAAATAACTATCGCTCATCACCAAAGCAGTATATGCAGGACATTATTAATAAACTTCTTTGAGTATTCACACTGTCTGTCTACATGCATGGAACTAAATGCTACACGAAAATGTCATTGTTGAGTCCTAGAGAATGGCATAAAGATTGTCGAAAATTTTCTGTGTAGTCTAAGATTTGTCAGATGAAATTATATCTTTATACAGAAATCTATAATTATTTTCTCATAACATAAAAAGTTATTAAAAACTACTGATAATGCTGCTGCAGTAAAATGTTGGTGGTATTACAATTCAATAAATTGATTTTAAAATATTAAATGGGTTTGTTTATACCCCAAGTAACTTTCAAAAGAAGGAAACACAACTTTTCCCTCAGTTCCAACTCAAGGGAATTCTTACTCCAAATTATTTTGCAAGAAGTTGATTAAAACTCTTTTAAAATATGTCTATGGATTATACTGGAAATAGATAGGGGAAATATTAAAGGTTGATTTAGGACAATAGAATGTTATTTTTATTGTCCTTTAATATTTCAATACTACTCAAAAAAGAACTCTTCATAAAGCTAATACAAAATGGATATAAAGCATTAAATACGAAGAAAGAAAGAATCCTCTAGTTACCAGCGACTCAACACAAGGAAGTCTGTTTCAGCTGTACAGACCACAGTCTGACATAAGAGGTCAGCTGCCTTTGATAGCTACCCTCTGAATTGTCACCCTTTTCAGCCAACTGTCTGCAGCCGTCATGGAAAGCAGCAGAGGACATGAAGGGTTATGCAGGGAGTTTGATGGCTAAAATTAGAAATGGCTTGTTGCCCCTATCCACATTCTATAGAAAAGAACAACGTCACATAGCCCAGACACAGCTTCAAGGGATGTTGACAAAGGCTTGCCTTAGAGTAGCTTCGAGGAGTGTCTAGCTGGGTCGTGATGAGTTTCCAGTGTTAAACCAAACGTGCTTACTTCCCTGACAGGCTTATGAAGCAGATACATCGGGTAGACTGCTGCTGCTAGTGACATGTCAAATACATATTTTACAATTACGAAACTATATGTATATGAACAACAAGTGTATGTAAACATTGAAAATATCACATGAAAGTGAGTAGCAAACCCATAATGAGATCTCATCTCACATTAATTGTTTTTAAGGTAACAAATGATAATGAACTGGAACACGTGTACAATCATTGGTAGCAATCTTAAATGGTGCATCTGTTTTAATAACTGATACAAGACTTTCTCAGAAAGTTAAAAATATAGCTACCCTACAATTCAACAATACCTCGTCTACTGATCTAAAGTTAATTGAAGTCAAGATGACTAAGGGATATTTACACTCAAATGTTTATAGCAGTATTACCACAGCACAGAAGATGTGACAGTAACCTGCTTGTCCGTCAAAAGGCTGAGTGAGTAAATCAAGTGTAAGAATGCACAATGAAATGTCAATCAACTTTCATAAAGAAAAAAGTTGCACCATTTGTGAAAACGTGAATTAGTTTCAAAGGCATTAGATAATCACAAGACAAATACTGAATAATTCCACTTAAAAGAGGTACCAAAATAATAAGAGTCATAGAAGCAGAAAGTATAGTCACAGTTTCCAGGGTCTTGAGGAAGGAGTGGGTGGAAGGCACATTTCAATGTATCTACAGTTTCTCTTGCACAGATGAATAAGCACTCAGAATCCACTACTCCAGAGTTGTGCATATAGCTAACAGTGTTGCATTATGTACTTGAAATATTGAAGACCACTCTCATGTAATTTTCAGCATAATAAAATAAATTTATCTTTTTAAAATTCCAGTCAGATCATTTATTTCACACAATACTAGAAACTCTAGATTTCATAATGAGGCGCTCTGTAAAAACACAGAAATCCACAAGTGGAGTGTAAGGATGATCCATGTTCGTACCCTCTAAGTTGATCAGTTTTTAACATTTTGTCAACAATAGTCTGTTACAATATCACATGGCAATTTACCCATCGCTTTTATTCAATGAAATGTTTAGAAATCAGTGCTCACACAGCATTCTAATTCATTTCCTTCAACTGCAATAAATAACTGAGTTCACAGAATAACTACGTAAGTGTCTTATCTGTCTGCTATCCTATTCTTCTTGCAGCTACTCTTGTTTCTCTCTAAATGTTTCTGCAGAGGGCATACTTCATCAAGTGTTCTTATCGGGGCATGAGAGGAGATGTGCATAGAGGAAAAAAAGTCATTTCAAACTTATATAATGTATACGCATGTGAAAATATATAAAACAATATGTCAGATTTTCAGATGAAACAAATTAGGAAGGGAGACATTACACAAAATTCATCTGAGTCCCATGTCTGGGCCTTAATGACTGCCTAGACTTGGGAAACCTGCTATGAATAATGGACACCACAGTTTCACCACCTGTAAACGGGGAAGGACAGCGTTACTGTTTGCATCCACATGCTGGGATGATTTAAAAAAAAAAAAAAAACAGCCACCCTTTCGTGCACGAAGGCACGCAGCAAACTTTTTGTGAATATTGGCTAGACTTAGATCTCACAGATGTTTTTTCCACAGTAACTTCCTGTGCGGGTCCTAGCAGAGGACATGGTAGTCTTGGTTCAGATATGAACGCAGCTTGTTCCTCCTGAGGGTGCAAGGAGGACCTCAGCCGTTTGCAATTTCAGAGCGCAGAGCTTACCTAAAATCCATTCAGCTAAACAATGAAACACCATTTTTTTCTTGCCCTGAACTTAATTTGTCTTTTCTTCCATTCCCTATGACTGAAAGGCTCCCTTGCCCTTCTTAGCCAAAATGTCATTTGGTTTCCTCCCTGCCCTTTCATGCCTAGATCCTGAAGAAAAAAAAATCTCTGTTTTCCCAGCACACCTTTGTCCTCGGCTAACTGGAAGTGAAGAAAGAGTTCCCTCCCTTCCTCCAACACTGATTTTTGACTTGTAATTCCATTTCCACAAAACCACTGGCACTAATGCTGATATACAATGTAAATAATTCATTAGAAATATATATTTGCTTGATGTTTATACACTTGCAGTGTGTCTGCGGAGTCTATTATATCAATCAAGGGAATAACAGGACTCTGGCTCACAGAGAGTGAATGGAAAATCCTCCTCTCTAAATAGGTAAAAATTTAAGGGCCATGCAGATCAACTTGGAAATGTCGAACACTGAAGCAGCAGGGGACTTCCAGGTATATATATTTTAAAACTCTAAGTTTATAAATGTGGAAAATAAGTCCCAGAGCACTGCAACACAGCCACAGCAGACCTTACAGTACTCCAGAATTGAGAGCCCTGATGCCGGGGGGGGGGGGGAAGAAAACAAGAATGGCAAAGTCAAGTAAATGGTGGCTAACATTCAAGATGTCATATGGCAATCACCACCGTCAGCATCTCAGCAACAAACAGTAATATAACCATGCCAGCGATGATCTTGGCATGGAAGACCCTGTTACATAAATAGGGGGGCGACCTGCCCTGACCAATACTTTGAGAATCATTCCAGTGTCGATGACTGCACAATGTATTTTTTGACATTGTAGAATTTGGTGGTGCATTGTCTGATAAGCTTCTCCAGCAAGCACACAGCCCTAGGTTTGCAGAGACAACACTCAGAATGCATAGGGTTTAGAAGACACAATGCAGGGAACACGGGAAGAACTGGTACTCCGTTATCCTCTCTAAGCTAGGCTGTAGAGAAAGCCTCAAGGGGCTGGGGATACAGGTGAGAACATTCAGTGAGCAGAGTAGTACTTGCTTCACGATGCACTTGGAAGCAACATGGATTTGACTATAGCGAATGTGAAGAGAGCCCTCAAGAAGTGAAAGATTCTCTTGAACAAGCACTATGCCCTGGAAACCAGAACCTAAGAACATTCTGTCCAAGGGCTACGCTAGACAGAGTGGAGAGTGAGCAGGACTTAGCCAAACACCAAGAGGAAGAGGGAGGAAGAACAAAAAGGAATCAGAAAAGGAAAATAAGAATGTTTTTACCAGTTAATTCATCTAAATAAGGAAGAATTCAGACCAATTCTACTTTACTTGCCAATGATTCTATGAAACCGGCCTTATTCTGACACCAAAGCCACACAAAAACATTTTAAGAGAAAAGACACTATAGAGCAATATCACCCTGGAAAGTACAAAATTCTTATAAAATTTAACAACAGAAGCTTATGCTATTTTATATAATAGGGCTATTGATCCAAAATGCCAGCCAGAAGGAGGAAAGTCAAGAGCAAGGTAGCAAGATGAATATACAAGAAATGCAAGCCCACACAGCATTGGAAACAAGTGATGGGGGAAGTGACCGAGCACGCAATCCTATTGGTCAGCGCTTTCCCAAAGGCTCTCAGCTGCCTGCTTCATAAATATCCTCAGATTGGGCTCTCTAGGAGCAGAAGCTCAGTCAGGGATTCTAGTGCAGGGGCCTTACAAAAGAGCAGCTCTCCTGGGAAAATAGATGAGGGAGGGAGAAAGGAAAGAGAAAAGGCAGAAGCTTAACTAGATATACTCCCAAATAAAATCTGCCCAGGCCCCACTCCACAGGATGCTCTGGGGGCAGAGATGGCAATTGTTCCATCTTGAGGCAAGAGGGTGGGTATCATTTGTATTTTGCATCTGTCAGATAGTCAATGCTCCTGCAGGAGAGGAGACGTCATCTCCCAGTATGCCTGGGTGAGATGGATCTCCTAGACGAAGGGTAACTGTCAGCAAAGGCCAGCAGGTGCAATCTCCTGGATTCAACACTGTGAGATGAATGAGGATGAGGAAGAAGGTACAGGATAACTAAAGCAGCTTTGCAACTTACTGGAGAGGACTTGGAGAGTCACCTTACCCAGAAAACCTGGGTCCGGAGTGAGTGTGATAACGTGGATGTTGTAAGAAGGAATAAGAATTATCCAGAAACAATTTCAGTGGTAGAATTGGGGGGGGGGGTGTCTATTTGGTTTGTTGCATATGGGAGCCAGGGATAGTGAAGGAGCACTTATTTGATAGACATAAGAAGTGTAGGGTGAGAATCAAGTCCCGGAGACTGGGAGGAATTCTGGAGGCCATTGTCAAAGACAACAACAGTAAGGAAAATGTGGGGGTTGTGGACGCTACGGATTCAGCCTGGGCACTTTCAGTTTGAAGAAGGGATGAGTAGCTCCTACGTCCCATACCCAGAGTCCCAGGGGAGTTTAGGGACCTGCTCGACAAAGAGGAAAGGAGCCCGAGTCAGGAGGGAGGAGGAAATTAATTAATCTAGCACACTGGTACTTGTCCTCCTCACAGCACAGCAGCTCTGCTGCCTTGGGTTGAGTTTCCAAACGCCTTCTGCGGGAAGGACTATGGCACAGGTTCGTATGGAAAGACGGTGCTGGCAAATGCCAGCAGAGACAGCAGAACAGTAAGAGAGAAAGACTGGCAAAGAGGGCATTCAACAGCCGCTCATCCAGGTGACAAGGCCTGAGGGACTGGAGTCCCTCAGGTAATCTGTGAAGCACCCATTTGAAACGTCTCAGGCTAAGAATGGAACACTGAAGCTATTTTTCCTGCAAATGTGAAACTCCTTGAGCTGTATATCAGAGATCCTCAACTGCACCTTCCGCTGAAGGCCAGAAGAAGTGAGTTTGTGGGTAGGGAGCCATGCCCACCTTCCTGGGGCACTCCCACCCACTGAAGTGGTAAGAAGCGTTATCAGCCGCTCCCATCCCATCCCCGCCCCCACCCTGGCCGCTGTTTTATAGGTTGACTTCCCAGGCAGGCATTTCGAAAGGAAGGCTATTTGTTGGCTCCTCTGGTCTCACCTCCCATCCTCCATGTAAAATTAATAGTGTACTCTGGGGACATCCCTCCCATTATCTAGTCTTGGCGAAAAAGGGACAACCGTGGAGGCAGCCTAAACTCTGCCACATCGATTTCCTGTGTGAGCCTCTCTGCGCCTCCAGGGAGCCATGGCTACTCCCAGTGACTATTAACAGTTCCGTCTCTTAACCCCTCGGTCATCCTGCTGGTGCGAATCCCACAGAAGCGCTAGTTCCAATTATTTCTGAGCACCTAGTGCGTTGAATTGGAGCTTATGTTCAAAACTGAGCCTTCCACCAGGGCAGGGACAAGCAAAGAAAGAGAAGTTCAATGAAGCCCAGGCTACCGTGTAGCATGGCAGGGTGGCAAGAAGGTCCCATATCCAAATTAGCTGGGTTGCTGTGGCCATCACTCAAGTATGACCTAAGTTCTCAGCCTGTACATCAAACCTGGACCCTGCTATCAACATCACACTGGAAACCTGTCCCCAGATGATGCTTAGGACAACTAACCCTGCAAGTGGCCAAAGTTCTCATTCCCTCAAAATACTATAATCCCACAACCTAGAATGAAAAGGTCAAACAGCCAGCACCGTATTAACAACATGCAGTTCTTATAAGAAACAAGTCTCTGTTCAATTGAATTCTTGAAAGTTTTGGCCAATCTCTTACCTGCCAAGTCAAATTAGATGTAGAAATGACAACAGAATACATCAATATTTGTCATTTACTTTGCAGATCTATAGCTTTTATGCTGTTGACAAAACAAGGATATTGTTTCATATTATAACATTTTCTTTATGTTGGTCCAATGCCTGGGGAAGTAGTGATAGTCTTCTACTTACATGTCCTTTTTTTTTTAAATATCCACTAGTAAATTCAGTTCAGTTCAGTGCTTCCTGTGTTCTCTGTGGAACCTGAAGCATCCCTGTTAATTTGTGAGCTGCTATTAACTTGCATCTACCCCGTTATTTCAGCGTTCCCTTGTGGGCCTCAGCAACATGCTCACATGTCTATTCTCTTCCGATCGTCTTTTGACCCTCTTCCAACGTCTATTTATTATGAGCGGTGCCCCCTGGTGCTCCAGAGCAGGACTCTGGGGCCAGGCTGCCTATGTTTGATTCCCATCCTGCCATTTATTGACTGTGCAACATGGAGTAATATAACCCAGCAGAGCCTCAGGTTGATCATGTATTAGATGAGGATGAAGGTGCCTGACTCGTCGCTTAGCAGCCTGGCACAAGAATCAAGTGTTATCTCTTCTACCAAGACCTTCTACTCAGCATTTATCTCCTCCTGTGGTCACTGTGGTGCCTTGAACTTTGTTTAGATCTTGGAAACTTTTCTTTGAGTGGATGATTCAGTATAGTTGGAGTGTAAGAGCAATAAAATGACAAGTCTTTCTGGGAGGCCAGAGGGGAGGGCTAGGATATATTTCATAGTCAACTGTGGTCCTCAGCATAGATGGCCTAAAGTTCCAACTGCCATGCAGTGAGAAAGTAAGCTGTCACTGTTGGAGGAAAAACTTGCTTTGTTTACAATGAGGATGAAGCCCAGGCTATGGGACCACACAGTTTTAGGTGGGAACTCAGTTCAGCAAAGATGTGTCTTGGAGCCCGGCATGGGGACCAACAGTAACCTCAGTACCAAGGCTCTACACTGTGGCCTTTTTGCCCTTTCCAGGTAGGAAGAGCCCTGGGAGCAAAGCTGCTCTCAGACTCTGGTCTTTGGGGAAGACTTAGTGGAAGGCAAGGCAATCATTCAGCCCTAGCTACTTCCTAGTTCCCTCTCCACTTCAGCCACAAGTCCACAGCTGCCGTGAAAATAGCTGATCATGAGAGAGAAATGACCGTGATATGTATTCTAAGAAAGGACTCTAGTGATTTTACAAAATGCTGAAAAAAATACGTCCCACTATTAGGATGCTAAAGGGTTATTAAAATGTTCTGGCCTTGAATTTTGCAAATGAAACCTCACACAGGGGCCACGTATAAAATCAGAAAATGTGGGATGAATCTGTGAAAGGGTGTGCCTGGCATCTCATCACCTGGCCTTCCCTAAACTCTGAGGCAACTCTAGGTGCCTCCATACACAGGGAACAGATTTTGGAGAAAGCAGGTCCCATGTTTAGTGGCTTTACTAAGAGATCAAGGCCTTCCACCCAGGGACTTTCTCTGAGGACTTTTTCTCCGCGTGTCCAGAAGTTCTTTGAAACTCTCTTCCTATTCCACCTCTACTAAGGTCTAAAAAGACCATTGCGAGCTTGAAGCAAACCGAGGCTGGTACCTAGTATGGGTTGATGGACAGAAAAGATAGGAAAGCAATGAGGAGAGGATGTGAGATGATATTCATACAGAAAAATTACAGACTGAGTGGATCAAGGCACCCCAAGCCTCATGAAGTTCTCCAAGAAGAAAGTGAGCCCTGATTTTTGAACTAGAAAGTAGGTTCCTGGTGGAATTATCTGAGGCAGCCCAGTACTGACTCGCTGCAGGTTGTATGAGTCATAATCTCCTATGGCGTGTGCCACCAGGTTCACTTTTCAAACTAGCCACTGTATCCTAACAGGCCACTGGATTTCCCAAAGGATCTTCTAACAGACCACTGGATTTCCCAAAGGGGCTTCCTCTTCTACATGGTTTTGAGGTTCTGCTGTTTCAATGAAGCAAATAGCAAATACTGAGTGGATTGGATGTCCTACCCACATCATAGAGAAGCCTGATACCACTGAGTGATTGCATTCTGTGTTTGCATGAAGCCTGAGGAATAAGGAATACAGAAAACTATCCGAAGACTCTTTCCTCATGGAAAGAGCCTCTAGCTGCTTCACAGAAAAGTGTCCCTTAGTCAAGAGACCAAGATTATTATCAGGACTGATTTTGACCAACTTTAATATCAGATTGTACTACAAACCTTTGAAAGCTGGGGCAGCATCCAGGAACCAATATCCGTGAGCGAACACACTGCCCAATGCTTTAGAAATTGTTAAAGGAGTAATATCTACATGTTCATGTATGCACATGCACACACAGACACATATTTTTATTATTTCTATAGCTGCATATTTCTACAGGTAGATATATAAGCACATATACACATGTTTCTCTTTCTGTACATCACCCCACCTCCCCCCTGTTTCTCTCTGAACCAAAGTAAAGATCCCCATGTCTTTTTCAGTGTTTCACATCAGCAATATCACAACCCAGGTCCACTCAAATATTATTTCATTTCTTAGGGAAATATAGCTCTGTTTGACCTTTTTCATGGTCTTGATAAGAACTCCAACTGCTCCCAGTTAACCTGTAC
Organism: Alexandromys fortis; assembly: GCF_014885135.2. Lineage (NCBI taxonomy): Eukaryota > Metazoa > Chordata > Mammalia > Rodentia > Cricetidae > Alexandromys > Alexandromys fortis. The sequence continues at coordinate 910,242 of NW_026068161.1, forward strand.
CTTTTTATCTGGTACACACGATTAAATTCCAGCAATAAGGACAGCCCCTAAAATAATGGGTTTATTGCTCAACATTACACACCGTTGCATTATCTCTAATACTCCAACACACTAATGTTAGTTTCATATCCTTTTCCTCATTGTCTAGAAATACTCAGATCTTCCATTTTTCCCTTGAATTATCTTTGCCGTATTTTTGGTTTCCTCGGTAATGAACAGAATACATTTTGACATGAATTCATTATATTTTTTATGAAAGCCTTTTCTCTAACTTAATTTGAAAATTATACTTTGAAAGTAGGCAGCTACTTACATACTCTCTGTTGAGCCCCTTAGCTTGCTTCAAATGCCTGGACACTCTACAAATCTCCTACAAATATCTCTCGATGCTCGAAATTTCCATATTGAAAACTCATTGTGAAGCCAAGTCTACCATGTCATAGCTCCTTAGGTGACTGATAGAATAGATCATAAGGGTAGTTACTCGTGTGGGCTCTGTGGGAACAGGCTCACAGGAGAGTGTATCATGAAGAAGCAGTGGGGTCCAAAAAGATGTTAGGGAAGGGGGAGGGAAGACGTGGCTACCAAGCAGGAGCAGGAGCAAATGTAATAGCCCTGCTGCTCAGGGCTGGTGGAAGAAGTGCAATATCTAAACTAAAGTGGGAAACAACACAAAACAATTAATGATTACTTAGTTTTGACACCAAGTTAGTATGTATAGCCCTATCATGCAGAGATGAGTAAAGGAGTAGGGAAAATGTATCTAAATAGTTGGAGACTGCCCCTAACCCATGGTATTGATATTATCTTACAGACATATCTAACCTGCGAGGACTACCTGCCAGGTGACTTCAGGGAGACCGCCTGCTGTCTACGATGTACACCACCTACGTGCAAGGGCCAAAGACCACCATTCCTCTACTTTCCTTTGACTGTGACTTTGACAAAGTCACTTGCAATCTGCTTCAAAGAAACCATTGCCTCTATTTGGAAATTCACAAGCTCTCCGACCATTGTCCTCCTGAGAGTGTTATGACTTACTGTGGAAAGTCACCCTGGTTCCTTCTTTGCTATAGTCAGGGGGCCTTCCTTCCTGTTACATTAGCTACAGAGCAACTAACTGAGCAAGCAAATCACAGGTCTAAAGTCAGGGCTACGTCCCTCTCCCATCCGCAGCCTGGGTGGTGCACTAAAATCATGTCAGCATTTTCCAGATAGTTCATCAGCAATAGTAGGAGACCTCTTCAGTAAGGTCATTGAACCCCTAATGCAATCATGTGTGTGAGTGCCCACAGTCAGGCTGAGCTAATTTAACATGAAGTCATCAGAGATAAGAAAAATCTGCTGGAGTCATAAAAGCATACACACCAGGGACTCTGCCCCGGAGGAAGGTGAAGTTTACTGGGAAGTGCAGGGAGTGGACCAAAACGATAAAAAAGCGTGAACCAGAGAATGAAATGAAGATTTTATGAGAAGTTAAGATAAATAATAGAACAACTCTTTCTCTAGTGCAAAAGAGATAAGAAGTCAACCAAGGACTTGGCAGGATTTTGCCAAGAGATGAAGGAAAGTTACTTGCCAAAGGAGCTCAGCCTTACTGACCAACAAAGGGATGGATGGATACATCTTTTCCACATTCACCAGGGAGGAAGGCATGCCTAGCCAAGGCAGAGTGCTTTCCTGAAGGAAGAAAATGAAGTCACTGGGCACAGATGTCTGCAGAATGAAAGGAATCTAAAAGTCAGCTTGGAAATATTAAAGTCAGGGATTTCCAGGGCTGGAGAGGTGGCGCAGCAGTTAAGAACATTGCTACTCTTCCAGAGGACCCAAGGTCAGTTCCCAACACCCATATCAAGTGACTCACAACAGTCTGCAGCTCCAGATGCAGGGGATCTGACACTTCTGTCCTTCACGAGTTCCTGACATTATATGCAAATACCCACAGAGAGATGTACAAACCTACCAATAATTAAAAATATAATAAAAATAAACTTTAATAAAAATGAAGTTTGAAATGTTGGGGATTTCTGCTGCTCCGAAGAGCCACAATAAAAAATTTGGAAAAGGATTTAGCACCCAAAACCTGCATGCTCAGCTCTTACTCCCAACTAGGCACCACAGCCACAGTCATTTTCCTTTATTCTGGGCCCATGAAGCCCACATGGTCTAGTTCACGAATAGGTTCTGAGAGAGTTCACTAAGTATTGGGAATAGATTAACCTCATATAATATAGAAACTTAAATTTCAAATATTATTTTAAAATTAAAAAAAAGAGCAGAGACTGGAGAGATGACTCACGGTTAAGAGTACTAGCTGCTCCTATACAGGACCAGGGTTTGGTTCTCAGCATTTATAAGGTGGCTTGCAGCCATTAGTAACTCCAGGTCCAGACAAATCCTACACCTCTTCTGGACTCTGGGAGCATTAAGCACACAAGTGGACATACACACATGCAGGCAAAACACTCAAATACATAAAATAAAAATAAATTAGTCTGAAATTTTAAAATGGCAAAAGTATGAGAAGAAAACAGAAGCAAATACAGAAGCAGAAAACAGATCACACTAGGCTGAGTCAGGGGAAGTGAAGGCAAATGATAATAAAAATACTCTAATTGCTGTGTAGGCATGGAGAAAATTCTTGGGGTCGTTTTCCATCTTGGGAATATAATATAATTCCATGCTCTGCAATCATACCAAAAAAAAAAAAACTCTACCAGTAGCCTCTGACAGAAAGGGAGGAAAGTCTCTGGGAGTTCTTCTCCTCCGGCTTTTTCCTTTCTCTTTTCTATCCTAATTCTCTCCAAACATGGGTAGTTTCTCTTAAACGGGTCACTTGTATTAAAATCTTCTAGCCTCTGTTAGGATGAAACTCAACTGTGATACTGGATTTAACTCAATTAAAATGTAAACAATTATTTTTTGGAACTGTACACTAAGAAGGTGCTCTAAAGTCATTCTTCATGTATGCATGCATATGCAAAGATATAGCTCTTCCCAGTGGTAGCAACTGTCCCCTCTGGTATTCATATGGTGAAGTTCTAAACTCCCCAGAATTGAGCTATATTTGAAAATACAAATGTTTTACAGAGATAAATCTTAAAATAAGTGCCCTGGGGCAGATCTTACTCCCATCTGAGGAGCAGATATCCTCCTAAGAAGTTGGGTATGTAATGATATGCAAAGAACAAATACACAGGAGGACAATTAAGTAAGGACACAGTGACTAAGTGACATTAGCAAAGCAGCAAGGCCTGAATAGAAACCGAAACTGTTGATATCTTAATCATGCACTTTTAACCTCCAGAAGAAGAGAAAAATAATTTTCTCAAAATACAAGCCTGTGGTATTTTATTACCATTGCCCTAGAAATTGTACCATACATGTAAAATCTACACATAGAGAATAGACATGTTTCTCTAGCTTCCATGTGATGAACTATTTCAGAATATAATGCAAACACATCCAAATTATCATGCATCTTTAAAACACTGTATAGCAAGCAGTCTGGTGGTTTGAATATGTTTGGCCCTCATAGACTCATCTGTTTGAAAGCTTGACCCTTTGGGAGTGGCACTAGTAGGAGGTATGCCCTTGTTGGAGTAGGTGTGGCCTTGTTGGAGGAAGTATGCCACTGTGGAGGCAGGCTTTGAGGTCTCATATGCTGAAGCCATGCTCAGTATGACACAGAGTCACTGCTACTGCCTGTGGGTCAAGATGTAGAACCCTCAGCTCCTTCTCCATAACCGTGTCTGCCTACACTACACGCCATCATGCCCTGCCGTGGTGATAACGGACTAGCTATCTGAAACTGTAAGCCAGCCCCCAATTAAATGTTTTCCTTGACAAAAGTCATTGTGGGTTTGGTATCTCTCACAGCGATTGAAATCCTAAAACAAGCAGCATGGACAAGTGATGCAAACAGGCAGTGAGTTCCACAGGACAGGGCTGGGATAGCAGTGATGAGAATTGGCACATCCTGAAGTCTTGATTTGTACCCTGTATTGTCATCAGCCCTCAAAGAACTGTCCCGTTTGGTCCTTCATCAAGCCAGTGAAGCCGATGTGATTATCTCCTCAAGTAAGACATGAGACCCACAGTAAAATAAGCCTGCAAGCGTACCAAGCCAGCGAATAGCTAGCCAATGCTTCCTCTTCAGCAATGCAGGGTTGTTGCCAGGAAGTAAACACTGAGGGTGTTCCCCATTGCTGCTCCCTTTCTCCCCTGTCCTCCCCTTTGCGTCCATCTTACTAGGAATCTGCACAACTTAGGGTCTATCTTCAGCAGAGCAAACGCCAGCTGACAGAGGAGAATCCAGTCTTTAAATTAAATAGCGGTCTGAAACTAGGTGAGAAATTCATTTCCTTTTTTGTTAAATGGTGTCAAAAAGATGACAATACCATTATTCACCAATTCCACTGCCAACACGTAAAAAATGTTGCTTCCCGGCATTAAAGAAAGTGCCAGGAAATGGACAACTTCCAGTCTTTCTGGTAAAGGAGGCCAATGCTTCCATTCTATGGGATAATTTATTGGCATATATCAAGAGTTTAAAACTTAACAATTTAGTAAATTTATTGATCCAAGGATTTTCAAAAATCTTCTTAAAGAAAGAAGAAAGGATGTGGGTCAAAGTACACAGTAAGATAAGCTAATATATACTGAAAATACCTTTTGTATTTCATATATATATATTTCATATATTTCATATATATAACATATATTACATATATGATAGCAACTAGCAGAAGTCAAACATTTAGTTAAGGAGAACTGAAAAAAATGTATTTTGTCTACACCTAAGTTACTATGCAGTTATTTTAAATTATGCCGCAAGAGAAATTTCGCACCGTGGATGATCATGATACATTATACAGTGTGATTTCACTCTCATTGTGTTTTAAAAAACACATCTATATCAGGCATGGATTTGCTCTTTCCATGCAGGTGCAAGAACTATCACATTTCTTCTTTATTCTAATTTAGTTAAAAAGCTGTCTTAGAACCCCATGCTCCTTGCTAAAAGGAAGTACCCTGTAAGGAACAGATGGGGCTCCCCCATACACATACTCATCTCTATTTAGAACACCCTACTACCTGGAGTTGATCTAGTACTAAAAAGAGGAAGAGCTCCCTGCTCTGGGGTCAAGGTCATTGCTTCTGATGCCTCAAAATAAAGCCTGATCATGATGAAGGTTGCAGTTGCCGAGACACCTGGTAGCAATGGCATTCTTTACAGGCATGACTTGTGTTAGTGTCCTCCCAACAGTGGCAGCTGGAGTTCTCTCCCTGGAGATTTCCCACTGCTGGGATGCTCAGCTCAGCATGAGTGACAAGCACACATCTCTGAGCCCGGTGTAACTGCAACTGGTCTCTTCTCAACCTCTCAGACATCTTTGTCCTCTCTTGGAAGACTGCTCCACTCTTTCTATAAAGGCTGCAGACTGCCTTGCAGGGTACTTCTGCTCTAAGTCCATGAGAAGGCTAGCATTCTGAATAAAGACCTTGGTTGACTTATTTTTCCATGACCTCATGAACCCAAATCAATTATCAGTTTCCATTTAGCAAATCTGATTTGTATGTGTCTACAGAGCCACATAGAGATGAGCTTTATACCAAGAACTCTAACACAAAGGGCTTTTGTGGTTTGTTTTGATAAAAGCATGCATGCCTGTGTTGAAAGAGTAAAGTGAGAGCAAGTTCACATTGACAACAAATAAATAAGCAAATAAATAAATGTTAAAAGTAAATAAATAAATAAGTCAGTGAGATGCCTCATCAGGTAAAGGCACCTGCTACCATATCTGACAACCTGCATTCAATCTACAAAAATCTTATGGTTGAAGAAGCAAACTGAGTCCCTCAAGCTGTCTTCTGACCTGCGGGTGTCCACCACATTTTCCTTAACAAAATCTTCCTCACAAAATCATGGTTTCCATGATTCCAGCATAGCCCAGCCTTGGATGTGGGATCGGAATTCCCAGGAAGAAGTGGGGAGATCAAGTGGATGAGAGCACTAATAAACCATGTCTTGTAGCTTTTTCCTCACCCTGGATTCATCTAACTCTGGAACTCCTTGTGTTCGTTCCTAAACGCAAGGATTATTCGACCCAGATGGGTGGAAGCGGTCCTTGCTCCTTTTCTCGTGTTTCCCTTTGCCACCCTGAGATGGGGAACAGTATTTTTAGTAGAAAAGAGCAACCTGATGCAGCAAGATGGCCAAAAAATGAACTAATATGCTCGCTATTGGCTCCGTGTGCAGTTCCTGCTTCCTGCCCGGGCTGGGCGTGTCCTTGGTTTGAGAGCGTGGGCAGAGGCGAATGTCTATGCTTGGAAGACGTGGAGCCTCTGGTAACTGTGTCCAATAGTCCATCCACATTCAGATTAATACAAATATGGTCTTTTGGCTTAATGTCACAGTCACATAGCCAAATATTCCACTCTTCCTCCCCAAACTTACACTGTTCCAAATCTGAACTGATTATTGTGGTGTTGCTCAGGGCTAAGTCTTTAACTAGCTCAATATGTATTGAGTACTATACATGACTATCATTGTACTTCTTTCTCTTTGTAAATAAAAGTCTAAATAAAAATAACCTTATAATGAGTCTCCTTGTTTCTCTGAGTGACTATTTCTATACCTAGAATGTGAGCCCTAAGATGTCAGCAACCAATTCCGTTCGTCACTTAAAATTCACTGCAAAATTAGGTAATTAATTAATTGTTGAATCAATAAAGTAATCAATTCCCAACACAAAAACGTGTTAGCTGAATGTGGCAAGTAGAACTAAATTTGTGCAATGAAAGTATCTCGGGTTTAACAGAGTCAAATTTGCGTTTATCTCCCAAATTTTAGTATCCTGATATATAGGAGAATTTATCAACAGAATCATGACAACTCAGTTCATAAGCATGAAGTGCTTGACATATTTAATGCACATAAGGTACCTGGGTCTTTTGTAATGTCAAATGTTAATGTATCACTTTTATTTGCTGTTTTCAAACCTTAGTTCACAGTTTCTACCATTTGGAGGTGTTCAGTGTGTTTGAGGCTTGGTCCTGAATGTAGTCATGTGGAAAACATTTCTCTCTCTCTCTCTCTCTCTCTCTCTCTCTCTCTCTCTCTCTCTCTCTCCCACCACACATTCTGAAATGTGATCCTTTGCTCCTCCCCATACTTTTCTATCATTTGCCGTCCTTTAACACCCTCGCCAGAGATCAATCCAATTGAAATTCCTGTCTCCTATTAGATGTTGAACCTTTCAAACTGTCAGCTAACTTGAGGAGCCCTTAACTTGCTAGAAAGTAGTTTCAGGTGTTTCACTCTGATGACACAAAGCTAACCAACAGAACAATCTCTAAATTCCAACGACATTGCCCGCTTCTCCACGGTGCTGCAAACATTCAGTTGCTGGGGACAGTTGCTAAAAAAGCACTTGGCACATCTCTTCTGTTTCTCCCAACTTCAATTGTTAGGTTAAAAAAAAGGCAGGAAAAAAAAAAGTAGATTCACTACAGCTACCAACATTCAAGCAAGTGTATCTGAGTAGTTAGCTCCTAGGAAATGAAACTGTCATAAAGACAGAGACTGTCTGTGCCCTAAAGTTTAATATATTTTAAAAATAAAATTCTCTTAGTCTTGTGTAGAACCCTGCATGTCCATCAATGCACACAGCAAAGGCCCATTTCCTAGCCCTGCTTGTCAGGGGCCTTGTCCATTTGACTGAGTTATCAACAAGGCTAACTATCAGTGGTTATGCACATCTAGATCTTGCCTTCATGGGGAAGGGATGTGTCTCCTCCCTTTTGTCTTTCCCGCTGCCTGGGTTAGAGATTCAGTTTTAGAGGTGAGCCATTTGGGTCAATGTCAGCAATGCCACTAACCTGAGGAAAGCAAACCATAACATAACAACAGCTGTCCCAGTTGATCCTCACTGCTAGAACAAAACTTGCTAGACTGGAAAATCTAAACAATATACTTTTATTATTCACAGTTAAAACCAACCTGCCACCAGACTTTGTGTCTGGTGAAGGTGCCATCTTTGTTTCATGGATGATGGCCTCTTATTGCTACCTCGCATCTTTGACTAAATAACGATGCTCACTCATGTGTGCTTCCTAAGGTAAAAATATAATTCTACCTTCATGACTTAATCATTTCACCGACTCGGTACCATTTCATAACTGTACATTAGGGATTATATCAACATATAAATTGGAAGACACACCAGCATTGTAACAATAATGTAAGTTCCTGAACCAAGGTGGGAACGAGACTAGTCCAAAGATGGTTATATTTACTCATCCAAAAGAGAAAAATGCCCTCTCTTGTCTAAAGTGCAAATAGTTTTGGGTCTTTGCTATTTCAGAAAACACTAAATCTGATTGAGAGTTGAGACATTTTGGAGAGTTGTGGTTATCCAGGATCTGCTAAGTGCATCTTCAGTTCTTTTTCTGCTTCCTCTAAAATGGTTCCAGCTACCAGGATAAGACTGATAAGACTGACCTGCTTGGTGAGTATTGGTTGTTTCATATTGGTCTGTCCTTCCATAGAGTTTAAGACCACTCTTGCATCGTGGATAACCAATCAGAATCCAGTTCAGCCCTCATAGCAAGAGCTCCCTTCAAGGGTGGTATTGTCTATGAGTACACCCCTGTTGGCTGACAATTCTTGGGTCTTTCCCCTTTGTCTGTGCTCTATAAGAGCTGACTGTATACCATTTCTGTCATTTGGTTACAGCACTTCTCTCTTTTCTAACCCATGGATTTTAATGAAAACAACCACATCTCTCTGCCCCCCTTATCCAATAGCAAACTTTACTAGTAGCAAGAAACATAATTTAGACATATTCATCAAATTTTTATATCCTTATCAAATTTTAGAGGTAATTTCTAAACATGAAATAGTATGAGCTTTTCTCTCAAAAGCACCTTTGGTCTTTACTGGTTTGTTTGTAATCTTTCCTATAATATGATGTCCGTCCTCAAAGGTAAACAAGTATATCACAATAATCTTTGCATCTGCAGCATCTGGCTCATGAATGAAGTTCAGAAAATGTTTACTGATAGATAGGTAAATGAATCTTAGTAGCAACCTCATATCTGTAATAATGGTAGTACTTCATGCCTAAATGCCTAATGACTTACTGCGGGTTGCCAAAGAGGAAAGTTGCTTAGCTTTGGCCCTCCATTGTAAACAGCATGAGTATGACAAATGGACTTATGCAATAAGTATTTCAGCATCTTATAATAGGGAATTATAATGAGTTGTTTGGCTATGGCTTGTCAACACATACGAGCTGTGTGGGTCATTCTCCACGTCTTAGATATGTATCTTCATGATAGCCTTGAGTTGCCTAAGACTTGAATGAACCAATACAGCAGCCAAACAAATAACATGTCCCAGGATGTCTCTATCAAGAGGACAAGGAGTTTTTTGATCAGTTAAGCCTGAGACAAATACCCATAAGTGAACTGTTAGAGCCAATAGGTTTACGCATTTAACTGCAAGTACCTGGGTCACATCTCTACCTCTGAAGGAACAGGGTAGAACCAGCTGAGAATGCTCTACACAGGCTCAAGAAAGAGGGTAATATTCCAGAAAAAAATAGAGATTTTATTATTATATATCTATAATATGCTATATTATATATACATTTTTAAACCTTAAAGTATATCTGTCAATATCTAGCTCATAATTGCTCATAGGTTTGTTCTACCAAAAGTTTTTCCAAGAACCTATTCTGATGTTTTTTAATCCATATACTTGCCTCAGTTGTTATCCTCCAGTTACCTAAAAGCCTTTATTCAGTCTCTACACTTGAATTAAATCCTCATGGAAATGGCCCAAATTTACCAAACAGAGTAAAAGGGCATCTGGAGATTTGAGGAGCTGCTTTGCTTCCTATTTCCAGTCTATAATACAGGGTACCTGGAGCAAGTCCCTGGAGAAGTCACATAAAAGTTTTTAAGCATGCCTTAGTGACAGGAAAAAAATTCAAGTTGACCTTATTGACTGGCCCGCATCAACTTGTCAAGAAAGCACTTGGTAATTAATCAAGTGATTTATCTTTTAATTGAGATCAGAGTTGTTCTGCAACTTCCAAAAACACTGGACTCCTCCAGCCACTGAAAAACGGGCTCATTGAACAACTGAGGAGCCATAAGGTCTCTGAGTTCCTGGTTTGCCCAATTTTCCAGTATTTGCTGGACAAGTACTCTCTAGTGAAATAAAGTTTGCCCGAGGTTGTAAATTTAAGGGTTCAAAAATATGGGGTTCAGGATAGAAGGCTAGAGCCACACTATTCTTTCCGTGCTCTAGCCACCTTCTACAAAACTACCCTCAAAACGCTTTGAAATCTCAACCCCAGTTTTGTGCAAGGTTTGCAGAATCACACTGTGGTATATAAGCATTCTCTGCTTTTCCCTCTGCACTTTCTTGGTCTCTTTACCATTCCAGGGATCTCACCAGTTTGGCTACAAGAGCTTTACAGTTTGCAGTCATTTTCCCCAAATGTTACCTGTATCACCACAGTACTGAGAGATAAATATCACTATTTGCTTTGCGTGACGAGGAAACTTAGATTCAAAGATTGTGGAGGAATTTACAGTCACGTGACAAATAAGTGGCACAGTATGTCTCAAATCCAAAGCCTCTCACTAAAAGTCTCCTACTCACAGAGCTCAAGAGATGGCTCCTTCAGGAAAGTCCCTGCTGCAAGAGCGTGAGCACCTAGATTGGATCCCCAGCTCTCATGGAAAAGCTGGGAATGGTAGTTAACTGGTGAACCATGGATTCAGTAATGGACCCTGTCTCAAAGCACAAGAAGAGGGCGAGAGGAAGATGCTCTCGGTCAACCTCTGACCTCTACACACAACATGCAAGCATATGCACATGCGTCCACATGAACAAGGATGCACACACACACACATACACACACACACACACACACACACACACACACACACACCTCTTTTCTTCCCCTTTGACACCAGCTCTAATTATAACCTGATGGATGATCTTGACTCAGTAAATCAGCCATCTTGAGGATCTGTGACAGCCTTTTTGTTTCTGGGTTTTGTCTTCATTAAGCCGGCCGCTATAGTCCTCTGTAGTATTGGTATTTGTGGTAGTCAGCTTTTTATGGCTATCACATAATACCTTAAAAAAACATATTGAAATAGAAAAGATTGATTCGAGTTCACAGTTTCAGATGTCTTGGCCTGGGCTCACATGTCCCCCATCACTAGGGTAATAGGCATTTACAACCTGCGCTTTTAGTGAACCCAGTGGTCTTAGGAATTCTGCCTGTTACAGATAGCACCTTTTAGTCAGTTTTAGGAGACTATACTCTCATTACCACTAGGAAGGAGTTCAAATGAGCAAATCTTGCCCGTTACTTGTTTAGAGTTGTGCTTTCATAACTTATAAGCAAACAAACAAACAACCAAAAAATACACAATGATAATCTCAACTATGTAAATCTCAGAGTCTCAACCCAGCTCACTCCGAGTCTTCCGGCAAATTGTATAAACAGCACTGGAAATGCCACCCCTGTCCAGCTTCCATTGCAGCTTGATAGGTTCTGTGTCCCCCGTGCTGAAATTCCCAGACCAAGGACTGTAAAGCAGAGACCTTGGACGGGTGATGACCCTACTCTTGTTCATAACCTTCAGAGGAGAAAATATAATGTGTCCGGGGCCAGGTTTTTCTGAAAGATACCAGGTGTGCAATTTGCAAACAAATGACAATCGACGTGACTATTGATTGCTCTGACCAGCTAATAACGAGCTTGGGATTCCCTGAAGCCCTAAGATTCTCCCCCTATTTCCCATACTGAATATCGTCCACCGGATCTCATTTGCTTGCCCTCAACTCATTCCCAGAGAGAAACATCTTCTCCCTCCAGCTTTCCCCATGTCCATCCTTCTTCAGCTTGCTGGCCTCCTAATAGCTGTCACCAGATTTCCAAGGGGCTGTCAGCTTATTGCATAATCAGCTTTCCTCTGAGACTGCCGCCCCCCCTGCTCCCATCATTACCTCAGGGTGTTGGAACTTAGCTGGGAGCCGCTTGACAGATCATTAAAGATCTCAGCTGTTTCGGAGCCCTCCGCCTCTTTTACCTGGTCTCCTTCCAAGAACAGCTGCGAAAACTCTCCCAAGGAAGGGTGGAGACGCGACTTAGCACGATAACAGATCAGCAGGGAGTGGCCATTTTCCCAAGAAAAGCTAAGAGGCCTTCCTAGCTACCCAGCAGCACCCCACCCCACACCCCCTCAGCCCCCACTCCACAGCAGAGAGGCAAATTTATGTTAACTCTGTGTGAAAAACGCCTCTTAGCCTAAAGAAGGACTTTGAGAGTCACAGGCCCACCCTTGCTGCAAGAAGGGCTGGAAAAGTTTCTTGCTGCCTCCATGATTCACAAAAGGATCTGTCAGTAAATACAAAAATATTATCCTGAGCATGTATTGCATAATACACACTCATTTGCACCAAGTTAACCATGTAGAAGTTGACACCCAATCAAACTCTGTGTGTTGGGCAAAGTACTGCACACATGTTTTCTTACGTATTTTCATAGCAAGCCACACATGGTGGTGGGAACCAAGGTCCCGAGAAATTGAATAATTTGTTTAATATTTCATAATTCAAAGGGAATGGAGCTAGGATTTGAACTAGAGTCTGATTAAAGAGGACAGTCTAATAATGTTAATTACAACGTGTGGATTTTATGTATTTTCATAGCAACCCATGCCCCCCCATAGAATTGGTTTAAATGGGTTCCTTTTTAATGAAGCCCTAGTCATATTATTTTTTAATTTTTTTCTTTAATTTATTTTTATTTTATGTGCATTGATGTTTTGCTTCGGGTGTCAAGTCCCTGGGATTGGAATTACAGACAGTTGTGAGCTGCCATGTAGTTATTGGAAATTGAACCCAGGTCTTCTGAAAGAGAAGTCTTAGCCACTGAGCCACCTCTCCAGGCCTTATTCATATCATTAAAATATTTTTTATTAGTTTTTGAGAATTTCATACACATATTTTTATTATATTTCCCCTCTACTCCTAAATTCACCCCACCTCACTCGCCATTCAAATTTGCATTCTATCTCTTTTAACCTATCATGTCCAATTGGTATTGCCCAATTACCCTCAGATGTAAGGCTATATCGGCCGGTGTGCTGTCTTGACCAGGGGTCATACCCTTAAAGCAACCCCGCTCTCCCTGTCCTGTAAGCTATCAATTGCCAACAGCTCCTCAGCTACTGGACCCACTTTCTCCTTCCATGCTGAGAATCTGTTTGTCTTGAGCATGCGCAGGTCATCACTATGCCTTCACAAGGGTCCTGTTGAGTCTGGGAAAGGCAGTTTCCTTGTTTTGAGTTCTTACTCCTCTTTCATGATGGCCCCTGAGCCTTTGGGGAAGGGGTATGACATGGATGTCTCATATGAACATATTGTAGTCTTTTATTCCTTGATTATTGGCCAATAGAATGCGTCTCTGTATTTCTTGTCATCTACCATAAGAGGAAAATTCTCTGATGATGGTTGAGGGATGCACTAACTTGCGGGAATAGTGATAAACCAGTATGAGTTGGATTAATATTATGTTCATTTAGCAGACATCTCCTCTGGCACTTATGCCCTATCTAGCCACAGCATCTTGATCCTGATAACAGTACGAGATATGGGCTTTTGCTGCCATCTTGGGCTTTTGCTGGTCCCTTTTATAACATTAATGCCAGTACTGTACCAGTAGGCAAGGACAGTCATTATTGTAGTTCACCGGGTTCACAGCTGAGTAAGACTGAACATGATTTTTCTGCTCTACTTTTCTACTGTGCCACTAAAAGCCATAGTACCTTCCAGAACTGTGAAAGGGAGCCAGTATGGATGAGTCTTCCAGGTTAGCTCTCATTTGATTTCTCCATGTCCTGTGACTCAAGGATGTTATGTCTTCAGCAACAGTAAAGTTCTGGAATGTGTCCAAGAGAGATAGTAATGTTTGGTAATACCCTGTAATGTCTGGTAGTGTCTACGGGAACTCATTAGCTAACGACTCCAAAAGAGGCAACCATTCCTGGTTTTGGAATTTTTATTTGTTTGCCTGTGGTGTTTAGTAGGGGCACCCATTAGAGGATAACTCCATTCAAATCCTTAACTAGAGCACTTTCTTTTCCTAAAATGTCCTTTAGCCCTAGTCTTTCTATTAAGATAAATTCTAATAATGTTTCAAGATTTATCTCCATTCTTATGTATAGTGAGGGACAAATGTAAGAAATACCTCTTCCCTTGTCCAATGAACATTCTTAATCATTTCTTATACATTCTTTTCTTTTCTTTTTTGAGATTCGGTCTCACTTTGTAGCTCTGGCTGCTCTGACACTCACTATGTAGACCAGACTGGCCTTGAACACACATACACACACACACACACACACACACACACACACACACACACACATCTGCCTGCCTCTGTCTTTTGAGTGCTGGGATTCAAAACATGTGCTATCATGGCAGGCTACTCTTCTACATCCTTAAATGCCTCTAGTACTGGTTTTTGTGACACAACCCGCTTTGTAGCAAAGCTTTTAATTACTCTCTGCACCATGAGAGCTAAGAAAAGTGTGGTGAGGATCCTGGAGAAATGGCCCAGCAGTTAAGAGCACTGGCTGCTCTTACAGAGGTCCTAAGTTCTATTCCCAGCACCCACATGGAAGCTTATAACTGTCTATAACTCAGAGTGCCAATGCCCTCTTTTGGTATGCAGATATAAATGAATACAAAACACCCATATGCATAAAATAAATAAATCTTATTTTTAAAAAAAATGGAAGTGTGCTGAACTTCTCATTTTCAAGGCCTCAGAGAATGTTGCCTCACTTGTCCTGCCAGTCCCCAGGAGTTTTATCCCCCAGCTCTGCTCCATCTCCTGTCTTATTTCCTCTATTAGTGCTTTTGTCTGTCACTACACCACTTTGAAATGAAACTCAATACCTTCTCTGCCTTCCACAATCAATATCAGTTTTTCATGTCTGTCATAGTTTTGAGGGGAAGGCATCAAATAAAATTAAATAACATAGCAGGCCACCTTTCACCTTCTTATTTATTCCCTGCCATTCCCCCTCCCCCTTAGGAGCAGTAGAATTCCCAAAGTCTTCACATATTCTATGCAGAATAATCTCCTCCAGAACTTTAGTACCAAGTACCATCAAGGTCTTGGAATACAAGTACTATGAGGGACCGAGAGTTGACTGTGAAGGGTGGGTAGTTAGCATCTCACTCAGAGCCCCTATATTCAGCATGGATTTAGTTTAAATGTTCAGTGCTATCTAATTAGAATACAGAGATAAAGAACGCAAAGGAACGTTTTCTCCATTGTGATGGCAATCTGCCTGCTGGAGACTTTTGGACGATAGAACAGAGAGATAGGTCAAATCTTCAATGTATAAAAATAGATAACAAATGTTTAAAGGAAGGACAGTAGTAATGTCTTATGGAATCTGTAATGCATAATGCAACTATAAAATAAGGATACTGACTCATGTAAACCAAAGATGACAAGAACAGATACATAAAGATCAAAAATAATCTGCATATTATTTTAAATAGAAAACATAAAGTTGGTGTCAGTAAGTGCACTGGATGTAAATGGCTATTAAAAACCAAGTTACAGAGTAAGTATGACCATATTTGATTAAAAAACACTACCTGCATCTTTATACAAAAGCTAGAACTTGTGAGACAATGTGAGAGCAAGAGAATGTTTTAAAAAGCAATCTACACAAAACCATTCAAGAGGAAAATGATGTCGCAACATTAATGTCGGTCAAAGTAGACTTTCAAAATTCTTTTTAATATAGCAAAATAATGGGTTCCCTTACAGTATTCTCACATATTGTTCTCTTCCTTTGCATCCCCCACCAATGCCCTGCCCTACCCCTCACTCAACTTCTTGCTGGCGTCCTTTCTTTCCCCAGACAGCTCCTTCAAATTTCATAGCTATGAAATTTAAAGAGAGAAATAAAAAATATCAAATAAAGGTTAAAAAATTCAACACATTAACAAAATTGATAAACTCAAAAATGATTGAAAGTAAGGGGAGGTTTCAGAATCATGGAAAAGTCAGTCATCACTAGAGTTCTTGAGTTAAAAGGAGAATAATTCAACACATATATTCTAGCTCTTAGCTAGAATATATAAAAACTTCCTACAAACCAACAAGAAAAATAAGCAAGTAGCACAATGTTTACAGAAAAAACAAATCCTCAAAAGATAAGTCAAGGAAGAAAGGTTGTAAATGTCAATAAGGAAATGTGTAAACGAGGCATCAAGAATATGCAATTCAAAACATAATCAGATATTACTAGATCTACTGAAGGAAACCTAAAATTAAAATTAATTAATTAATAAAATCATATTTGAATTGGGACAGAAAACAATTAGAATTCTCAAGCATCGCTGGATGGAGTAAAAGTTGATACTTTTTGGCAAATTATTCATCTGTGCCTATTAAAGCAAATCTGCATGCTTCTGGAAGCTGCTGATTCCAGTCCCGCATGTGTGGCCCTCAAAATGCACACGTAGGCCATTAAATGCCTATACAAGAATGCTATTATTACAAAATTTGTGAACAAGAACTCCCATACAGAAATAACTAAGTATCTAAGAATATAAAAAACACACCTATAACCTCAACCAATACCATAAATCTAACAGAGAATGGTGGGTCAAGAAAGACAGCGGATTCATGCTATGAAAGTCCATTCTTATATGAAAACTATAAAGTTAATCTTACCCCATTTCTTAGAGTGCCCTAAACCTAATGAAGGGGAATCTGAGGGCCAGCTGACTGAGTATCTTACCTAGAAAGAGGTAGCTCTGCATGTATGAAAATGTTACAGAGAAGTTGATAAATTCTTGCAATTAATATTTATTATTAATTTTAAGTGCCATGTTAGAAGATACCTGTAATATAAATATATTTGTTATAGTGAATTAAAATAACTTGGTCATCAGCTGTATAAGTCTCAGAGCACTGAGAATGAGTGTGAACTTGCAAATGGAAAACTAGATTCTAAGACACAGTGACTCACCGAAGACATTTCCTCCCGTGAGTCCATAATGAATGTCACTAGGTACTGCTGTCCTAGTGTCCCTACGTACATGCTGTCCAGACAAACTGAAGCAAATAAAGACACACACACACACACACATACATACACACACTTGCTACCAAATGAAGACCATAAATTGAAAGATTTTAATTCTTACAACTCTATGAAATCTACTCTGATGCTACTGAGTATGCCAAGATGTAAACAGATGTTTCCAAGAATATACAGCCAAAGTTGTGCAGACTGTACCTTTGTATTTACAGAGGCAATTTTTATTCAAAGCTTCTATAATTTTAGAAATTTTTCATTGGACAATTACATGGAGGACAAGTTGAACAAAGATGATCCCAACAATGAGGTTGTTATATAGCTTTCGTCCCTAGTCCTCCTTGTAGTTAGTCAAACAGACAGAAAAATGAGCATAATTCAGGTGTCACCTCATCTTTCTGGAGGACAGGGTATGTCTTAATAGAAAATAGCTATATAGGAAATGTTTGTGAAACTAAAATTATTTAAATTATATTAAAATAAAAGACCTACCATGGTACTTTTTTTTCCTTTCGTGTAGGTCCACACAATAAAATATAGTTAAGCATGCTATCTAAATTATTTCACTTAATTTTCATAAAGTCTTACAAATGACAAATAAATGACAAATTTTTTCTTGTGTCTAATAGGTCGGAATACCAAGTTTTAACACAAAGTCAAAAAGTGTGATATCTCATCAACTATAAATAAAACCCTCCGGGAAATGCTTCCACAGTGCGTTCTGAGCATCTCTCTGTATGACAGGAAGAATCTGCTCAAGGCTTTCAAGAATAGAGGCTTCTGTAAACCTAGGGCTTTGCTTTCACAATTCTACCTTTTTACTTCCAAGAAAGTCCACTTCTGTGGAGCATTGGTGTGAACGACAGTCACAAGCGGGAAGAGCGATGGGATGATGATGAGGAGGAGGAGGAATAAAATGGTCCTATAATTTTAGAAAGGGTGGGAAAAAGCATTAGATTTCCAGGTTCTATTTC
This sequence comes from Alexandromys fortis, assembly GCF_014885135.2. Lineage (NCBI taxonomy): Eukaryota > Metazoa > Chordata > Mammalia > Rodentia > Cricetidae > Alexandromys > Alexandromys fortis. Next base: position 928,382 of record NW_026068161.1, read on the forward strand.
TGCATCTGTTTTCAATTTTTAAGCAAGCATCTCTCTTTACCCTTGGCTCCCTTAATTATAGAAAGTGAAAAAAAACCACATCCTTGGTATATAGCACCATGTTAGTCATGGGGGAAAGTTCCTGTGTTGTCGCCAGGGCAGGCCAAACCCAACACATTTTAAAACTCACATTGCATAAAATATTGGTTTCACATTCTCCAGAAATACTTTCAGTCTGAGAAGGTAAAGTTGCATGTGTATGTGGACACACCAAAGATCAATATAGGACACTGAAAATGGATATTGATCTTGAGGGAAGATGATCCTATGCATCATAACAGTGAATATTGAGGCTCATCTGTATTTTCTCTTTCTGCACTCCTCCTTCCTCATTAAATGTCTCACTCTACCAGATTTTATGCATTTCTGGTGTCCTCAGTATAAATTACTATATATGTTTCCCTTCTCAGAGGTGTTTCTTGTTAAGAAGGAGGTGTGGAAGAAGGAGGAAGGAGGAGGAGGAGAAGAAGGAGGAGGAGGAGGAGGAGGAGGAGGAGGAGGAAGAAGAAGAAGAAGAAGAAGAAGAAGAAGAAGAAGAAGAAGAAGAAGAAGAAGAAGAAGAAGAAGAAGAAGAAGAAGAAGAAGAAGAAGAAGGCGGCAGTGGCCAAAGAAGGGATATCTGTGCTACCAGCACTAAAGCCCTATAGCTCTCTCTATATTCTGATATTCACATGAATGTTTTTCTGCTTGGGGAATATAGTAAAGGGAAAATGGACCTGAAAAACGCTGAGAGCCTTCTTAACACTGTGATTCTGGAATACCAATAGGCAACAGTTGTTGAACTTAGATGATTAGTGAGTGTTTCAATACCACTACTCCTAGCAACAGATATCCTCAATTGCATTGATATTAGCAGTTTTATATTCTGTTCAGTTCTGTAAAATGTCATTAGGAATTCAGTATTCTATGAGCTAGAACCAGTTTATGTCACTGTAAACCTATAACATCGTCTGAACAACAATTAATAAATAAACAAAATGATAACTTAGAACTATGCATTTCCCATATTTAAAAATAATGCAACTTAGCTGAGCAGTGGACCATGAGATGGACAATCTGAAATATAGGATCAGGGAAGTCTTGTTTTGAGAAAATCACATTTATAGTGTGATATAATTTATCCAGATTGGACCTCAGAAAAAGAAGAAAAAAATAAACATTTAAACTTGGAAATAATTTAAGCAAAGAGAAGCAAGTGTTGAGGTGAAAAGTCATGTCCAAGAAGATCTACATCTTTTGAACTTCATGTTAAAAGCAACAGGAAATTACTGAGGATCTTTGAGTATTAGGGGGACATGATTAATTCTCTGTTCGGAAGTTCGCCCTGACTGCCGAGATTGCAGAGGGGCTCCTGAAAAGACCACTCTAGACATTTCTCATTAGTCTATTGTAATGCATGAAAAAAGATGGAGTCAAAGCACAGTTCCAATGTAAAGCAACAGGCCTAAGTAATTGAAGAAATACAGAGAACAAAGGCCTGGCAGAGATGCTTCCCACATTTCTTGCTTGAGCAGCTACAGATGGAAGAGTTTGGGGCCCTGGAGGTGGATCAGGAACTCCTTCTAGACAAGTTGACTTTTAAGATATGTACGGAAGCAGCATTTGGTTGGATATCCAAATCCGTAGCGCAGGATAGAAAGTGACTGTGATGAAGATACAGATTTGGAATTTGTCAAGCTATAGATGGTATTTAAAGACCAGCGAAGGGGGGGACTTCCCCTCCCCTAGGAAGAATAAAAAGTGAGAAGAGAGAAGGCTGGGGAAATGAGATCTCGTTACTGCTAGAATAAACTACTGTTAACTGTCATTGAGAGGGTTTGTCATGGAGCCCACAAAGAATAATGGGCAAATTTTGCTTTCAATTAAAATGATGGTGTTGAGATGTCAGGGAGGTTTGCTCTGACTTTTCTAGGCCACTCTAGTATTTGGCTTCTCTCTCTCTCAGGCCTGAAACTCTCTTGTTAAATAGGAATAGAGGATTTGGTTGAATGTGCATTATTTACAGTGAGGCATTAGAATTTCTTCCCAGAGCACCATTTGCAAACCTGTAGTCTGAATGTGCTCACTAGCCACGTCAACTGAAAGAATGTCCATATCATGAGCCAAGAAGTGTGTCACAAGGCCAGCCACTCAGACAACTGATGGAAATTCAGTATCTAAATTACAAGAAAGGACCTACTGGATTCTTCTTCATTCAGCTCCTAGGTTGACAGTAAAACAGAAGCTTTCATCTTGATTTCAGACCTCCAAATCTATAGCATTTTTCTAAAATCTTACAGAACATAATTGAAGGTTATTTAAAACTTCCCAAAACTGTCAAGAGTCTGCCATTTAGCTTGTGTTTCAAATAGGCCAACTTTGACATGTACCTTTCCTATTATTTTTTAAAATTTTATTTTTTTGAGATTATAATATGATCACATCATTTTTCCCTTCCCCTTTCTCCCTCTAAACCCTCCCATATACCTCTGCCAACTCTCTTTCAAATCCATGGCCTCTTTCTCATTGATCATTATTACACACACACACACACACGTATACATATATATCCGTATATGCCTAAATACATAAATATGATTTGCTCAGTCTGTATAATGCTACTATCAACTTTTTTCAATATATACAATATAAATGATGTACTTATAGACCTACCTAGGTCTAACAAAAGAAAGAGATTGAAAATGGGAGAAGAAATATGCAAAAGTTGGTATTACAAGGCCTCATCAGAGAAAAAAAATAGACTAGAACTAATTTGGAAATTTTCCTGAAGTGGCCCCAAAAATAATCCTTTTCAGCCAAATTTATACAGTTGTAAAGAGCACTTCATGATACACTAGTGTCCTGTTGATCACATTAGTCGATTCAAGATTATGATAGAACCATCCCAAATACATTTTTAAGGCCCTAAAGAACAAGGGACTAGGAGCACATATTCTCAACTGTTTGGTCTCTGTGGTAGGTTGTTAAGGTGTGCTTAAAACCATTGCTTCCACCTTTTGAAGTATAAGAACCATGGACTGGGTGTTTATTAAGGTAGAAGTAGAAAAAGACAAGATCTCCTGAGTAAATTGGGAGCATGGAGACCATGGGAGAGGGTTGAAGGGGAGGGAGAGGAACAGAGGGGAGGAGAGAAAACTGTATAGCTCAAAAAAAATCAATAAAAGACTATGCATAAAAAAAAGATAGATTCTGAGAGCCATGTGGTGGTGGTGCACACCTTTAATTCCAGCAAGCGGGAGGCAGAGGCAGGCGGATCTCTGTGAGTTTGTGACCAGCCTGACCTACAGAGCTAGTTCCAGGACAGGAACCAAAGCTGCACAGAGAAATTCTGTCTTGAAAAACAAAAACAAAGACAAACAAACAAAGATAGATTTTGAGGTTCTGATCTAGCAGACCAGAGTGTAGCCCATAATTTTGCTTCTCTAACGTGTCTGAAGGTAACGCAAATGCTGCCAGGCTAAGTGCTGTAGTTTTTTCCTACCCAGTCACTCAGAGAATCCCAAGGGGAATAAGTCTCAGCTGCTGACAATGATGACTTGCTCAGCAGCTCTGTCACTATGCATTTCTTTCCTTCCCCAGTTTGATGTTCAGCTCTGAGGCTCATCTACCAGTGTTTTGTGGGAGCATCTGCCTTATAAGCTACAAAACTCAGGCCCAGGATCTTTTTCTTAGATTAATTCAAAACAAAGCAAAGGTAGCGTATGCAGTGTGAACAGGGATGAATGGGCAGAGATGGGAACAAAGAAGAAAGGAATGAGAAAAGGTTCTCCAGGCTGCGGTTCCTGCTCCTGTAAAGAGTTCAAGCTGCTGCCACTGAGGTGCTGACATATCTAGCTGTGTCTTCACAGTTCAGACTGGAACTCAGGACAGAGCCTTTCATGGACCCAGCCTTGGGGTAATGCCCAATTTTTGGTTGCCCAAATGCCCAAGTTCAAAGCTGAAATAATTTTGAGCTCCTTGCTGTCTACTAGCCTTTCTTATCTACTTGGTCATCAGATCTTGTCACTTCAGCAAACTCTGTCCAAGGGTCTTTCCTCATCCACATCATCTCTTCCCAGGCCAGAACTTCATCCTTGTTCTCTTGTCAGATGAGAGAGAAATGAATGATTTCTTTGTCTTAGTCTAGTTCCTTTGTTTAAAACTAAAGAAGTTTTTTAAAAACTTAACAAAAACCTTCATAGTTTGCTTAATAGCATGAAAATATGACCAGTCCTATCAAACCTACTCATTCTTCAGATAAATATCAAGATCAAAGAATGTTTTCTGTGATGCGTTATCTAGGTACTTCTTCAAGATCTCATTTCTTCAAAGCTTATCTTCCATGCTTAGGTCATATTGAATTGCTTCTATTTCCCCAAAGAGAAACACTTTCACCTCCATGTTTCTACCCATGTGATTAGAATTCAATTACATAATAACATTTATTGAACTCCAAGGTTGTGCTAGACACTATTCTCAAATTAAAAAAAAAAAAACTTGCAAAGCTGAAAGCAAAGGTGAGAAAAATTTTGCCTCTGTGCCTCTTACCTTCTAGCAGGGTGATAGAGGCAACAGGCAATTCTTCAATGGGTAGAATATCAGGTGCTGGCATTGCCAAGGAAAAGCATAAAGCAGGAAGGGTAATGTATGAGAGAGCAAGAAGTACAAGTTTAAGTACAAGTTTAAATGCATTGAATAGAAAATGGAACATTTGGCCAAAGTCCTGCTAGAGGGAGTTATCTGGGGAACATCATCTCTGCAGAGAGAGAGCATAGCAAAATCTTTGACCTTGTTTCTCAGTTTCCACCCAGCTTAATTTACCTCATTCAGTCCTCACGATTCCTCCTAGATGGCTCCCTTTCCCTGGGGTCTTTCTTGACTCCTCTGTCCACTCTCTATTAAGAATCCAATCTTGGTGCTCTCGGAGTATATAGTCACATGCTCATGACAGATCGAAAATATTGGTGTTATTAAACTGCAGTTGACATGTATAAAGTACCACTGAATGACAAGTATGGCGCTAATGATTTATATGAATAACTTCACAGGCCTCATCGCTCCTGGAAGAAGGTGTATGTTTTATTTTATATCATTTTCTCAGAGAAGAAATTGACATTCAAAGAAGTTCAGGAATTTTCTCAAGTTCTTCATGGATTCACTTTCCCCCCAAGAACTGAGTACTTCCGGGGCATCATTCAGGGGATGCTGGTATCAAAATTCAATGCAAACCTCATCTGACCACTACTTGAGAGACTGCACAGGCAGGGTGAAGCAACAGTGATTTCAATTAGAGGGTCTAAAGGAATAACGTTGGGACAGATGTTTTGGTTCACATGCCTGGTATAATCAAGCTGCTTCCCAGATGATCAACTCTGTGTTGTTCCCCAGGTGAGAAGCAGGTCTACAGGGAGTAACTCCAGGGAGCTGTTGATGGGATATTGGTCAACACTGTTCCCAAGCTATTTCATGAAGACCTCCAAGTCTCTGACATTTTTAAAATCCTTTTAAATATCCTAACATAACTCAATTCCCAAGTTTTAACCTATGCCATTCTTGCCTGGAGTTTAAACAATAGTAATCTTTTCGCTTGTCATTTTGGCTTGCTGTTATTTGTTTGCTTTCGAGACAAGGTCTTATATGCAGCTCAGAGTGGAATCAAACTCACAGTTCTTCTGCCTCGTTCTCAAGGGTACTAATATTACAGGCATGAGTCACAGCCCTTGGCCCAACTATTGACAATTTTGTCCCTCAAGGGGACATCAGCAATATCTGGTGACATGCTTTAGTAAGGGTAAAGAGTGAAGTACTACAGGAATGTGGTCAGTAGATGCTACCAATGTCAATTGACATCCCAACAATGTACAAAATATTGTACATTACCCAGCCTAGACTTCCTGATCTCAGTGTCTCTGTGATTACCATCCAATACCATGCCAGGAGCAGGAGCACTATCTTTAGTGTTGTTTAGTTGGGAGAATCCTCTTGTTTTTCATCTTATTAGGATGAATCATGGAGCTAAAATCTTAATGAAGTTGCTATGTCATCCTGTCATGCCTGCCACACCCTATCCAAAGGGTGTACACCTATACTTCTTTAAGGCTGTAGGGTGTCACTTCCAGAATGGAATGAAGAGTCTTCTTATGCCCAACTAGAAAATATAGCCTTCTTCTTCTTCTTCTTCTTCTTCTTCTTCTTCTTCTTCTTCTTCTTCTTCTTCTTCTTCTTCTTCTTCTTCTTCTTCTTCTTCTTCTTCTTCTTCTTCTCCTTCTCCTCCTCCTCCTTCTCCTTCTCCTTCTCCTTCTCCCTCTCCCTCTCCTTCTCCCTCTCCTCCTCCTCCTCCTCCTCTTTCTTTTCTTTATTCTTTTTTTTTTACTTTTCTCTCTTACTAGAGCACCTGGCCCTTGTATATTCAATGCTCATGTTGGAAGTGAATGCATTTTCAAATGGTAATTTGTTTCCAGTAATGTTCTATATTCAGCTACCTTCATTTCTACTGTGAAAGTGACTTTTTCTTCTCTGGTTTCCCCATTGGCTAGGAGCCATGAACACTACAGTGTCCATCCTTTTGCCCACACCATGTTCACATGAAGGTTCAAGTTCATTCCTATGCTACCCTCAAAACAACAATATGAATTCTAGCCATGGTGGGAAAGGATGACAAAAATAGGCTGCTTAAAAATCAAGCACTTTTGCACAGAAAAACAGCCGCTGGCACCTTCCTGTGAGTAACAGAAGTTTCTATTTTAAAAGGAAGACAGTCAAACAAGAGGCAACCTCATCACAATGCTGCTTTCCCAGATTTCTTGGCCACCCTCACATATCAGCCTCGATCAGACTGCTGGTATTTCATGACAGACCTCGTGACAATGCTCAGTAGTCTTGCAAGGAATAAAGACTTCAGCAAGAACTCACCTCTTAAAAGAGAAAAATGCATCCAATCAAAAATCCAGTTCTGTTGATCATGCCCACAGCACCTCACTTCTGTCCCTGGCAAATAGCAAGGTGAGCGGTAAGTTCTGCCAGAGGCCTTGCGCTGTTCAGATATTCTCCATCTCTCTCCTCCCAAGCAGTCAAGAAGGCACGTCCTTCTCTTGGCTTTGACGTCTTTGCCTCCCCAAACTTTCCTGAACATAGTACAAAGACTAGGATCCTAAAGCTAAACATCTTTTTCCTTCATCCTTATCTTTTCTTTGGTTTTTTGAGTGATCTGTGTAGGTTTTGGATGACATTCAGTGTAAGAAAACAGTGCTACTTACATCATTTTGACTTCCAGGTATTAAGCAATTGAAATTTCTAAGTTTGTTTGTATTTTTGTAGAATTGAAGGTTCTGTCACCCTCGGTGCCCAATAGGCTTTAAGAAACAATGCTAAACGTTTAGGAATACGTCAGTTCAGTACACAAAGGAAGCGGAAGAAATGATAAAATTCTGTGACCTAAACTGAAAAACATGATCACTATTCTTGGGCAAGAAGTAGGCTTTAGATTTCCCAGAAGCCAAGCGAGAATGAAAGACAGGGTGCAAGTACAAATCCACCCTGAGAGTCAGGTGCATCGAAAAGCAAGAGGCAGCGTTCAGCATCTCTCTGCAGAGTAGCCGAGTGCCAGCTTGTCCCAATATGAAGAACAGCCCCTAGTTGCCTGCACAGAGCCCCACTGTGCCTCTGAACTGCAGTCCAGGAGCCATGGTGAAGAGTGCAGAACCAGCACAGAGGACCTTGATTCCTTAATGAGAGCTTCCCAGCCTGGGGAGCAGTGTGCTCTCTGGATCTGTGCAAACTTCAGATGATTCACTGAGGCAGCGAAGGCTAAACACCCCAGTGCCTGTTCTCATCAGCAGCCTTTATTTTTATTTATGTGTTTCTGGTCCTGTTTCTGTCAATATATTTTTCCTGTGTGCAGGTGTCCATAGAGGCCAGAAAGAGGCATTGGATCCCCTGGAGCTGGAATTACAAATAGTTGTGTGCTGCCAGACACGTGTTGGGAACTGAACTCTGATCCCCCAAAGAACAGGAAGCACTCTTAAGTGCAGAGCTATCTCACTAGCCCCTTTGCTGCATTTATTAAGTGACTTTCATAGCCAAGAGGCTACACATTCCGTAATCAGGATTACTCAATAGGAAGGATTTATAAAAAACTTGAGGGTGTCATGCTCTGGTTCATGATCTTCATGTATCTCAGTGCATAAAATCCTCTCAGTCACCCCAGAAAAGAACTCCATCATTTAATAAGAAAATCAAGGCCCAGAATTCTTCAATGTTGTAACCATCTCCTTTTTTTAAAGACATCATCTCCTTATAAATCACAGGCAGGTCTCAGAGATTTGTCTCCTTCCTTCATTTCCTGAAAGCTGGAGTTACAAGCCTGTGTCTACCACCATACCCAGCTTAATAATAATGATGTGATGAAAACTATAATGTATGTGCTATAAAATCTGTTCTTTAAAAGTATACAATTCAAGGATTTTTAGCCCAACATCATAATCAATTTCAGAAAACTATCATGCCGAAAGAAAGACTGTTTTTATAGAGTCTCTGCATTTCCAGGTCCGTGCAGTCATTAGTTGGCTTTCTATCTCTCTTGACTTGCCTTTTAGGGACGTTCTTTATAGGCAAGTTTATGTAATATATGGTCTTTTGTGACTGGCTTCTTTCATTTGGTGTTTCCAAAGGTCACTCATAGCTCATATCAGAGCTTCATTTCTTTTTATTGCCAAAGAGATCACAATCCTGACCACTCCACTATTCTTCTCTGTGAGGCTTATATCATCATCATCATCATCATCATATTATACATGAGAAAACAAAAATTATGTAAAATGAAGGAATTTATTTTCCCCAGATCACACAGCCAAAGGCAGATGTAGAATCTGCTGTCCCCAAATCCATACTGAAGTCCTATTGAATTGCTCCCAACATGTAATTCCTTAGAGAAGTGACCCCACCAGGAAAATTAGCCACAAGGGTCCTAGTATCTTTCTTTTTGTTTCCATGTAAAGCAATAAAGTTCTCAGTGAGCAAAATGGACCTGAGGGTTGAGCTCAGAAGCAATTTTTGAGTTTGTATAAAGGGTCTCACCATTTACACTTTAGTTTCTTCTCTTGTAAAGGAAGAATAATGAGACCCACATCATTGAGTCGGGAGACACTACTATGACATGTATTGGCCAGTTAGCTACACTGAAGGGGCTTCATCAATAACACCAATCTGCAGGGATCAGGGGTGGGGGGGCGGACCCAGAACAATAAGAGATTGAGCTGAAGGAAGACAGGAGAAAGTGACAAAATTAGGATTGCAAAAGAATGTTGCAAGAGCTCTCAAGCCCCTGACGCTAGGAGAATGAGCAGCAGGGCACATTTGAAAGCACAGTTTAATCTACACGCACATCTGCAGGGAACACTAAGGGAGCATGGCAGTCTTTCCTTCCTTCTGTCCACCTGTGAGTGCCCCAGGGGTGATCTGTTTTAGTTCTTTTTTTATAAATCACTTGAAGTAAAAGAAATGAGAAACTTGTGGTAGGCATGGCGACTACGGTGCATTTCCGGGGAAGCCTAAATAGGCTGAAACGGTAAGCTGAATACGAGCACGCCAATTACATATTCCCCCAGATTTATTTCTGCATTCCTCTTCATGCAATTAGAGAAGATAAGTATTGGGTTCAGTATTCACAGTGGGTTTCTGCGTTCATTTGAAAAATGAAATCATTTATAATTAATTGAAAATTGTCGTTTTTGGAAGTATTGCAAGCCTATTTTTAAGGTCTTACTAGGACTCCATGTATTAATTTGGAAAGTGCAGATATAAAATAGGGGATAGGAAAAGACAACCAACTAAAGCATGCGATTCTAAAGGGGGAGCAGAAGGGGAGGATGATTCATATCACAAGGTACGAAAGGTCAAGTCATTTCAATCAAGTGGACTCTTTCCTTTCTCAAGCGAAGCCTTTAGTTCATTAGTTCAAGTGATGTGCACCTATAGGTAAAGTACAATGCCTTTCCTGTTGCTTTCCATTCCTTGTCAATGCAAACTAAAAAACAAACAAATGAAGTTGTTTGTATAAAGGGAGCAGAGGGAGGTAAGCAAGTCTAAGTACATTTTTAGATTGCATAGACCACTTGGGCAAACTATACATGTTGAACCCAAATTATCGATGCATCAAGGCCTGGACTCTTTATATATTAATGTAAAATGTTTATATTTTGGAGGGTGAGAGAAGCAACACTTTATAAAAAGGCTGCTTGGCACCATCGAGGGCTATTTAAAGATCATGCCTGCATTGATTCAACGAATAATTCATAAGTACCTTTTACACTGAACACAAGAAACAAGTGACTTGAAAGCTTGTTCTGGGTAGTAAACCTCACTTTGGTGGCCATAGACAAAGAATGCATGCCTGTACCTGAAATAACTGTCCCTTGCCCTCTGTCCTCCATTTATTTGAGATGGGATATAGCACTGATTCAGGCCTAGAGGACAGCCGCGAGTGTAAAGTTGCTGTGTAGTGTAAAGAGGACCTTATCTTCTTTGGATACACAGACGTGTATCCCCAAGCACTATGTTAGAAAAACCCCAAATCAGCCAAGTACAGGAGAATCAGGACCCTCACTGAGGGTTCTAGCAGACTCTTCACTAACAATATCAGCAGCTTGTAAGGTCAGCCATCTCGGCTAAGTGAGTCAAGTTAGGAGAGGATCTTGCTGGTCCTTTGGAAACCCTTGACAAGCAACACTGGTCAATGCTATGTGGAGTAAAGTGGTAATCATAGTTAAATCCCTATATGACAGAAGAAGAAAATGAAACTTGGAGAAAAGTCATTTGCCCAAGATGTCCCAGCTAACCAGCATTCCAGTGGCGGAATCACTACCCCATCCACTCATTTACCATGAAAGCAGGATGCCCTGCTTAGCTTCAGAAAGATTCTGGGGAGCCACTTCCATAGCCTAGGCCTTGCATGTCCACTATTAAGATAGAGACTCTACTCATCTTCCCACATTCTCTAACCATCATCTCTCCACCATGAGTGTTATGCATGTTTATCCATGATGTATGTGTGCATGTCTGTGTGTATAGATGAGAAATATTGAGACACTTCTATCTTGTTTTTGGCCCATCAATGCAAGTCTAGTTTGTCTTCACTTGGGGTATAATGAAGACAGGTGGACCAGTCACACCAAATCCTTTGGATTTTTAATAAGTCTAACAACTCTTTAAAAGAAAAAGAGACCTCTTTCTTCTTATGGGGAAGAGGGGAAAGAAAATCCATTTCTCTAGCACCACCGCGTCACAAAGATTCTCAGCCCTGGCTCATATTCTCTCTCTCTCACCCCCACAGGATAGTTTAAAGCATTAACAGGAAAATCCTCACCCCTACTGAGCTTGTCACAAACATGTTCCTTGACATACATGCATTTGGGCACAGATAGGAAAGAAGATGGTATAGGGCTGTTTCTCATATGCCAGCAATGGCTTTTGGTCATGGAGGATAGATTACAGGGCACCTTAAGAATGTGCCCTGTATGAGAGCCAGAACCTTTTCAGTTCCTTTCCTCTTCCCCTTATAGAACAATACACCCATTTTAGGCACATGTGGGGTCTTGGTGCCTTGAAAGAAGGAAATGGAAGGTATTCTAGAAGAAGAGAATCCATTAAGAGAAACTGAGACTAAACCTGTCTACTGAATACCACTCTAGCTAGCTTTTCAAGTTAGAAAAGCCTTGAGTAGTAGACTCTATCTCCTGTAATAGACCCTATGTTTTCCTAAATGTTAAGAACAATGAATACAAAGGATGAATGATGGAAATACAGGAGAAATGAATGGGATGGATTTCATGAAGGAGAAAGAGTTCTACCTTAGGGATTCCTGCTGCTTGTAACCCTCTCCCGTGGCTCTTCTCTACCTGAAAATAACCATTCATTTTGAAGTCTGTCGGCCATGCTAAATCATGAGCTCTTTGACAAAAGCCATCCCGTGTGAGGTAAATTTGCAACCCCATTTTGGGCAGTGCTGATATGTACATTGAGTGATTGAGGAAGAATGAGCAAATTTCTTCATTTCTGTGGTTCTCTTAGTCGCTGGCATCTTCCTCAGGGTCCAGATTCCTTGTTCTACCTCTTCATCATCCGTGGGTCACAAATCATGATATGATGGGAAAGACCTGATGAAAATGGTCATTGACCAAGGTAAGAATCCCAAATTCATGAATCCTCCTCTCCCACACACTCCATCTTTCATAATCCGAAGATAGAGGCAGAGAAAAAAACATACAAGGTATATTACTTTTGCAGAAGAATCCAACTCCAGTGTCGGTCTTCATTTCCAGTCATGAAAATGACACGAAGGGCTCTAGGCTGAAAGGTCACTTAGCCGCGTCTCTTGTCTTCCCCGCTCTGGACCCACAGTTAGAGTGAAGTAAACCAGGGAGTCCATAGGAAAATCATGTAAAGCCACACAAGCTGTGAAGAAGGCACTTGCTATTTCAGCTGGTCTCATGTCAGTCGCGGGGCATTCTTAGGACAGAGCATGGAGAAAAGAGAAAGCTCAGAATGCCAGTGTACTCCAGGGAAATTGCTACCTCGTAGGACCAGGTCTTACTCAGTTTTCCTATTAGCAAAGATACTGGAAGCCCTTGGAGCATGGTGCCATAAATGACATTGATCTTAATTCTTCATTAGTATTTATCCTTTAAGGTAAAATTCGGGCCTGGGAATAGGATAAGAGCTTCCTCCAGAGACAAGAGGGGCTCTGAAATCACAGATCCCGAAGAAGGGTGATTCATGCCAGAACTTGCTGGCTTGATTTCCTCTGTGGCAACATCACTATACCGATCCCTGCTTTCCTGCCTCGTCTTCGGCCCCCTCGGTTTTCACCTCGACACTGGCCATCTCTCTCAGCCTTGAGGTTTCTGTGTGCCCTGTTTTAGAAACAGAGAGCAAGCCTTCTCTTCTGACCAATCTTAGGAACTTCATGTGTGTCCCCCACACTCTCATGTTTTCTCTGCTGGGGAGGTGCCTATCTACCATCTGTCACCCCTGTGCACACATGTAAACACAATCCCACACACCTCCTTGACTTTAGTAAATGTGATGCTTGCACTCAAAGCATCCAACTTTGGGGTTCTATTTTGTATACTTTTAAGATCAATTTAAGTTATATTTGATATAATATGGAAGTTTTGAGAGATTTGAGCCTTTGAAAGAAGATGAGAAGGGGCCTCTCCTTACACTTTGCACCCTCCACCATGTCAATCACTTTGGCTAGGACAGGCATCTAAAACACTGAGATACCATCTTCACTCCAAGGACTCCCCCTCCCCTTCCAAACTGCTTTCGTCTCCTGCCTTTAGAGCATCCACCAACAGCTCACGAGGCTGAACATGAGTTAATACCTAGTGTTGAGCAAAGTCAGAATGAAATGTATCAATCACTTAACTAAAAGCACACTTCAAAGGACACAGTCAAGCAGATAGCAGCAGCTCTGCGCAGATGGCTCTGGCAGGCGTCTGATGAAGACACTGCTTTGTCATGCTTCCAAAGAGCATCTAAGCAGACAGAGTCACCTTTTAAAGGCTCGTGGGGGAAAACGCTTCCCGTGTTAGGAGCCAGGGTGGAGGAAAGAAAAAGTAGAGTACCCTCAGCAACGATCCTACTTCATGCCTCCCTCGTCTGTCACCAGCACTCACACGTTGGTCTTGCTGGAACTGGATCAGGTGCTCCAAGCTACAGATGAGGAGACAGCGCCTACTTTTCTGTTCACACACACAGTGGGTAATGTTGCCTGCGAACCCTGGAGATCAGGAATTCTTTGTCCTTTACCTCTCAGGTGCCGGGGCACCCAGCTTCTCCAGGTGAATGTACTAGTCACAAAAGCCAGCCAGGAGAGTCGGGGATTTGGAATGGAAGGCAAAGGTACTACAAGGTTTCTGTTCATACCTCTAACCATCTCTATTACTTTATAGGCTAATGAATGCTTCACTTCCTTTGCTGGGTCTTCTGCAGGATGCTTTGGTCTTGAGCTAGGTTACCAAGGAGATCCTGAAGCAGAAGTTGAGCAAATGCTTTACTCAAGGATGCAAAGAAAGCTTGGAGTAGACCTTATTCGCTTCTTCAATCCCACCTGCCATATTTATGTTTGAACTGCCCTCGCCTGGGTTCACAAGAAGGAAAAGGACACTGGAGTGTGGAGGAACAAAACAGATGTCCTCGGTCGTAAAGCAACCTACCTCAGCCCCACAACGCTGATTGAGATGCTGAAACATACTGGCAGAGACAAAAGCAAAAATAAATCTTGCTCAAGATTTAAAAAGGCTCCCCACAGGAAGTGCTCTCACGGAAAGATAGTCAGGAGAATGTCTACCTGTCACTGAAGGATAGGCTGCATCCCTTACAACAATTGCCGCATGCGAGTCTGTTGTAACCAGGGAGGGTCGTAGAGATTTGATTCCATAAAAAGCGGCTTGTAAAAATAAAGCTCAATTCTTGGCATGCATTGCAACACTTCCTCTGCTCCAAACTTAATACTGAAGCCACCCACAGGACCGCTGTCATAGCCAAATACAGTAAAGAATCAAGTCTCCTCACAGGAGGCCCGCGAGAACGGCATCCCACAGCCAGCTTCAGGTAACAGTACAAACAGGCTGTGGGGGCTCCAGCGCAGGATCCCTGTGTTTGCTTCATCGTGGCAAGTCAGGGGTGCTCTACAGGTTGTCTCTAAGTACTGCTCACAAATATAGGCCTGTAGGCCGCAGAGACGAAGATCCCCGGCACTCGGAATTTCTGACTCTAGGGGAAGCAATTCTCAGTTTGCCAGATTCCGTAAAACACGAAATGGTGACCACAGAGCCAAAGACCTCTCATGTGATCTCTGACTAACCCCCAGTGCTCTTTCAGCTGCCCTGGTATATCTGCTTTCCTCTATAGTTTACTAACCTTCCCCACATATAATTCTTTTCCTCCCAGCTAAACCGTAAGTTATACGCGGTCAGATACTGTCCAGCCCTAGACGGCATCTTTCAGACATTAGGACCAACCTCCTCAAACAACCTTCACATCGCTTGCCTTCACAAAAAAAGAGCTATATTCCAATATGTTGCATCATTCAAGCTCCAGTCATGATTCATCGGCTCTAATTTATTTCATTTCCTTGCTCCCTGAACTATTTTCTTGATATTTTGGCTTTGCAGTCTGCCTGTCTGCAGATGATCAACCCTTGCTTCTTATATTTAGCTTTGAACATGGGGCCTTCTTGAGCATCCAGCAAGAAAACTGACTCCAAAGACAGCCTTTTTTAGTCTAAATCCTGAAACCACCGCTTATCAACAGAGGGATCCTGGGAAAGCTAGTTTAGTTCCCAGAGTCTTGGCTTTTTCCAACAATAAAATGGAGTCTATTTAATATTTCCTTGAACTGAGAAGATGAGATGAATTTTTAATTAGACAATTTGAATAATATCCAATACCATGGAATTCTTCAGTAATTATTACCAGTTGGACACTTCTTCTTGCGACTTCAATGACCACATGAATGCTTGGGAGTTTAAGGGCTGTGACAAAACCCGGTGTCACCCATCTTCCAGGTACTTTACATGTCATGAGTGACTCCAGGTTTACTCGGAAAGTTGGAAGAGAAAACATCCATGTCTGCTACACAGGCACACTATGCCTGATACAAAGAAAGAAATTTGTAAATGTTACGACGGTCGTATCTGGTGATTGATTTGTTGTAGGCTCCAGCTTCTTAAAATGGAGCTCCACAGAGCTGCAGCTAAATTAAACACAAAAGGTTTTTCTTTCCCCTTTAAAATTGATTTTCTCTCAAAGAAACACCTATCTTGGGCTTCACTAGATGGCAAAACTCACAAGTAACCTGTAACATTTCCTATACAACCATCCATTCCCGGTCTCCACACGTGAGTGGATACAAAGAAGGACAATTCACTTGGTCAATTAATTTTTTCGTCCAAAATCCTGCCTTAGGTAGTTACTGTCTGGTTGGGTTTTTTTGTTTGTTTGATTGATTGATTGATTGTTTTGATTTGGTTTTGGGTTTGGGTTTTTTGTTGATTTTATTGAGCTATACATTTTTCTCTGCTTCCCTCCCTTCCTCTCTTCTCCCCTTCTAATCTCTCCCATGGTCCCCATGCTCCCAATTTACTCAGGAGAGCTTGTCTTTTTTCATCTTTCAATGTTGATGAGATCCATGTATGTTTCTCTTAGGGTCCTCATTATTGTCTAGGTTTTCTGTGAATTGTAGGCTAGTTTTCTTTGTTTTATGTCTAAAATCACTCAAGAGTGAGTACATATGATGTTTGTCTTTCTGTGTCTGAGTTGCCTCACTCAACATGATGTTTTCTAGATCCATCCATTTGCCTGCAAACCTCAAGATATCATTATTTTTTTCTCCATTGTGTAAACGTACCACATTTCCCTTATCTATTCTTTTGTCGATGGGCATTTATGTTACTTCCAGGTTCTGGCCTTGACAAATAATCCTGCTATGAACATAGTTGAGCACATGTCCTTGTGATATAATTGAGCTTCCTTTGGGTATATATTCAAAAGTGGTATTGCTGGATCTTGGGGAAGGTTATTTCCTAACTTTCTGAGAAATCGCCATCCTGATATCCAAAGGGCTTGTACCAGTTTACACTCCCACCAGCAATGCAGGAGTTTTCCCTTTTCCCCACAACCTCTCCAACATAAGTTGTCATTAGTAGTTTTGATCTTGGCCAATCTTACTGACATAAGATGGAATCTCAGACTTATTTTTGATTTGCATTTCTCTAATAGCTAAGGATGTTGAACATTTCCTTAAGTGTCTTTCAGCCATTTTAGATTCCTTTGTTGAGAGTTTTTTGTTTAGGTCTGTACCCCATTTTTTTCAGTGGATTATTTGTTATTTTGATGACCAATTTCTTGAGTTCTTTGTATATTTTGGAGATCAGACCTCTGTCTGATGTGAGGTAGGTGAAGATCTTTTCCCATTCTGTAGTCTTGGGTAGGTAGAATTAACATTGTAAAAATGGCAATCTTATCAAAAGCAATCTACATATTCAATGCAATGCCCATCAAAATTCCAGCATAATTCTTCTCAGACCTTGAAAGAACAGTACTCAACTGCATATAATAGGGCAAAAAACCCAGGATAGCCAAAACAATTCTGTACAATAAAGAAACTTCTGCAGGCATCACAATCCCTGACTTCAAACTCTACTTCAGAGCTACAGTACTGAAAACAGCCTGGTATTGGCATAAACACAGACAGGAGGACCAAATGGAACCAAATCAAAGACTGGATATTAATCCACACACCTACGAACACCTGATTTTTGACAAAGAAGCAAAAAATACAAAATGGAAAAAAGAAAGCATATTCAACAAATGGTGCTGACATAACTGGATATCAACATGTAGAAGAATGAAAATAGACCCATATCTATCACCATGCACAAAACTCAAGTCCAAATGGATCAAAGACCTCTCAGCATAAAGCCAACAGCACTGAACCTCATAGAAGAGAAAGTAGGAAGTGCACTTGAACGCATTGGCACAGGAGACCACTTCCTAAATACTTAAACCCCAGCAGCACAGACACTGAGAGAAAGCAAAGGACAAGGTGAACTATCTGGTTGTTAAAACAAGGCTAAGACAGAAAATTTATCAAATCATAATAGAAAGTACATAATTAAATAGTGAGTCCAGTAAATGGTGAAAATTGTGAATAGAATCATTCTGAAGAGATGTATCGGCTAGTGGAGTGGATCATAGCACTCACTTGATGGATGATTAATAAATGAAGGCGTATTCGATCAGCTCAAAAACAACAGTTATAATTTAATAACTGAAAACGGGGAAACTCACACGACCTGGGTAAAAGTTCCGGTATCCAACTGGCGGTGTTGGGTCTGGCGAACACTGTGCAAAGAAGAGGGCACACCTGGATTCCCAGGTTTTCTTCCCTGGCCCCAGGTGGCCACACCCTAGCCAAATGTGATTGGCTGAGCTTCCCCATCAAATAAAACCTCAGAGACAGAAACTGAGGTTCAACCTGAAGGTCAGAAAAGCAAAACAGCCAGCTACTGGCTCTTACCTCTATCTACCTCAGTCCAAAATGGCAATCCTGCCTCCAGAAAGCCTCAGAATGAGACCATGACTGAGAGCTGACTCCTCCTGTTTTATAATCCTCTCTAGTGCTGGGATGAAAGGTGTGCACCTCTACCACCTGGTTTCTATGGCATGCTAGTGTGGCTACTGGGGCTAAAGGTGTGTGTCACTACTGTCTGGTCTGTAAAGCTGGCCAGTGTGGCTGTTTTACTTTTCCCATCCTTAGACAAGCTTTATTTATGAAAATAGCAATGAAATGCCCACTACACCACTACACTCACTCAACATTTTTGTGTGTGTGTGTGTGCTATCTGTATGCTAGTTTCCATGCTGAGCTCTGGAATTAAGAGAAATATGGTGTGGCCTTTCCTCCCTGCAGTCCTCCGTGGTATTACAGACTTGGAGCTTAGGGAACTGACTGATCCAACCCAGGCACAGTGACCTCATTCGCCTTGTCAGTGTCTGGTCCTTAAATGGCTGTTGAGGTTGAGAAGGTTGGTTTCTGAGACAGTTTAGGGCTCAAGAAAGCATTAGAGAGAAACACCTCCCTTTTCTTCTGGAAACTGCTATGTGTGTATCGGAAGTCCATTATTTCTGTTGCAACTACCTTCTTGCCACCAGCTTGGAAATGGGAAAAAAGGAAAGGAGCAAGTGGGGAACCCGAGATAGGATGACCACAGCACAACAGAGTTTTTACAGCATTCTACTCTGGGGCTTGCCATTAAGCAAGCCCAGATAGTTCTTTAATGTTTATGTTAGCTTGTGTTCTTGCTACACGAAGCTAGACACATTCTAACTCAGAATATATGAAGACAAATGAGACATGAACAGTGTTTATGAAACTAATTAGCTGGTGTTAACAGACATGGAATTCCACAGCACTGCAGTTTATTAACTAAGTACAATAAAAAGAATGTTCTGGGGATGAGCGTGGATCAGGAGGAATCGGCAAAGATTTAAGAACGGTAGCTTTGACAGCTTCAATTAGTTCTTGAAAGTGAGTCAGGAAATGATGGAAAGAGTGAATAATTAAAACTGCCCTGGAAAATCTCTACAAAATTGGGCTTAATCTTTATTCCTTCAGCATGTTAGCTGTTGGCTTCAAACTCACGGTCCTCCTGAATGCTGGGATGACGAGTATACACAGCCACATTCTGCTCTTATCGTATTTTAAGAGAGGAAGCAGAGAGCATCTCCCTAAGATTAAAGTAATAAATATTTTCCTTTCGAGGAATCCCTGTGTCTGGATTAAAGCTGAAGGCTTCTCTTTTAAAGGCTATTGCTTTTCATCTCTGGAGGTTGTGACTGCCTGCGAAATGCCAGGAAACCAGAGCACATCCCCTGTCTTGGTGGTTATGAGGTTAGGAAACCAAAATGCATTTTCTCTGTGTGATAGCATTAGATGGCGAGAACCACCCAGATTAGGTTAGGCAGGGTTCTTTAGCAGAAAAAAAAAAAAGCCAATTGAAAAATACATGTGTATATTTAATGTATTAAAAGTGAATTCTTAAGTTGGCTTACACGCTAAGGGCTGGATAGTCAACAGTGTTTGTCTACATGATTGAGAACACGGCAGGAGGCCGTAGAGGTCCCTATCTGGTGCTGAAGACATGCAGGACTCCTGATGTCTCATGTCAGTGGCTGAGGTCAGCAGCAGAGACGCATTCACAGAAGTGAGGGTATGGGTGGTACTGCACTTTCCTGGGACCTCTTTCTATCTGCCCTGCCTGCTGGAAACTTTCCTGTCACTATGGTTGGGAAAGCTGTGGTATAGAAGCTTTGGTTGGGGTTTAGCTCTTCAAATTAGCTTTCACAGCTTTTTAAACATTCTAAGCATTTCATACATGCCTACAATGAAATATACTCATATAGATCCATTCCCCTGTCTAACTTTTCCTACATCCCCTCAACATGTACCCTTCCCAAGTTCGACTTCTTTTTTATAGCTCTCTAAATTCAATCAGTGTTGCCCATAGGTTCATGAGTGTGGGGGCTGTCCACTAGAACATGTCCTACAATTGGTAGGGTATAGAATCAAGATTCAAACCCAGTGCGGTCTGATCCAAAAGTGTAACTTCTTAATATCTGTAAGCTTCTTTTTTAGTAGATCAGACATGGTAAATCAAACTACTAAGCAGTTTTGGAGACCTTACTGGTTTTCCCCAGAGGTTCACTAAGAAAGTACCACAGCAGATTTATTCCTAGTAAGAAGGATAGTAGAATTACTCCTCAGGAGTAAGTAATGTTGTCACCAGACTGTATGAGTTCTTAAATGAAAAGTCCCAGGGCAAGGCACAAAATATTTCCCTACAAGTTACTGATCAGATGTTTCCTAAAGATCTTCCAAACAGCACAGGTGAACACCATTGTTTGGCTACCCACCACACTACAGGTTAAGGTCTTCCTTATTGCTAAGAACACCACACACTTTGGGTGTAGGACATAGAGAAACCAACCTCAAACTAACCAGGAAACTTCCTCCATGTTGGATTGCTTTCATAGTACTGGGACTTGCTAGTTAGGCTATTAGGGGAGGGAGGAAAAAAATCATTTCATAACATATAATTGACCCAAGAATGTTTTGAGAATTAAACTAGACAGTAGCCAAGATAAAAACAGCGCCTGACTCTAGCTGTCTTTCAACTAACATGCTGAGCTGAACGTGTTAAGAAGACCACATTGCCAGGCAGTGGTGGTACACGCCTTTAATCCCAGCACCCAGGAGACAGAGGCAGGTGGATCTCTGTAAGTTTGAGGCCAGCCTGGTCTACAAGAGCTAGTTCTAGGACAGGCACCAAAGCTACAGAGAAACCTTGTCTCAAAACAAACAAACAAACAAGCAAAAAAAAAAAAAGCCACATTACTCTCACAGAGCTTGTGCAATGATGCTGTTAGGGGTTGGATTTGAATGTCCTCCACAGGCCCATGTTATCAGAGTGCTTGGTCCTCAACAGGTGGCTAACTTGGGAGGTTGTAAAATCTTTGGGAGGTGGGGAGCAGCTGAACAAAGTGGGTTGCTAGGAGGTGGGCCTTCACGTTTCTAGACTAACCCCACTTCCCTCTCTCTTTCTACTTCCTGATCTTCAACAACGAACCATAAACCAGCAGCCCCAGTGTCCCACACTGTTGCAGCTCCTTGCCTGCTGTGATACAGTCCCCATCATGTGGGAACTGCACTATCATACCAAGAACTAGAATAAATCCTTTCTTCTCGATGTTGCATCTTGTCAGAGCTGGTCACAGTAGTGGGAAAAGCAAAAATACAAATTTCCAGTAAATGAGAACCTTTCATTTCTAATAATGCCTCTTTCACTATTTTCCTTGTGCTTTCCACCCCACATCCTAAATTCTGTTAACTCTGGAGCTGAGTCTCTGAAAAGCATCCCCCTACTTCTCTCCTCCTGCCAAAGACCGGGCCAGTATCACGCCAAGCACAGTTCTTTAGCTAAATTCCTTACGATCTAGGACTTTCTTGTTGGTGTCTCCCTCTCCACATGAGTCAATATTTCAACAGCCCTTGTAAAGTAGGGCTTCAGAGATGGGGGGGGGATTTCAAATGACAGAATGTTCCTTGATCTGGAGATTATATTTATACGATGAAACTAAAGTTCCTAGTCTATATGAATGCTCAGAGCTACACCTTCCCCTCCCCCCAGTCAATTAAAAACACCCCTGCCTTGACTGCTCAGCTCCCAGTCTGGCCCAGTCTGGCTCTTAAAGGATGCCCACATACTGAGAGGGCAGTGAAGCTGACCTATATAAGAAAGTGATAGAGGCGGGGGTAAGGGAGGAGAGAGATCATAGAACTTTGTAGCTTGGCTATCAGGGGTAAATATTTTTGAAGACGTTGCAGCGAGATAAGGGAGAAACAAATCAAAGAGGGAAAAGACGGTGACATTGCAGAGGGTCAAGCTGGCCTAGTAACAGGTTTCTCTTTGAAATTCTCTAAGAACTGCAAATCAGAGGCTTCAATTACCTCCAACTGGTTTTAATTATTAGGTTATGGTCTCTTAAGTATGAAATACCACTCTCTGCCTGGACTATATGGGTCACTGAATTTATAAGGTTACACATGTGAAAAAAATTAATCCTTTATAATAATTGCACTGATTGGTACTCCCTGCGCAGCACGAACTGTACAAAGGTTTCTATATTTACTACTGCATATAATATCCCAGCAGCCCTTTGCCATATATGCTCCGTATTCTTCACTTTTCAGAGAAGGAGACAATAAACTAGAAGAAAGAGAAGTGCCACAGTTACATCAGTAAATGAGGTTCTAGTTAGTGGTAAGACCCATGTTTCTCTGAACCAAACTCCCATAGCCCTCTCTTGAGGGAACAGCAGCCATGGTTGTCCAGAAAGAAAAAGGAGAAACATTCAGAGCTGTGAATCCGGAATCCCAAGGGCTTCTGAAACTCTAGGGAGTTCACACTGCTTAAAGCTTGACTCCTGGGCTGGCGGCGAAGCACTCATGCAATACAGAGATTGGAACCAAAATAAAATGATAATTGAGATATCCAGAAGAATCCTTAGAAAAAGATCCAAACTTTCAGAGGCTTCAGTCCCATTCCCCACACTGTCAATAGCACAATTTTAGTAAATAAGTATTTCCTATCTGCCTCCCCCCACCCCTGACCCAGAACACATCAATTTAGAAAACTTAAAACACACAACTAGGTTCATGAAAACGTTATTGATAAAGCTAACTCCTTCCTAGCTGACTTTTTATGGTTTCTGTTAAAATGCAAGCTAAACTGAATTCCGCAGTGGACTATACGTCATAATAATTGTACTCCATTTGTATGCAAATAGCTGAACTGGCATCTCTCGATTCCAGACTCTGGCTGTAAACTCATGTCAGTTTGGGGCTGATTCTAATTATGCATCTGATATAATAGGCGTTGAGTCAATGAGAAATTTCAGCACCGGTTTTGAGAGGTAACACTCATTCCTCACTGTGTGAAACTCGGGTTCGAAGGATATGTTGTCAAGAGAAAGTGCTGGGTGGTACCATTACTTAGTAACTGCTGAAACTGACAGCTATTTAATTCCTCTTAGTTACAGTGTGGAGGAAAGATGGGGAAAGCGACGAATCCCTGATAGGCTTACGGGATACTTAAATAACAACATGTACACAAAGTACTCAGGGAAATATCTGTAGATCAATGGATAGCGAGTCTTCTTGCTATCTATTGCCAGATCACTCTGAAGTCTAACCGGTACCTCAGAGTAGCATAGTCTTAATGAATGTCTATAGCCATGCCTCCAAAAAGGGATTCTATGTGGTGGAAACCCATCTGAAATAAAAAATAAAATAAAGAAATCATTTAACAGAAACTGTAGAGTGCATAACTCCATGAGGTCCAATTTCAGTCGACAACTTCTTCATTTACTGTCACATGACCCCCTCTGCTTCACATGACACCTACCCCACCCTGCATTTCCGAGGACAAGGGCTATGGAAGCATTCTTTATGGAGATGTTTGTTTCCCCATTAGTAAAAGGAAATTACTCTGTTGGTTGTGAGCCCAGATTTTAAAATTATTCCCATGACTGTATCTAAAAACCAATTCAATATTTTAAACGCGAAATTTGGTTGTCATAATAGAGTTGAGGTTATCAGATCTTGTGACATGGCCAGCTCCAGAATGTTCCGTGGGAGCAGAGTGGGGCATGCTGGGAGGAGTGCAAATAGTCAAGTGTCTCACCACTTACGTCCAGAGAGGTGGAGTAGGTACCTGGGACAAACTCAGCTCCAGAAAACTGTAAAGCTTCCTGCAAATGGGCAGAAGATCTTTACACTGTCTGTTGGTCTACACGTGTTGGTGCATGATTAAAGGCACCAGGCTTAGGACTTGGGCAAACAGACCTCGACTTACCCTCAGTCTCTACCCTTTGTTCTCTGAATGACATTGGGTAAGTTATGGGCTGACTTAAGCTGCAGTGTCTTCATCTAAGAGAGAAAGACTTTTATCATTAATTTCATTATGGGAAGGAAGAAGAGATACATAAAGCCCCTACCTTGGTGTCTAATACATTGTAAGTAGTTCTCAACAAAGTGCTAAGGTTGTTTTCTCATTCACACCTCAGCAGCTACTGCTAGTTCAGCTACTTATCTTTACCTCTTATAGTTCCTTACTTTGTTATTGCAGCTTCTGTCTTATAAAGTAAACTCACCCTTGTGCAATGCTTCCCCATTAAGAGAAAATACTGAAATATGAAAGTAGGTCTGTTGATTCCAAGGCCCATGATGTCTTCACTGCTAATAGCATGTAGAAATGGAAGCTTCCTCAAAAAAAAATGTGGGATATAATCTAAGAAAATCTTTGACATATGAGAGTAAGAGACTGAAGATAGATATGTAGAATCTGGGAGAACAAAAAAAAAATATCTTAGAGAGCTGGACAAATGGGACTGTTCAAAAGCATCAGCGAGACAGATCCCAAGGGTAGGCTTAAGGCAGCCAGGGAAGACCCAGGTAGTTTCAGGTTACCCAGAAGCCCACCTCATTAGTTAAAAGCATCAATAACAATGGGGGGGGGATTGTGATCAGAGTATAATGTAGCATCCTCTAGCCTGCAGATGGGGTTGGAGTAAATCCAGATGTGGTAGAAACAGAGCGGAAACAGGACATCAGCCAAGTCTTAGCGTTGGCAACCAGTTGATTGGTCCTTTTTACTTTTTAACTTTGCAAACAGTTCCCCTGCAATTGTGCAAATGCCGTAGTAAACCTGTCAATTTGAGAGGCTCTAGATTTACACATCTACGTTGCTTGGTTCTTTTCTAAGAACAGGACCACAGAATGTGATGTTTCTTTCTCTTTATAGCTATCCACTGTTCTGTGACCTTGCGTTTGACGACAGTTACTTCCCTACCTATTGAACAGACAAGCACATTTCAGGACATTGGCAACTACAACAAGCAAGTCTTACTATGTAGCTTATGACTCGCTTCTGTGACCTCAGAGTCTACTATAATCCTCTAATCCTGTAAAGTGGTGATGTCTTGGCTATAATGAAGTCCATGACAGAAATCAGCAATCAGTCTCAGTTAGAAATCTCAGAAAACTCTGCTGAAACTCACTTTGTAGACCAGGTTGGCCCGGAACTCACAGAGATCCCCCTGCCTCTGCTTCCCAAGTACTGGGAATATAGGTGGGCACCATCATCACCCAGCTCATGATAATCTTTCAAGTGACTGTCACTGAGTTATATTTAGCACATGACAAAGCTTACTAGCCAGTGAAGCCCAGTGTTTACCTTTCAAGTTATTCAATTCAAAATAAAGTTAATAATGGCAGTTTTAAATAACTAATCTTCTTGGTTAATGACATAACTAGATGCCCAAAGTTGGACACTTTCATCATTCTTTTTCCAGAAGACAAATGAAATATTGAAGAGATAAGATAATGTCATAGAAGTAAGTCAAAGTTATCAAGCAGCAAGATTCAAATTCAGACCTACATTTACAAATAAGGTCCCTGAATCCCTACCATTTCTGCCATCTCAAATATACATAGTAAGGCCAAAACAGAAATAAATAATACATTGGGAAAGTAGGAGTGTTCTAGAATATAGATTGTCTCTAATCTGAGATAGTTCATCTTACAATATTGTAATTTTTTGTTTGTTTGTTTGTTTGTTTGTTTTTTGAGACAGGGTTTCTCTGTAGCTTTGAAGCCTGTCCTAGAACTAGCTCTTCCAGACGAGGCTGGCCTTGAACTCATAGAGATCCGCCTGCCTCTGTTTCCTGAGAGCTGGGATTAAAGGTTTACACACCACCACTGCCGGGCACAATGTTGTGATTCTATGACAATATACAAACAAAATATATTTAGTAGAAATCTTGTTTTGATCTTTTCCAGATCCAGCAAAATGGGGTATGGTCTTCTGTCTGTCAAGAGGCTGAGTGACAACTGTGAACTAGTCTCCCGGAGGGTAAACAATTCCCTCCTCAGTGCGCTGTACTGCTAAGTTACAAAGTTGGATATTTTCAGTGCATGCAACTTAGGATATTTTCAACATAAGGTGGATTTCTTGTGCTCTAACCCCAAGTAAGTCAAGAAGTATTCTCTCTCTTTCTTTCTTCCTTTTTCTTTCTTTCTTTCTTTCTTTCTTTCTTTCTTTCTTTCTTTCTTTCTCTTTCTTTCTTTCTTTTGTAGTCTCATTCTTTTTTTTTAAATATTTATTTATTCATTATGGATACAATAGTCTGTTTGTGTGTATGTCTGCAGGCCAGAAGAGGGCACCAGAATTCATTACAGATGGTTGTGAGCCACCATGTGGTTGCTGGGAATTGAACTTAGGACCTTTGGAAGAGCAGGCAATGCTCTTAACCATTGAGCCATCTCTCCAGCCCATGTATTCTCATTCTTTTTTTTTATGTATTCTCATTCTTAAGACAAGTTACAGATGCTGATTGTCAGATCTTTAAAACCCTCACTTCAGTCTGCTTGCTTAAGAACCAAAGAATAATAAAGAGCCAACTGACAATTCAGACCAATCATTCTCCACAAACCTGATGGGACTGGGACATCAGAGCATTTCCCCTTGAGAAATTTCACTAAAGCAGTTGCCTAGGAGATGAAAAGGGGATTCTATATGTGCACAGCCCCCTGTCTCTCCTTACTTTACCAAGTTTATTCTTCACAGAGCCTGATTTCTTCCCATGATCACACACATACCCTTAACATCCCCTTGCAAAATGAGGAGGTTGAAACATGACAGTCAATACCAAGCCACCAGTTATAAAGCACATGTCCATCCTATATGCTGGTCCTTCCCAGCATCAGTTGTGGCTTCAATGTCTTCCTTCCTGTGTAGTTCTAGCAGGAGATGCCCACTGGAATCACCTCTGTCCAAACAGTAGACTAATATTTTGAATCTTCTGCAATAAGTTGGGGCCTTCCAGGGAGAGCTTGTTCTGCTCTTCATCTCTGTATTTTTCAATCACTCTATGCTTTATCGTGCTCTGAGAGGAGACCATCTCCTCATTTACTAGTGCTACTAGGGCTCTTATTCACTTCTAGAATATTGTTCTATTGGTTGCCTCTTCGTTGTCTTAAAAAACACAGAGAGAACCCAGACATTCACCATTCGTCTCCAGCCTGAAAGCATCCCTACCCTTGAGCTGTTTCTCTGCTTCTGCACAACTGCTTTCCGATCCTGCCTCACCAACATTCTTGGGGGAGCGTTATCTCTCATTCTAACCTCCCCCCCAACACCTCTGTCATCTTAACTCTGAAAGAAAGGACTCCCTGCTTAACGACATGCCTGCCTGCATCCGATGGTATAATGAAGAGAGAAATGAATTCAAACTGATCAATGATAAAGGGAATCAGGGGTGTCAATTCACAAGCTCATAAATCCAGTCCTTGGGAAGAGGAAGAATAGATTCAAAACGAGCACCATCATGGTATTCTCTTTGACTGTCCATCTGTCTCTCATTTCTATAGCAGGATGCCAATAGAGAAAATGGACCACAAGCCATTCAGAGCTCATATTTTTCATTATGCCCACCCACTTTATGGGAAAAGAGAGAGAAATGACAAAACGGGCTTGCATTAAGTCATATGGCCACCTCTTTACCCATTCTCTACAGCCAAGGGAAACAACTGTGACAGGGTTAGTTTGTATCCTGGGTATACTTAGCTGGCTACACTGTTGTAGCATCTGGTCAGCTGGGAAACCCCATGTATGACTGCTGAAAAAAAAATCATGAGCTGGTCAGCCACCGTGACAGATTGTATACAGCTGAGAATCACACAGGATACAATTACAGACGATGAAAAAAAAAGGAGGGTCTAGTCAAAACCACACAATCGTGGATGCTGAGCAGAACGATTAAGGCAGTACTGATAGTTCCAGCAAATAACATATTGAAGAGCTTACATGAAGTGGGCCTAATGAACCTGTATGATTTGAAGGTATAACTGATAAGGACAGAAGTCCTGAAATATTAGCTCCACCTACCTATTGTTTTCTGGATCCTACAGGGCACGTTTACTTTCAAAATTTCACAATTCAAGCTAGGGCTCCTGCCCCAGAAACACCTCTGAGAAGTTTTTTTCTAGAAAGATCTGAACAGGACAAATCAAGTCAAACCAAATATCCCTCCAGCAACCGAACCAGAAAATGAAAGGAACTGGGTGGTAGTGGGCAGAAGAAGGGAGGGGAACTCCTTCTGGACTTACATTTAGCACACAGTCATTCAATAGTGAAGGAGAATGTGTCAGTGTTTTCTCAACCTAATTCTCCTCATTGGCAGAAGAAAACAGTGTGTCAGAAAGATGCATCAGAGAGAAAAGAGTCTATGCCATTATTGTGCCAGATACTACATATTTCACAGGACTTACTCCAACTCCATCTTAAGGTTCCAAAAGGTAAAGAACCAGTTCATACAAATACTGAGAGTTTGGGGCTTCTGGTCTACCCCAGAAGCTATCTAGATCCGAAGCACCTGCAAAAGGAGAGTCAAGGGTTAGAAGCTGAATCAGCTGTTAAGGGTTCACAGCTGAAGAACCAACAAACAGTTCAAGGGCAGGACAGTTAAGGCTCTTTCTACCAAGTCACCACTTCCTCTTGTTTATGTCATAATGTTGGCAAACCCTTTCCCTCTTCACCTCTGCAAAACAGGCAGGAGGCAGGTGATTTCTCCCACTTAGCAGCTATAGTGCCCACGACCCTGATGATATGCATCCCCTCAAGGTCACCCGAGTGGAGATAGAACACCTCCAGACACTGGGATTTTTTTTCTTCATATTCCTAGTCCTCAGCTGATCCTGAAGCCAGTGCCAAAAAGGCCATTGTCCAGTCTTCTCATATACTCCAGGAACTTAGTTTCATTCCTCCTATTTTATATTCTGAGCCTTGCCTTTATTTCCAGTCTCTCATAAAGAAAAGTTGTTACAGTAGAATCGAGGACTCTGTCTGCCTTGTTACTCATCTCAAACTATATTTTTATATTATCAAGTAAATTAAAAGCCATACATTATAGATACGTGCATTATGGAAACTCATTTAGAATTCTGTTTAGCACACATTTGCAGGACTTTTGCTGATTCAGTGAGCGCTGCACTTACTGATCAGGTGTAAATCAGCATTTTGCTTTGCGGAATACTTTAGGAATGATGATCCTGACAGAGTCCAGTTTGTAATTTCTCAAGTTTCAGGTTGTTTTCAGGCCTCTTCATCTGAGAAGGTAACTAATGGGGTAGCCCATATCCAGGAAAGAACTGTGATGTGTAGCATGGACAATAACATCATATCTCAAAGGCAAGAGGGAGACCTCAGTGACAGTAATACTACCAAGTGTGAGCAGCCTTCCTCAGTCCCATGCTTAGCTGAATATTCTGCTGTTACAATCTTAAAAATATGGTTGTTTTTTGAGACAGGGCTTTGTTCTGCAGCTCTTGCTATCCCATAACTATGCAGATCAAGTTGTCCTGGAGCTTGCAGGGATCCCCCAGGATCTACTTCCTAAATGCAGGGATTATAGGTTCGCACCATCACTTATGCCTTTAAAACTCTTGATGCTGTTTTGCATTACTAATAGGTTTTATTTATTTTATTTTATGAGTATGAGTATTCTGCTTGCGACTATGCCTAAATAACACATGTGCCTGGTGCCTGCGGAGTTCAGAAGAGGATACTGAATTCCCTAAAACTGGAGTTATAGACAGTTGTGAGCTGCCATATGGGTGCTGGGAACCAAACCTGGGTTCTTTCCAAGTGCAACCAGTACTCTTAATCACTGAGCCATCACTCTCTAGCCCCCTCTTGATATTTTAAAATAATGGCTTCTAGTTTTTCTTAGATTAATCTATTGTTCAGAGTATAAATATGTGTATATATATATATATATATATATATATATATATATAACATGTATATAATACATTGCAGTCACCCTCATCTCCCTACCCTCCCTTATGTTTCTCCTACCCCTATGGAACTCCTCCAGCCCACTAAGACCCATGCTATTTTCGTGTCTTTTTATTTTACTTTGGTTTTTGCTTTGTCTCTTATTGGGCTTAACCGGGCCACCCATGTGGACACAGGTGGAAAGCTATGCACTGCAACATGAGTAATTTATCACTAAAGACAATGACTTCCTCTTCTCCAGAAGCCCTCAATTGCTAATAGCTAGCTCGGTAGGGAAAACAATACTGGGCTCCATGTAGCCCTCCCTGACCCATGACTAAATGCTGATGGTCTTTGTCTTATGCAGACCCTATGCATTCAACTGTAAGTACTGTGAGTTCCTTAGTGCCATAGCAGGCATCATATCCCCCTACCCCATTATCATGTCTTACTTTCTTTCTACTCATTTTTCTATGAGAGGGAGACAGGTTGTGGCTGTCCCGTTTAAGACAGAGCACTGAGCAGGAACTTGTCCTTATCTCTTAATTAACCACCACTTGCTGCAAAGAAAAGGTTCTTTAAGCAAGGCTGATGCTGATGGCATCCCTAGTTTATCAGCATAAATAAAAGTATTTAGGATGAAGTTTTGTAATGTGTCCATTTAGCAAAACAAAAGTTATCCCTAATGACTATGACCTTCTCAGCCACAACAAGTCTTTGACCAGGCCCACAGGAAGAGACCTGTACTCCCTCCTATGAAGTGGGTTTCAAATCCAATTTTAAAAATATTGGTTACCCCCATAATAATCTTGCCACTATTGTGCTAGCAAGCACATCTTGCCTAGTAGACTGGTATTTGTAGTATACAAGGTCCAAAGTTGGTAATACCATGGGTGGCTTTTCACCCCAAACTACATAGCAACTTCCAGCATTATGAAAACTACCTACCATGGTTCCTCCGTGTTCTGTATGTGGTGTCTTCAGCAGTAGGGTCTTACAATCTAGTTCTGGCGAGCAACAAAAGGCAATGTCCTTACTGGCCAGCAACTCCTATGAAGGTATCCCATAGCTGACACTGGAATTTTCATTTAATGACCAGTAGCTTCTGAGTTTGGTATTGCATACCCATGCATGGTACTCCAATCATTTTTTTTTATTATGACGTTTAATTAGGATATAGAGTAGTGGGTATAGGGCGGCTTCTTCATACATATTTACTTTGGGTTAGCATTCCAGTCATATCTCTTTTTCTTCCCAATTCTTGACCCTCACTTCTGATCTGTACTCCATCCTGCACAAGGCAAGACTAGTTTTGTCAACAGTAACAATCCAGCAAGCATTTTCTCCAATTTAGACATTGTGTCTCTCTTGCATGATCTGTTTCAATCCTTGTATTATTTGGTTATTCAAAGAATATTAAGCCATCCATTATTTCAGTTTCCAGGATACTAAGATGAGCAAAACAGGCATGGCTCCCACATTTGCGGAACTTACATTCCAACAGTGCAGATACGAATAATTCCAAGAGGTGATAAATGCATTCAAGAAAAACATAACAAAGGACTAAAGCGAGTATAATAGGAAGAATCCATTCGAAATAAAGTATCCAAGAGGGTCTTTTTGAACACCAAAACAATAAATTCTCAGACACATTATACACATTTTAGAGATAAAGAAACTGGTTTCTACATAGGGTAGGTGACTTAGTCTAAGTCACAGAGCCAGAAGATGGCAAAGGCAGACTTTAAAGTCAAGTTGTGGTGGGTGTGACTTGGTGGTCCTTGTTCTAAAATGCACTTTGGAACTTCTAATATGCATAGGAATCAATGAGGGTTGTAATTGACTATACAGTCTTACCCAGTAGGCTTAGGTAATGCTGATCCTACTGGGAACAGAGTGACCCTTTTGAGCAAACCTTTACTGCAACCTTGTACTAGCAAATATGGTTAGAGATGCCCACACAGCTCAGGAGATCTGAGCACTGATGAACTATCTGTTACTCTTACAAGTCTGTGCCAGTGGGCAGGATCAAATGGACAAAGCAGGAACTCTGGGCTTCATGTCCTCAAGATTTCATGAATCTGTACCAACCTTAGAAGGGAAAATAAAAAAAAAAAAAAAACCAACAACAACAACAAGAGTTCTGACCAGGCCCTTTAAGAGAGAGGGATGACCTACAGAAAAACCCTCTCCCCTACAGACTCACCCTCCACCCCAGAGGCTAGATTGACCTTGAGAACTGAGGAAGGGCCCCTTGATTGTGTTCTCCCACACTATTCCCTGAGTGTTAAGTGTTCAGATTGATTTTTGTTTTTGTTGTAGTCGTTTGTTGGCAAAGTCCTCTGCGACGATAGAAAACATCAATACACCCTATATTCAAGATAGTTTTAGGACCTTTTCTATTTCTGAATTCAAATCTGAGTACCTTACTCCATTTTATACTTGTTCTTACAAGAATATGGCAGCCACTTTTAAAATTCCTTTTTTTTCCTGACTCTTCTGCAGCTTTTTTAAGAGCCAAATATAACACTATAATATCTGACTAATCCATCGCAAAAATAACCACTTCCCAGCCTTGTAGAACATATTCCTTTTCCAGCCACAGTGTATTAAACTTATGGTCAGTGATAATGCCACGTCTCTTTCTACTGTATGCTTGTCGTGAGTCTCTGTCCCCTGAGTCCGTCATTTTGGCTCATTACCAAAGCCATGGTGGCTAACACTCTGCCAGGAACACAGTAGATAATGACTAAATATCCGTGGCAACTCCTGAAAACCAGTTTCTGCTGAACTATAATCTGATTTTAAAGGGTATGCCTGTTTTTCAGATCACTATGAATTTACTAATGAGGAAGTGACCTCACTTTGAGAAAAACTGAGCTAGTTAATAAGTATCCTTTGTACGCGGTGGTCAACCAAAGCAAGAGCAGACTCTGTTAACTCTTATAGAAGAGTCTAGGGAATGAATACACTGGACTTAATGGTAGAACCAAATGTCTAGCCTTGGTCCCATCCCTGCTTCACTCTGTGACCTTGGAGAAGTTATGAGATCTCTCTGGGCTTCGGATTCACTAGTCAAGAAATGACAAGTGAGATAAGATGACCCCTAATGTTCTCTTCAACATCAACAATCTGAGGGTCTGTATAAATGCCAGGATTGTACTGAAAACACAAACCAGTGAGAAAAGAAAAGGATTCTCATAGAACTAAAGAGTCAAAGAAACTTTGATTTTTTTACTCTGGGAGTCCCATTCTCTACCTGCGTGGCTATTACAGTAGTTATGGATGAACATACATCCTGTATGGTCCTTTTCCAGTCTTCAGAAGTGGCTGGATGTGTGTGGCATGTTGTCGCTTCATCTGGATCAGCATCCCCTGTGAATGGCTAGAGCTGAGCATTCATAGCTCTGGAGAGACATCTGATCAGCCCTCAGGACTGCCACCTGCTTTGGGCACTGACTCCTTACTTCATCAGGCCGACTGAAGCAGCACAGTTA
Organism: Alexandromys fortis; assembly: GCF_014885135.2. Lineage (NCBI taxonomy): Eukaryota > Metazoa > Chordata > Mammalia > Rodentia > Cricetidae > Alexandromys > Alexandromys fortis. The sequence goes on from NW_026068161.1 coordinate 961,856, forward strand.
TTCCGTGTGAAGGTGGAAAATTAAGCAGTTGATGGACTTGAACCGTGTTCTTTAAGATGTGAAGGATTCCCCACAGCAGCAGCTCCCTGGATCCTTTGCTGCCTCCAGGATTCTCCCTGTAGAGCCTACAGATAAGTCTTTCTCCTTCCTAGAAGCACCATGCTTCTCTTTTCTCAGGATCTATCCTCTCTTTCTAAGGGCATCAACTTTGCTCATGTCAAGACTTTGGCTGAGTATTTTAGGTGACTTCAAATCTGGGAGGACAGTAGTGGGACATGAGTCAGTCTCCCTTCACCTCTGTTCCTTCTTGCATGTACTATGCCAAGGGCTCATTTTTGCCAAGATGATGATGATGATGATGATGATGATGATGATGATGATGATTATTATTATATCAGATCCAGGGTATCACCTGTTTCCCATAGGTACATAGTGTGCCATCTGCATTTTCGCAAATATTATCTAATCATTCAGCTTGAATCAAAGCCTTTTTGCTCAGCATCTAGAATTTGTAGGTAGCCATGGACGCTGGCAGAGCCAACCACAGATAGACACAAAACAACATGAAATAGGAGAATACAAGGACAGAAGCCACGGAGCTTGGAGCAGGCAAAGAGAAAACCACAGCTGTGCTGAGGGGAGATGGAAAAAATAGTATATGATGTTCTGTGCTTGTTCTGTGCTTTTATTAATGTCAATTAATCATTTTGAGAGGTCCATGTAGTTTTAATTTTGGTTTACAAATGGAAACCAAATAGGGAAAAATAAGTAACCTTCAAATTGAAGAGTGGCCAATAAGTCAATTCAAGCCCAGGCCCACTTAACTTCAAAAGTCATTTCCTTTTCTGTTTTCTCCAACTACTGTTGGGTGGGTAAGAAAGAATGAGTGAAAAATGCAAGTAGAGGAGTAGAGAAGGAAGTACAGAAAAGGAATGAAAGTAGAATGCTTGTGGTTGTCTTAAGCAGCACTCAGAGTGAGCCAGCAAAGCCAGAGACTGTCTTCCTCACTGGGTGACTCAGTTCCAAGAAAGCAAGAGTCAGCGTGGGTAATTATGATAAGAATCTCTTTTCATCACGCTTCTCCATGGAACATTGATAGGTCCACACAATGCATCTGCTTCCCATAGCCTACTTCACTGCCCAGGTTTGTCTCCTTATCTCCCACTTTTACAGCCTCCACCTCAGCCCTCCCATATGTAAGCACTGTTATCTAAAATTTGAAAATGAAATTTATGCCCTGGCAATACTGAAGAATGCATGGGAAGCCCATATATGTGGGTTCTGTTTAACTTGTCCATATTGAATTTCATGGTCTAAGTTGATGAGGACAACTGACCAGGTCTCTTCCTCAAGAGGGCACCAGATCTCATTACAGATGGTTGTGAGCCACCATGTGGCTGCTGGGAATTGAACTCAGGTAGGCAGTGCTCTTAACTGCTGAGCCATAGAACGAAATCCCCAAATGTGGGAGCTTACAAGAACCAGGACAGCCCTGTGATCTTATTATTTCTTAAGACTCAAATCAATGATTTATGTTCCAGATTTCTCATGTGGCTGTATGATAGGGACCAGGACTGAAGGAATCTCTGAAGTTTCCTTCCTCACATGTCTGGGGCTAAGGATATTCTCTTGCTCTGTCTTATACAATGTGTGCATCCGCACTAAATGGTTGAAGCTTCCTCACAACCCAGGACTAGACTAAGATAGAAGCATCTGAAATGACCATAAGCCACACCAACATGGTGACCCGGCTTAAGAGGTAGGCCTTTTTGCATCATTTCTTCTACATCCACAGTTTGTCTGGCTTAAAAGGAAAGCCACAGAGACCTTACCTTCAATGAAAATCCTGTTCTGTGAAATAATTAGAGAGAAAAAAAAAGCAAGCATGTGAGGTGGTGGAAGAACTTGCATCGCCCTATTGGAGACTATCTGCCAGTCTTTCCTCGGGCCACAATTCATCTCCTTCCCCCGTGTACTCATTCTATTCTCCTGATACTACCAGTCCCATACCAGTACAGCACCACCTTGAATGGGAGGGTCTCATCAACGAAGTGTGTTTTGGTTGAGGATGAGATTATTTGTATGTGCACTTTTTTTTTTGTCCTGCGGAGATGCGTAAACTAGAGAGCCAAGGTTTCTGCTCACACAAGCATCATTTATTGGACTCTTAAACTATACTAGGCCCTGCACCTAGCATGCAAGTGGGTTAACTCACTTAATTGTCATTTGTTCCAAGGTTAATTATACTCCTAAGTCTTCAAAGTCATAGCAACTGAATAGGAGTCTTTAGGACTTGAATAAAGTTAGTTGAGCTCACATTTTGTAAGCGACATTACAGATTCCTTGCTGCACAGTTAACTTGAGCATAATTTAGACAAGGCACTTGCTCTCAAAGCGTTCACGAACCCTTGAGGAGTCATCCTGAGACATTTTCAGGAACACTAGCAATGGTAATAACACTAAAATGCTACCTGACCTTTTCACTTGAAACTTATACTGGTAGAGAAAAAGAAATGGAGACTAAAAGCAACATTCCTTGAAGAAATAGTTAACTGAGTCAGGAAATTGGCTTAGTCACTATTATATTGATATTAAGAGACACCATGACCATGGTGACTCTTATATGAGAAAGCATTTCATTTGAGGCTTACTTACAGTTTCAGAGGCTTACCCCATTATCGTCATGGTGGGCAACATGGTGCCAGACAAGGTAGGCATGGTGCTGGAGGAAGAGTAGAGAGTTACATCCTAATCCATAAGCAGAGAGAGACTCTGGGCTTGGCATGGGCTTTTGAACCCTTAAAGCCCAACCCCTTGATGCACTTCCTTTAACAGGGTCACACCTCTGAATCTTTCTAATCCTTTCAAACAGAATCANAAGGGCCATTCTTAACACAGAACATTCTTAAACAACCACAGGAATGCAGCAAGTTAAATTCAAGATGTGCTGGTAACTACTTATACTGAAAACAAAGAAAAATACTCAAGAAAAAAACTTGATTAGAACATATTACAAAGCATATGGGATGACATAGAGCCCTGGCTGGCTGGCCAGACCTTGGGCAATTTTAGCATGAAATTCATTAGCGTGGATATATTTTAACCTATTGATAATAATGAATGTTTATACTGACAAAAGATAGATTAATGTTTTCATACACAAATAATGGATAATTTGTGATAGATAGGTAGATTATAGGTATAGATAGGTTGCAATTAAGTGATAAACCAACTGATAGCAGATAAATGATAGCTTCAAAAGGGAGAAGTGACGGTGGCTCTTGCTCTCCTGTTCAGAGGAGGATTTGGAGGCTACTTGCTCTGTGATGAGGGATGCTGGGTAAAAACAGCACCGCTTCATAGTCAACGCAGAAAAGACTGGACCCAGCAAGTCATCAGTATATGCTTTAAGGAGAAGGAGACATTTGGATGAGTAATAGTTTTCTTCATGGTCTTCTCACCAAGGAGTTATTGTGGTAAAAGAGAAAAAAAACAGAATAATACAGTAGAGAACTCAGACAACACTTCAATTAATACAGCTAATAATAAACCTATGGCATCATGTACCTACAAATGTGGCCCCTGAGAAGTATTCATAGGGAAGGTTCCAGCCTAGGGCACATACTTCGAATGCAATGCAAAAATCATTAGAGAATCATAAAATGAACAACGTTCTTTTTTTTTTAACTGAAGGAAGGTAGCATTTAAACTTTAAAATACCAGCGACATTTTGAAAACAGGAAGAGTATATCCATATCCCAGCTTAAAAGAAGCTTAAGACACAAGAGAATTAAATGATATGCTTGAACAGACACTGGATCTTATACCGAGAGCAACTTCATTGGGCCAACTGTCAAAACAATAAAAATATTAGCCATGTAACTTGATGGAGTTGGCCGCTGCACTGTGAGTGTTGAGCAGAAAGAAAACTCTCTTTTTAAGCAACAATCACTTAAATATTTCTGGGGAAACTACCATGATGAAATAATTCAAGAAGACAGTAAACCAGAGAAGTGGAAAGGGTATAATGAAGCTAACAGAGCAACATGCTAACTCCAGTGTAGAATGGGGATTTTCTGGGCATTTTTTTTATGCTGCTTTAACTTTGAAAATATGTTAGATTTGCATTTATTTACAAATAACACATTAAAACATTTTAAAGCAGTGGTGAACTCTTCACCCACTGGTTCCTGTGCACTAATCATGGCCATGCCCACCAGACCAGTGGTTCTCAACCTGTGAGTTGTGACCCCCTTGAGGGGTCAAATGACCCTTTCATCGAGGTGGCATGTCAGGCATTCTTCATATCAGATATTTACATTATGAGTCATAACAGTATGCTCAGCCTGCTTTCTTGAGAACCCAGGACCCACAGCCCAGGACCGGCCCCACCCACAAGAGGCTGGGTACTCACTCATCAATCACTACTTAATATAATGCCTTATAGTCTAATCTCATGGAGGCATTTTCTCAGCTGAGTTTCTCTCCTTTCAGATAACTCTAGCTTGTATCAAGCTGACATAAAACCAGTCAGCATAATGTCCTATTCTTTCTTCCTGCTACACATCTATATGAAGCACTATTTTGTCACATACTTCAAATAAAATAAAACATCCCAACAGAATAAGCCCAGGAGCACATGTGCATTCAGTTATTTTCTGTGAAACCAGACATTAAACAAACATATAGTTCGTCTCTGTTGCTTGCTACCAATAAATGTTTTTGCGTGACTGTTCTGTTCTTTATGTTGAGTGCTTGGTGTCTGGTCCTGAAAACTTTGTCCTGTGTCCTAGGAGCTGAATGGGAATCACTCCCTCTTGTTAGCATTTCCTTTTAATTTTTATTGGTTCTTTGAGAGTTTGATCACATTTGCCCAATTCCCCAACTCTTCCCTGAACCGCCCCATTTCCTTATTCACCCACATTTGTGTTCTCTCTCTCTCTCTCTCTCTCTCTCTCTCTCTCTCTCTCTCTCTCTCTCTCTCCAAAAACAACTTGTACTAACCATATATTCTTGGATGTGTGTCCTTCTACTGGACCATGGTCAACTTACCAGGACTACACTCTTAGAGAAAACTGTCTCTCTCTGTCCCAGCAGCTAACCACTGTCAACAGGCTATCAGCTAGGAGTGAGTCTTCACCCCAAACTCTTTTTTTCATGCTGGTCTGACTTGAGCTTGCACAGGTCTTGTGAATGATGTTGCAACCGTTGTGTTGCAGCTTAGCTGCCCTGCTGTGTCCAGAAGCCACTGCTTGCTGTAGCCAGCCTCCACCTCTGACCCTCACACTGCTTCGTTCCTCTCTTCCACAATAGACCCTGAGTCCTGGGAGGAGGGGCTGAGGTATTTTCTACTCAGGGCTGAGCATTTTGCAGTATCTCTTTCATTTAGCTTGGCCAGTTTGGGTCTCTATGCTAATCACAATCTATTGCAACTAGAAGCGTCTCCGATGAGACTTGAGCAATACATTGACCTATGGGTATAACAATAAGTTATTTGGAGTCAGTTTAATACTATGTCAATTCAGCAGAATAATAGTAGGCTTTCCCTCTAGTGTCTGTCTAGCTATAGGTTCTTAGGCCAATAATGCTAAGTATTGGTTTCATCTTATGGAATGCTATTTATGGATTCCAACAAGAAACCATTAAAGTATGACTAGTTTAATAATGTTTGTGTTACTGTTGCACCAGTGGGCATGGCTTGCTGGGCCAGCTATAATTTTAGCTCCCAGGGGGTCACAGCCAAGTAAGTAAGACTACTGACTAATTTTAAGTAGCGTGTTTAGCTCCTTCCAGCACTATGAAAGCTAACCAGTAGGGAAGAAACTTCCAGGGCAGAAACAAACTCGATTTCTACATGTTGTATGACTCAGGTACATCACCAGTATTAGGGTTTTTACCATCAATTCCTGGAGAGTAACCAAGAGCAAGAGCAATAGCCATTGTTGGGGAGTCTATGGGACCTCACGGGTCAACAATGTCAAATGAAGTAACCTATTTTTGGCACTTGGTTTTTTAGTTGTTACCCTCTGATTTCGAGGAGAGGCATTGTTGTCTTGTTATAGGGTAACTTGAACATATACACTTATGTTCAGGCTAAAACCTGCCCGCATTGGTGAGAAACACGGCTTCCAACACACTACTTGTTTTTCATGGTTATATTTTTCTCTGCCTAGAAGAGCCGAAAATATTTCTTTCTTAGCTATCAAAGCCTCTTATTTTAGTTATGTTTGTTTTTTCTATATAAGTAAGTGAAATATTTTTGAGAGATACAGGCAAAATAAATATAATTCACTATACTTTCATGGTCATAATTATTATTATATGGTAAATGAAAAATCAAAAGGCATTTGTCAGGATAGACTAAAAAGATTACATTTTGATCAAAAAAATTATAATTATAACTTTAACTTTTAACTCACCTAACACCTCTCTTGATCAAGGGTTCATGATTTCTTTAGTCCCTTTTAGCTTGAGTTATATAATGCAGAGTGTTTGTTTGTTTGTTTTTGATTTTTTCAGAACAGGGTTTCTTTGTGTTGCCTTGGCAGTCCTGGAACTCACTCTGAAGACCAGACTGGCCTCGAACTCAGAGATCCGCCTGATTCTGCATCCCAACTGCTGGAATTAAAGGCGTGTGCCACCACCACCAGGCATATGATGTAGAGTTTAGCGAAGCTTCAGCAACTCCAAATCTAACTCCTGGAGAAGAACGGATGCCTTCTTTCCCTAGCAGTGCTGACTGGCAGCTGATAACACAGGCACTAGACCCAGAAACACGGAGGCCCAAACAAGGTGAACTAAGGTATTTCACAGGTTTGTGAATTTTCTCATTTAGAAAATGGGAATGTTGCTGGCCGATGGTAGCGCATACCTTTAATCCCAGCACTCCTGAGACAGAGGCAGGTGGATCTCTGTGAGTTCAAGGTCAGCCTGGTCTACAGAGTGAGTTCCAGGACTCGCTTGCACCATAGCTTTGAGAAACCCCGTCCTAAGGGGGGAAAAAAAGGAAATATTAAATGGGGATGATCAGATGAAGGTATTGTTTTACAGATTAATGGGGCAATGTATACATTGCACATTTCATACAGAGCTGCAGTAGAACAAATGCTTAATGAACAAATGCTAGCAACCTTGCAGCTCCAGCTCGAGCAGAGCACAATTTCCACAGATCGTATGCATCACCACTGAATATATTTTCTGCAGACAGTTTGCTATTTCTTATTCTATAATTTTAGATACATTTTACCTACAACTTGGAGAGAGGCTAAATTTATCACTTTACATAGAATCAGAAGCAACAGTAATAAAGAGCATTCTTGTGAGTAATGGCACATATTTGTGGAGGATCAAGGATTCTTACAAAGGACAAGGAGGACTCAGCACCTCGTAAAAGAGGCCCTCCACTTCTAACAACTCATGGCTGCTGTCCCTTGTCCTTCATGCTACTGAGATAAAGCCCAGGAAACAAACGATGTGAACCAGTTATGGAAATTAGTGCACATTCAGAGAATGTCACTGTTCTGGTATATAGGCAAACTTCTGGGTCCTGACAGCCGGCTCCCAAATAACCACACAGAGACTTATCATTGATTATAAATGCTCAGCCAATAGCTTAGGTTTGTTACTAATGAACTCCTTCACTTAAATTAACCCATATTTCTTACCTATAATCTACAATGTGATGGTACCTATTTTGAGCACAAGTTTATTTCCCGTCTCCTCTGCGTGTGGCTGCTGACTCCGCCCTCCTTCTTCCCAATGTTCTCAGTCTAGATCTTCTGTCTAACTTCTTCCTGCCTAGCTATTGGCCAGTCAGCTCTTATTAACAAATGAGAGAAACATATCTTCACAGTGTACAAAATGATTATTCTATAGCACTGAACTTGCTATCCTCCATCTATGATGTATCTATTACAGGTTAAATTGTGTTTATTCAAAACCCATTTGCCAAGAGTCCAGCTTGGTAGTTCATTCCTATAATCTAAACTTTGACATATTATGGCATGAACATGACTTCATGGACAGTTTGGGCTATAATGAGAACACTGACTCAAAGGAAGAAAAGAAAAATAAGTAAATAAACAAAGAATAAAAACAATAAAACATCCCCAAACAAAAACACATATTTGAAGCCTTAATGTCTACTACTTCAGAATGTAACAGTATTTACAAAGAAAGTCATTGAAAATATTATTAAATTAGAATGAGGTATTTTGAATGGTCCCTAACCCAATATGGCTGAAATTTTTTAAGATGAGAAAATTTGGACACAGACATGCACAAAGATATGATCCTATAAAAATTCAGGGAACAACCAAGGAGCAAAGTCTCAGCATGAAACAGCCTACCAAGGACTTATTGCAGAAAGTCTAGACCTCTGGAACTATGAAAAAATACATTTTTGTTGGTTAAGCCCACCACATACTTTATTATGGAATCCTGGACAAACACGTATAGAAGCCCTTAAGGCATAAAAAATTATCTTGTACACAGTAAGTGTTCACTAAATGTTGATTGAATGAACACAACAATAACAGATGTTGACAGTTGGCAGAAAGGTCTTGATCAGGGCAAGTTTCTGGCTACATTCAGCACAAAACTAGATTTATATAATTGCAAAAGTATGTCTGGAAGCTCAGCAGATGCCTGGTGCTTTCTGTTCTTTGAAATGCATAAGGTTCTCTGTAGGAAAGGCCACTGGATCAAAGACAACAATATACCAGAAACAGAGGATGTCTACTGTCCACGGGAGTCAGGGTCATGGCAGTTTAGGAATTTAGACAAACCAGGAACAACTGTTCCTGGTCTGTGTGGCATAAGGTGCCAAACTGTAACCATGTAACAGAGTCTTGTCCAAAGTAGAACCATTTCAACGTATATACAAAAAGTGTGGTCTTTAGTGGACATGACACATTGGAGTTGTCGTTGGTGTACTCAATGTTGATGATTCCCCAAGTCCTATGACACAACTTGAGTGTATTAAAACTTTCTGTTCCTTTTCATTTTCCCCTTTTCTTTTTAGTAACATACTAAAGTGACCATAGTGAAGCAATCTGCCTCAGGTCCTAATTTAGTTAGTACTCATATTGTTTCAGCTGTTTTCAGAGGCAAGTAACAGCCACCTGGACTCAAATAGCTATAAATAAGTAGAGAATGTAGTGGTTCCCATAACTACAAGGCCACAATCCAGGGTGTCTCTTTCTGGAAGCCCCACGACGTGCTCCACAACTCAGTCTTTCTGAGGGAAATTCACAGTTTCATAATTTCCCTTATGATACTTCCCTTCATGGTCACAGCATGATGGTTTCTTCCATAGCATTTTGTAGACAGAATCCTTTTGATGCATTCTTAAAGTGTGAGCAAGAACTTCCTAAAAATGCACAAGAGACCTCTCTTCATTTCTCATTGGCCCAATTTAGGGATTATGTGCCCACTCATGAAACAAACACTGGCAAAAGAAATAGTGATTGTCTTGAGCTAATGTGGTTCACTCCTTGGTCACAAAAGTGTTTTCTCTTAAGAAAGAAAAGGCAAAAGTGATGCCTCCTGGACAATCAGAAGCATCCACTCTAATGTTTAAAACAGAATATGAAACGGGTCTTTCTTAGGCACCAAGCCATGTCTTATCTGAAGAAATTTAAAAATCTACCAAAAATGAATGAAAAAAATTACTGAGAGTACTGATAAATAGCATTTTCTTGCAAAAATAAATAAAATTTTAATTTAAAAAATACATTTTTTAAATGGTAAACTTTTACTGGTAACTAAAAGAGGCTGCAATATAAAAAAAATTCAGGTCTTTCCATGATTTTCAAGAATTGGCCATTAACATAAATTGAGATGTCCTTATATGAAAATCATTTCTCTCTCATCCCATCTTTTAGTATATTAATTTAATTGGGGCTACTCCAGGAACAGTAAAGCCACTACTTTATTACAAACAGTATTTTACTGCTCATTAAAGTAGATACATTACAGTTAATGAAAGCTCAATAAGTCAGCAAGCATTCTCAGGAGAAAACCATCAAGACTGCCAACTCGTGCTTTCAAACGCAGAGCCTCCCCAGGGGCCATGAGGGGCAATGTTGGGAGCCTGCAGTTCCTAACTATTGAAACCTTGGCACTGAGGGCTGCCTTCTTTGAGCAGAACCCTAGAGGCAATTGATGCGGATCCCTTGGCTCAGAGAATCACTCTGTTTTTCAGGTTCTGTAGCAAGAGACCAATACAACCAAATGAAGAAATTAGAACCAGGCTTGGGTTTTATATCTCAGTTCTGAAGAGTCCACTGGGAAGATTCCATATACACCCTATGCCAACATATCAGCTAATATATTAGGATGTATTAGAAAATGTTAGCTTCTACAAGATGGAAAGAAGGGGAAAGGGTAAATCTCTCCTTGTTAGTAACTTTTGGATTGCTATAACCAAATGCATGACATAACTTAAGAGAAGAATTTTTTTCCTTTTTTTATTTTTTTTGAAAAGAAAACAAACTTTTTTCATTATACATACTAATCCAAGTTCCCACTCCCTCCTCTCCTCCCATTTCCTCCACATACCCCTCCTACCCCACCTCCATCCAGACCTCAGAGAGGTTAAGGTACATTGCTTTGGGGAAGGTCCAAGGCCCTCCCTCTTATCCAAAGAAAATAGGTTCCCAAAAAGTCAGTACAGGCAGTAGGGATAAATCCTGGTGCCACTGCCAGTAGCCCCTCAGTCTGCCCCAGCCATGCAGCTGTCAACCACATTCAGAGGGACTAGTTTGGTCCCATGCTTGGTCCTTCCCAGTCTGGCTGGAGTTGGTGAGCTCCCATTAGCTCAGATAGACTGTTTCAGTGGGTGAACCCATCATGGTATTTACCACTTTGCCCAAATTCTCACTCCTCCCACTCTTCAACTGGACTTTGGGAGCTCAGCCCAGTGCTGCACTGCGGGTCTCTGCCTTTGTTTCCATCAGTTGCTGATGAAGGTTCTATTGTGATATTTAAGATATTCTTCAGTCTGACTACAGGGAAAGTCAAGATTGGGCCCCCTAAGAGAGGAAAAGTGTACTGGGGTTCACAGTTGTTGAAGTTTCAGCCATCACTGTAGGGGGATGTGACCGAGCACAGATGTTCATATTATGTTGAAAGAGCTGCAGAGAGAAACAGAAAGCAGCCAAATAATCCCTGCCAGGGACCTAAGAGTCTGCTCCCAGTGACCTATTTCCTCCAGTTAGCTCCCGCCACATAGAGCTCACAATATGTCCAAAGCAATACCAGCCAACACTGAGCATTCAGAACAAGAGACTACTGCAGGCATTTTTAGAGTTAAAACCTACTTTTCCCCCAGATGATAAAGTGTGCCATGAGCAATACCAAAGTCAATCAAGGACATCAACCCAACCTTCAAAGCAGAGAGTCCTCATCTGTGACATGATTCTGATGATGCTGTCACTATCAGCTATAACACATAACTTCATTGTTGTAACTTCTCCCTTTTCTTCATCCCCAATTCCTCACCAGTTGTCAAAACCTGTCAGCGCCACCTCTTTTCTACCTCTCCTTTATGTTTCTGCATTTCCATTCTGTTTGCTGCTGTCCAAATTAATTCCCATTTATTCTTACTTAGAAGACTAAAATGTTCTTATCTCTGGGCTATTCATTTCCTACCTCTTTGGTGTCTGACTAGTCAATTGATTGCTGGATCTCCAAACAGCTCCAATTTTATGACTTACTGCTGAGAAATACCAACAGTCTTTTTTTTCCTTATTAAAAAAATTAATCTCATTCTCTATTCCATATTTTATTATCTACTGTCCTGCTTACATTTCTAACTTCTCCTGTCTGTACTAGCCACATAAGGCTTCTCAGACCTTTAGAATATATTCCACATTTTTCTTTCTAGAGCGAACCCAAGAAATATGTTAGTCCTGAAATCCCTCAAATGCCATCTCCATTTGTCAGCTATTTTCTTACAGATCACGTTCAACAATTGTAATCTCTCTATCTTATGAAAATCCAGAAAATATTGCTTTTCTGCTACTGCATTGACATCTCTATATTTCCTATACAATCTATAGCATTCTCACTGTATCCACATCATTGATTCATTAATTGAACAATATTTAGTAAGCAAAAAACTGTAACTGCTTTAGTACCTAGGGATATAATGCCAGATTTACAAAACAAAGCCAAAATCCTGCTGTCTTATTTTAGAGTTTATTTTTCCAACAAGAAAAATAATAAGATTAAGTTGGGCATTGTGGTGGATGCCAGTAACGTCAGCATTCAAGAGACAGATGGGAGGATTGGGAGTAGAAAGCCTATGAGAGCTCACAAGCACGTTTCAGGCAGGATGAGCTATGTAGCAAGACTGTATCCAAAGAAGGAGAAAGGCAATGGGAAGGATGGGGAGGATTAAGAATAAAATCTGTAGTCCATTTGTCTACGGTGAGGGCTTAAGGGAAAAAAAATCAAGCAGACCGAGCTTTATTACTGTGCAGCATTTGGCCTTTGACACAGAGAACTCACTGTAGAGATTACTTGAGGGAAATTCTTCACTGAAGTGAGGGAACCAACTCAGTAGAAATCTCATAGAAAGAGCACTGAAAGCAGGAGGAACAGAAAAATGCAAAATCCTTGCAGTAGGAACCTGTCTGGAAAATTCAAAGATACAGGGAGCTGATGGAAAAAAAACAGAAGTTGAGCACTAGAGCATTCTGATGTAAAATTATACTGGAAGACACTGAAGACTAGCAATGGTGCACACCTTTAATCCCTCAGGAGGGACAGAGACAGGTAGCTTTCTGTGAGTTCAAGGACAGCTTGGTCTACAAAGCCAGCTTTAGGAGCTAGGGCTGTTACATGGAGAAACCCTGTCTCAAAAAAACAAAACAAAACAAACAAAAAAAAAAACAAAAAACAAAAAAAACACAAAAACTAATAAAATTCATTTTCTACATTTTCATTACTCTTTTCATACAGGCCTACTTTTTTACCTGTGGTTTGATATATTAATTGGTTTTAGGAAATTCTCAACAATTTTTACTTCAGATAAAGTTCTGTCCATTTTCTGCTCTGTTTTTTAGGAGTACAGTTATATACATGATTTGTGTATTTACTGTCTTCAATCTATTTGTTTTTATTTTTCTTTTTTTATTATGATTTTAGTCTCCTTTGTCTTTTATTTTCTTTTCTCAAACTGTATTTTTCTACTGGCTTAGACTTTTATAAGATTAGCAATAGTGTCTTCATTTGTGGTCAGTCTCTTACAACATCCATTTGATTGTCTAAAAAGGATTGTTATATTATGAAATCTTCCACGTTGCTGTCTGCTTTCTCATGTACATTAATAATAAATGTTTCAAAGTTCATAACAGACTAACTCCAATTGGGGATCACCTATAGTTTTGCTCCTATTGTTCATTTTTATATTTGTTTGGCTTTTGATGTAGCTCATCAAACTGGGCATTATATGTGGCAACTGTTAGCGTGTGAGATGGTATTTCACCCCAGTGTGATTCCCTTAATTATTTAGCTATCATGGATAGTATGTAAGACATGATTTTCTTAATTTGTTGACTAACAAAACCATTCTATAAAACATGTGACATGTAAAAAGAAAGTCACATGATGACACTTTCTGTCAGAATTGCAGGTAGGACAAAGCAGAGAATCATTGTCTATATGCAATGCTATCTAGAGACATGGTTAACGATGATTCAATGGAAGATGATTAGATCTTTTTAAGTACTCTCAGATCTGGAGCTTTTGTTCTTTTTCAGTTATTAACTTCTGGGGAGTTGGTTCTGTAGTTGCCTTTGTACTTATGACCTGGGCTGGGATGTGGCAACAGGTGAAAACAGGGAGAATTCATTCTCTACAGGTTGTGATTATAAGGCAGTATCTATCTATCTGTCTGTCTGTCTATCTATCTATCTATCTATCTATCTATCTATCAAATCTATTTATTTTGGTCAATAGAGCATCCCAAATAGCCTGGGTAGAAACTTTGAGGTTTATTTTAATATTGGTCTTAGAAATTCTATTTATTTATTTATTTATTTAGGTCAATAGAATATTTCAAATAACCTAGGTAGAAAATTTTAGGTTTCTTTTTATATTGGTCTTAGAAATTCCCTACAGCAAGGCCATTTTCAGGGGACATTGATGACTTGTTTATATTCATGAAATATTCAAACAAGGGAAAATGGACATCAAAAGAGGAAGAAAATTGATGACGAAGTTTATGTCATCTCAATCAATAGATTCATGTTTGGATTTCAGATTTTGGAAGTTTGTCCATTTCTGCTTGCTTTCAGTTTTCATGAGGCACGACAGAGACTCCAGGGCTCATTTCTTTCTTGGCTCTTGGATTGCTGCCAATATCCTCTTAGTACCTGAGACTGAAACAATCCCACTTGCTTTCTGTTCTCAGGAGTTTGATGCAGCTTCTTGCCTACTGTCCTTTCTCCCAAGAGTGTTATTGTTTCTTCAAACATATTGTACACATTTTTGGTTGATATTAACAGTAGGGTTGAGCTCTCTTCAGAAGGAGAAGTCTAAAACTGTGGTTTCCCAGATTCACACCGTCCAGCATCGTATGTTCTGTATCTGATTACCTTGTCTTCTTATTTTGTGACATGTGTTCATCATACAGAGCCATCCTGCCTGTCTTTTTACCCACTCTTCATGTTCTGATATCCTTCATGACATTCATTATGAAATAATAAAAAATGCATTATTTTTATATGGACATTGTCTAGGCTTCTTTTTTCTTCACACATAAATACCTTTACAGAAAACTTCTTATTACAAGCTTTAGTTTAGGCTACAGGGTGCCTATAAAGCTTTTCCCTGCCCAGAAATCCAGCAGAAGAGGATAATATGCCATAAGCATTTGTCACATTCCACCAATGGCAAAAGACTGTAATGAAACGTGTTCATACTTATTCAGAAGAGTAATTTGGATCTCATACTCTGAATCATAATTTATTGTATGAGTTTAAGATTTCTGATTTACATACTAACATACTAACTACCAAAGTAGAAAAAAATAGTATTTATTCCTTCCTCTCTTCAGAGTACAGTAATTTTTGTTCCAGTTTGCTAAATTTATCAATGGATGAACCACCACCCATCTGGCAGTATAGAAGAAATTAAATGTCAAAAATAAAAGAGGTAAATGGGTCTCAGCTTCCTGCATCACCTGTTATGTTCCTTCCTAAGCTGGGATTGCCAAGATTTATGTCAACTGGAGCATCAGAACTTGTCTGCATTAGCATAAAGCATTAGTGTCTCCATGAGAAAGTATTTACTCTTATAGACAGATCCAATCCTTGTGCATGGGCTTGTATATGCAAGTGTGTGAGTGTGACTATGTCTATGTGTAAGTGTATACCTTGATAGATGCTAAAAAAGACTTTATAGTCATTCTCATTGATTTTTGTAACTTAAGTGATTTTTTCTGAAAGGAAAAATCCCTCAGTTGGGTAGCAGATGTTTGACCTTGCTGACATGCATTTCACAGTAACTTTTAAATGGGTAAGTATGAATAATTGAAACAACTAGTGAAATTATGAATCTCTACTATAATAGAAGCCTTCTTATAAAAATCCCAACAAAGTAAAACAAAAAAAAAACACCAGATTTTTAAATATGAGCATGGGAAAGGGAACCACTAGTCAGAAAATATGAGAAGGCAATTCCATTTTAACCTTCTACCCTAGACTACAGCCCTAGATAGAACAGCATACACAAGGGGAAATTTGTTAAAATACATTTTACTGAAGCTGGGGATAACTAATGAAAACAAAAGAAGCATAGACTAGCTATTCTGATTGGCAAGCCAGTGTTGCTCTCTCTAGGCTCAAAAGGTCAGTTTCATTAACATGTGTCTCCCGGATACATGACTACTCTCTGTTTCCCTATTGCAGAGGGCATATTTAGCCAGCTCTACCTGGATGGAACATTTCAAGGTTTTAGAATTCTTCTAAGCTTGTCAGTTATAGGTATAGAATAAACACTGATCACTGAATTGTAAAAATAACTAATACATCGTTAGCCTCGCGCATCTCTTCTTGAGCAGAACGGTCCCTAAACCAAATGCCCTAGCATGATCTTAAAGGAGAGCAGCATCCACAGACATATGGTGGAACCGGTAAAGGCAAGGCAACGTGTCCTGAAAAGGTAGCTAGCGAGAAAGACACAGAAATTCTGGAGAAGGTATGGCTAGTTTCACTCTGAAGGTGTAAATGTGGGAAATAAGAGATGAGATTCCAAGCAACAGACGGCACAGAAGCAAATGTATTCACACCCAGACCCACGGAAATACGCACAGGGAAGAAGAAACAGCTTTCCGTGGCTGGAAAAAGAAGACGAAGGGAAATTCAAAAGCACACACGGAGGAATCAGGGTAAGATCATGAGAGATGTAACAGACATGTACAGGAGTTGGGATTCAATCTTGTAAGTAAACTATCAAGTGTTTCTAAGTAACAGAGATGTGGCCAAGCTTCCTTATTGAGGAAAAGCAGCGCTCCATGTAATTTTTCCATATGCATTTGCTGCAGTATACATATTTTTACTCCCCAAATTCTGTATATTGAAACTGAATTCTTAACGTAATAGTGTTAAGAGGCAGGGCTTTGGGAAATGGTTAGGTTGGAGAGCTCGGCTCTGAAGATTGGGAGAAGTGCTCTTACAAACAAACTTGAGGGCAGATATTTAGACTACAGTTAGGAAATATGCTGGTTTAGGAACGTAGTTGCCATCAGTTCTCCCCAAGATCTAAGACTTCATTAGCCCCGGGTAGTTGGCTAGCGTTCCAGAATCACACAGGATTTTCCTCCGCTCGAATGAGCTATAAGTCCAATTATAGATTTGTTGGTTACCACCAAGTACACATGCCACTATTGCACCCTTAGGGTTAGCATGCATTGTTGGCCGTTGTTGAGTCATCATGGATGAGGAGTTCTATTGGTTGCTTCCTTCTCTTGTTCTCTGTGCAACAGATGGGGAGCATTAAAGAAAAACACAACTGTCAAAATGCAGAGAACAAGAGCTAACATAATGACCAGTTCCAACTGATATATCTACAACACAATGCCTACACTTAGGGCTCAGGAATAATTTTGGAAGAAGAGGTGGAAAGAGTATAAGAGCCAGAGGAAAAAGAAGTTTGCCATGTGATCAGCCCTGAGAAATATCAGAAAGCGTACATGCATGAAGCCTCATCAACATGCCTGCCTAAATAAGACTGAGCAATAATAGCATTGATGGACATGCTAACATGAATGGAGCGAATCTCAAAGGGCCTCAACCCTGAGACGTAGAACTGCAGGTAATTTGCAATTCTGAAAGTCAGAGAAATAGTCTTCCCTGGGGAAGAACCCCCAGATTGACTATCCTAAGATCTGCTTTAAGATCACATACATACAGATAACGTTATACAGACTGAGCAGGTAGTATTAATACATTGAGAAAAAAAAGTAAAAGTAAAAATTGTGTATGTGAACAAACAATGAAAGGAAAGGAAGCCATGAATTAAGGAAGGAGAAAAATGGGTGCATGGAAGGATTTGGAGGAAGGAAAGGAAAGAAGAAAGAATATAATTATAATACCAAAAAAATCTAATCTACATGGGAATTAAAAAAAGACAAGATCTCCTGAGTAAATTGGGAATGTGGGGATGATGGGAGAAGGTAGAAGGGAAAGAGAGAGGAAGAGAGAGGAGTGTAAAAAGTATATAGCTCAATAAAAAGACTTAAAAAATAGCAAAACCCAAAATGTTGTAAAAAACAATCAAACAGAAGCAAAAACAGGTTTGAGGGACCTTATTTGCCAATTCTATCATATTAGGGTACATGGAAGGAACAGTCCAGGAGGAACAGGTCCTCTCTGTACACTGAAACAGATGACATCTTTTTCTTATACTTCTTGGACTTTAGATCTGTGAGTAACAGATTTATGTTATTTATAAGTTACCAAGTCTAAGGCGTTTTATTAAGAAGCCTGAATGCGTGGGGTGGTTCTCCTTTAGCAAGTAATCCAATCAAATTCTGAAAGACATACATGATTCCATAATTCTAAATATAGCTGTGTATCATAAATGTCTGGCCATATTTAAAAATATTCAGATGATAGAATATATTTCATGCTTATTGAATCATACTCTCTATGTGGGCTTAGAAATCCATATGAATTATGGAGGAGACATAGCTTAGATTTTTCTGTTGTTTTTGTTTCTGCTCTGGGACTTGTACATCTGCGGTTACCTCACTGAGTCAAAAAATGGGCTGGGGCTGAAAGTTTAGATTGCTTACCTGAGGGCAGTAGGAGCTTGGGAGAGAGGAAGAGAGGTGTGGGCCAGGAACTGAAAGTCTGGGGAACGGTTGCCTGTCAGGAACAAGAACTAGGAGAACAGGAAGTACTGCTCAGAATGGGGATAAACTTAGGGAAGGGGAATAGTAAGATATGGGTAAAATGAAAGTAACAAGGTGGATTAACAGCGGAAGAAAGCTGGAGAAAGATGATAAGGATGGAGAAGCAGCAGGGTAAAGGAGGCTTAACCAAATAAAGGGTTTGTGAAGAAACTACATGGGAACCTATGCTCTTTCAACCCATGTAAAGCATATAACCAAAAAAGATACGTGCAACACGAAAGAATTGGGAGTGGGGGTAGGTTACTGTGAGCTAAAGCTTTAGGTAGAGATGTGGCAGGGGTCAGGAAAGAAGAGATGAAGGGGGAGGTGCACCAAAACTAGAGATTTATAAAAGAATGTATGAAACTCCACAGTTTTTAAGTTAAAATATAACCTTATTTTAAAACAGGAGTGTGAGCAGAGGTTTCCTGACTAGATGAACACTGCTATTCCTAGAAGAAGAGATGGATTATTAAATGGAAATCAAGGTGCCACAAATGGGTTTCCTCTCTAGGAGCTATTGATCGGCAAGTCTCCAGAGGCACTGCAAACAAGGCAGGCTGTTGCCACAGCTCTGCCTTCCAACATTCCTAACTACCTATTGAGATGCTGCTCTGTGGATGAGCTCACGAAGTGCACATAGGAGCAGCACTAACAGGACTGAGTGGTTCATGAAAGGGAGGAGACATAAATTTGGGAGGGAACTAAATCTGTGAAAGCCTAAATGGAGTGGGAGATGAAAATGCCCAAATCACACTGTGCACATTTATAAAATATCCAAAGAATAAAATTATTAAATAAAAGTGTTAAAAATCCAATGTATTAATCCTGTCAGCGGAGGTGTGGGTGAGCCAGCCTTGAAGTTGTGAGCCGGGGAGAGCTGTCCCCATGACTCATCTATCTTGTGGCATCATGGGCGGGGGGAAAAGATGCACCCCTACCCGCATCAGTGTCTGAGGCAGGTGGGAGAGCTGGCCCTGAAGTCTTAAGAGCTGTTCTTGACCCTCATGGGTTACAACACTCAGGAGACTGGCCCCTACACCATGCCTGGCCAACACAGTAGAGCTAACTCAGTGGGAGAACCGACCCTGAGAATGAAAGGAGAACTGGCCCCGCCCTTGCTCATCACTGCAAGGGGAGAACTAGCCAGGGCAATGCTGGAGAGCTCACATGGTGGTGAAGACAGGAGAGAGTTGGTAGGCTGACCAGTCCTGCATCTACCCAGGCCCAGAACCAACGTTCTGAGTTGGCCCACCCCTACATCCACTCTATCTGTGATCTTCTGGAGCACGTGAAGGTACCCGCCCTGCAGATCCAAAGATGCAGGGTCTCCACGACACAGGGCAACAACAGGATAAGCAAGAGGAGATAGAGTTAGGGCCCAGCATCGATAGTGTTAGCAGAAACCAGAGGCCTCCATCCAGACTGATAACTCTTTGCTATGAATACGTAAAGATATACGAACAAAAGCGTTTACTGCATGACTCAGCGTCTCTCTACAGCTTCCATGACCAGACTTGTTTTTCCTTTTTGTTTTTTTCCTTTTTCTTCTCTCTTTTTCTCTTAAATTTTATTTTATTTTTTTTTTTTTGTGGGAGGTTGCAAAGGCAGAGGGAAGACATGAAGGGATGGGAAATAAATGGAATAGAAATGTGTGATGGGAAAGACACAAAGAATAAATAAAGTTTTTTTTTTTACAATACAGTGTATTTTAAGCTCCTTTATAGCTTTTGATGCACATTCATCCTTAAGAGCCATTGGCCAGGAAAGACAGGGGTAGACTGTGACTCTTCCCTACCTGGGATTCACAGATATGTTTCTATTTTTTTTTCTCTTTGACATTATTTGCCTCATATATTCGCTCATCCCTCAAGAGAAGCCATGGCATCCCATAGACATGTGGCCTTACCATTCAGTAGTGTGACAGAGTAATCATAATAGAATAAGGTAACCCCTGTGCCCATGTAAGAGCCATGGTCTACCATGAGGAGGGCAGCTAGGTGATATGATGCTTAAAGGTGATCTGTGACCATATTAGCCGTGGGGTGGTCATTTTGAGAGCAGATAGAAACACTGGTGCAGAAATGACTAAGGAATCCATCTAAATAGCACGAGAACAGTTGTTTCTATAATTAAAGACTCAGTAATATGCGGCAGATTCATTGCCTTTAAGGAGTTTCATGCTTTCTTTTTACAGACGCTGGGAGCTGATGGGTGAGGGAAAAGGGGGTCCCTAAAATAAAGTATTTAGACAATGTTCTGCAAAAAATAGCTGAGGGAATTTGTTCCTGCCAATATCTAGAAGCTATAATAAGGAGATAGGGTGTGAAAAGGAAGACGCACGCAGCGCTCTGAGACATATCGCTGACTTTAAGGAGAGTTCTTTCTTCAAAAGACTTGAAAACAGATCGGCCATATAGATGACATTCACTGCCAATCTGCATGTGCTCCTCCTCACCTAAGGAGATGGAGGGTATTATCGTCATTAACAGGAAAAACCAGGTCAGACTGTACATTTCACATACGCTGTGAGCAGAGAGGGGGCCAAGAGCTTGAGATCATAGAAGAATAAGACAAATTAATTAGTTCCAGCATGAAGAAAACTTACCACATCTGTCAAAAATGCAAAATATAAGAGCCGGGTATGGCAACAGATTTATAATCCCAGCACTTGGGAGATGGAAGCAAGAAAACTGGAGGTTCAAGGTCATCTTCAGGAGCATGGTGAGTTCAAAGACAACTGCAGCTACATGTGTATAGACATTTTCCAACACCCCATAACCCTCACCTCCTCTCCCATCTTCAGAGCCATTTTAAAATTATTTTAGACCTATTTATTTTATGTGTGTGAGCTCTTTGCCTTCACGTATCCATGTGTACCATGCCAGGCACCCTCAGAAGTTAGAAGAAGGTGTTGGCTTCCCTGTAACTGGAGTTACAAATTGTTTTGAACCACCGTGTGTCTGCTAAGAACTGAACCTGGATCCTTTGTAAAACCAATATGTACACTTCACCACTGATCCATCTCTCCAGCCTCAAAAAATAAGTTTTAAGTACCATGGGCAGTGAGACAATTGTTCCTACTAACTGGTTCAGTGGCTAAATTATATTTTTGGTAACTTCAACACAGTAGATATTTTGAGTAAAAGGGGATTTGGATTTACAAGTGGGTGCATTTTTTCCGGTGAGAATTCTCAGGGTAATGAACTCAGTCTTATTTAAGAATCACAAATAATTGATAATTTCTCGTTTCCATTGAGCAGTCCCACAAGATTGTATAGTAAAAACTCCCAGAAGCCTGACTGGCTTTGACAGGCTATATTTAGTAGATATGAAGCACAGATTTCTCTCACAAAATCGAAATCCAGTTCTTAGAGGGATTATATAAGAAACATGGCTGCCTTAGGTGATTCTTCTCTAATTTCTATTTCTTTTGTGGTTTGCTATTAGTAGAATCCTAGTGGCACACGGATGACTTTCAGGGAATCCAGTAAACACGTCCACCAAGTCTCAAATACTGTGTCCAGGTGGTTTTGAGTACCTGTGGCCAGAATCCAGAATGGTGATTGAAGCTAAATGGAGCCTGAGGCTGCCCCACAATTACAAATCAATTGTTATATATTTGTTATGAATCTTGAAGTCCTAAGTTCCAAATACCCCTCTAGAATGTACCCACTCCATCTAAGCGCTGGTTTCCCACTGGCTTGTATTTTGGAACTTGATTGTTACTCAGGGTTGAAATCATCACATCTTATGGTAACTATTTAAAACCGTACTGGGTTTCTTGCTAGTAAATTTGCACATTCTGAGCACATTTTGAGTTAAAGTACAGGATTGGGGAGAGAGCTCGTTCCACAAAGGGCTTGCTTTGCAAGCATGAAGGCTTAAATTTAAGAGAGCATTATGGAACACACATATAATCCCAGCACTAGAGAGGTGGACACAGGCAGACCCCCAGAGTTCCAGGCCAGAAAGAGACCCAGTTTCAAAAACCATGGTAGACAGCACCCGACCATGACACCCGGTGAAGATGGAAATTACAGAATAACCCCACGCTAGCTCAGAACTGAATATAATAAAGGGTTATTTTTTTAGGGGTAGACTCACAGATCACAGGCCTCTGCACAAACGGGGAACCGAATCCAGAAACCGGGAGAGAGAGAAAGCAAGCGTGCACTTTGCGTTGGCATTTGTAATCTAAGAGGCCACAACCAAGTGGGCTGGTATCTTAAAGGCTACTAGCTGAAGGAGTTCCCTACAGCAACCCAAGGTTAATCTCTGGCCTACATACACACATATACACTTATACAAACACAAATTCTCTCTCTCTCTCTCTCTCACACACACACACACACTCACACTCACACACACACACACTCAAAAATGTAAATCAAAGTAAAAAATAAATATTAAATGTCCACTTTTAAGTGGATAATTCTTCTAATTTTGACAGTTACAGACCCATATAAATACTTTCCAGTCAAGACATAGGCTTCCAATGCCTCCAGCAACTCTCACTTTGCTACTCCACTATTTCTCACCTCCGTACCAACCTAGACCACTATTCTTATTTCTATTGTTTTAGGTTTTTTACTATTAGAAAGCCTCATGAGAAGATTTTCTGAATGCTGTCTTTGGACAAGGAACAACTTCCCGTGAAACCTATGGTTTTTACTTTCCATTTTTATGTTGAACAGTTTTATGTCCACTTGACACAGACTGAAGTCATCAGAGGGGAGAGAACCTCAATTGAGAAAATGCCTCCATAAGATTGGGCTGTACGCAAGTGAGCAGGGTATTTTCTTAATTAGTGATTAATGGGAGAGGTCAAGCCTATTGTGAGTCGTGCCATGCAGGGGTTTATGGTCCTGGATTCTGTAAGAAAGCAGGCTGAACAAGCCATGAGGAGTAAACCAGTGAGCTGTACCATGTCATGTATCAGCTCCTTCCTCCAGGTCCCTGCTCTGCCTGCGTTTCTGTCCTGCCTTCTTCCAATGATGAACAGTGATATAGAAGAGTAAGACAAATAAACCCTTTCCTCCCCAACTTGCTTTTGGTAATGATGCTCTATCACAGCCATAGTAACCCCAATGAAGACATGTTTCAAATATGTTCATTTGTTGTTGAGGGCCTGATGGCACACCACTGTACTAGAGATTCTCATTTTAATTCATTTTTATCCTATTACTTGTAGTGAATTTAGATTCTTTTGTTTTGCCCTAAAAAAAGAAAGTTTGCTTCTTTCAAGTTCAGGGATCTTTTACAATGTGTAAATTCTGGTATGCTGACCTTGTACATCTACCCATTTATTTGTTGACTTATTTCTATTAGTTTTGATAGATTACTTGAGTTTTATAAACACAGTTAAATGATTTTAGTTCTTCCTTTATAATATTTATAACTGTTTTTATTCTTATTGTGTTGGTAGGACTCATAATATAATGATTAAGTGAAGTTAGTCAGAGTATAATTTGTTTTGATCTTAGAAAATAGTCATGAATATCACCCAATATGATGTTAACTATAGAGGTTTTGTAGATACCCTTTATCCTAAGTTAAGGGAGGGTCGCTCTGCTTCTGTTTTCCTGAGAATTTGTTTGATCACAATTGGCTTCCATAATAGTTAACTTTGTCAACTTGACACAATCTAAAATAACCTGGAAAGAATTTCAATGAGGTATTGTCTACACTGGGCTAACTTTAATTGCTGATTTAACACAATTTAATGTCATCTAGAAAGAGTATCTCAATGAGGGATTATCTACATCGGTTTGGGTGATGAGCATGTCTATGGGAAATTGTCTTAATAAGTTAATTGACGTGAGAAAACTGGGACCACTGTGTTTGTGTGTGTGTGTGTGTGTGTGTGTGTGTATGTGTGTGTGTGTGTGTGTAAGAGTGAATAAATAAAGCTTAGCAGGAGAGTAAGCAGAATGCATACATTCATATTTCATCAGCAACAGAAATGAAAGCAAGACAAATATTGAATTCTATTGATGATTCTCAGTGTCTATCGAGATGGATACATTCATGTTCTCTTTGTTGGAAGTGTAACATTATCTTACAGCTTTCTAGTTTTCAATCAGCCTTGCATCCAAGGTCATGATGTCTTGTATTAGTCAGCTTCCAGCCATTATGGCAAAGTATCTGGCATAACCAAGTTTTAGAGAGAAAGGCTTACCTTTGCTTCTAGGTGGAGAGAGTCCAGTCACTCATTAATTAAAGTCTGTGGCAAATCTTCACATAGGATAGATCATAAATGCTCACCTCATGTCTATTGAGCAACAAGGGGAAAGGAGGAGGAAGAGAGAGGGAGAGAGATCCTATCACCTCTTCAAGAGTAAATCTCCCATGACCTAAAGTGAGACTCTACCTGACAAAGACGATTCTACTGCCCCTAGTAATACAACCCTGGGGACATGGGAAATGCAGAAGATAAAATTTTAATAGTTATTCTCTTTATATGTTGCTGTAATGTATTTAGAAGATTTTTGTGTCTATATTATGAGGAATATCAGCATGTAATTTTCCTGTCATATTTTCTTAGGTTTTATTTATTGTGCTCAGTTTGTAGATTATATTGGAATTTTTCCCTGTTTTCTGAAAGAGTTTATATGACACTAATATTTCATTCTTGGGTATTTAATATAATTCATTACTGATAATATTTATATCTATTTTTCTTAAGCAAATATCTTTGCTGAAAGTCCAAATTTTAAATAAA
This sequence comes from Alexandromys fortis, assembly GCF_014885135.2. Lineage (NCBI taxonomy): Eukaryota > Metazoa > Chordata > Mammalia > Rodentia > Cricetidae > Alexandromys > Alexandromys fortis. The sequence goes on from NW_026068161.1 coordinate 986,983, forward strand.
ACTATAAGGCCATTCAAATTTTCTATGTCCCTTTATAGAAAATTTGTGCTTTAACTTATTAACTTTATTGGCAAAAATTTAACAATATATTCTTAGTCCTTTAATATATCTAGGATTTGGGATTGTGAGAAGACAAAGAGGGTAAAGTGTTTACCACACGAACCTGGCACCTGAAGTTTGGTCTCTAAAACCTACATAAAGATGGAGGATGCCACAAAGTTGTCTTTTGGCCTCCACATTCGTCCTGACCCAAACACATCATGCACACATACTCCCTCACTGAAACTGAAAAACAATTCTGAGGATTTGAAGTGATGGCCTCTCTTTTGCATTGGTAAATTGCTTAGTTCATTTCTGTAGGAGATCAAGTTTCCCAGAAAATGATATGTCTGAAATTATTTTACTATCATTTTAAGAAATGTTTTTATACAGATGTTCTGAGTTAGTGGGTGATCACTGACTCCATACTGACAGTGGGGAAACCCACATAGGACCAAACTAGGCCTGCTGCATGTGGGTGACAGTTGTGTGGATTGGGGAGTCTGTGGAGCCACCATCAGTGGGACCAGGATTTATCCCTCGTGCATGACCTGGCTTTTGAGAGCCCATTCCCTATAGAGGGATACCTTGCTCAAACTATCTTACCCTCTCTGAGGAGTAGATGGGGGTGTGTGGTGGCAGCAGCAAGAAGAGAGAGAGTAGAAACTAGGGTTGGTATATAAAATGAAAAAAAGATTATTTAAAAAAATATAAATAATAAGAAAAGAAATGTTGTTACAGTATGCACCTTTACCTTTTACCTTTCCTTGCTTGACCATTTTGCATCTTAATACAGTTTTCTCTATTTTTATTCTGTTTGGAGACCATTGAATTTCTTAGATTTGTGGCCCAGTGTCTTTTATCAGCATTTGAAAGTTTCTTGGGAATTCTCAAATATATTCTTTTCCTCCTTCACTTTATTCTTTGCTTCTAGGGTTCCAATCACTCATGTGTGCAATGTTAAGTAACAGTCCACTCTTGAGATAACACTGTTTATAAAAAGATGTATTTTAATCGCTATCCTTTTTGATCTATGTCTTTATTTGGGTTGCACACGTTTTATTAAGGAGTTTTGCATCCACGTTCATCAGGGATATGACTGTAGTTTCTTTCTACATTGTATCTTTACCTGTTTCGGTAAAAGCATGAAACTCGCTTTGTAGAAGCATTTGCAAATACCCTGATTGTTTTTTTTTTCTCAGCTTTCTCTTTTCTTTTTGTAGTTTAAGAAGTACTGGTTGTAGATCTTCTTTGAAGGGTCTGGTAGGATTCGGCTGTGAGTCCATCTGGGCTTTGACTTTTTAGTTGGAAGACTTTTTTTAATCACTGTTTTGATCCTCTTATTTCTTATGAGTCAGTTGAAGTGTTGGTCTCTTCTTGGTTTAACTTTGTTGGTTTGGATGAGTCAGGAAATCCATTTATTTCTTTTAGGTTTTCTAATTTAAGGGAGTGTGGGTCTTTAAAGTATTCCTTTACAACATTCTGGATTTCTTTGGTGTCTGTTTTATACTTCTCTGGTTCTGTGAAATTGGGTCCTCTCTTTCTTTGTTGTGTTTAATTGGGCAAAGGTCTGTAGATCTTATCTTTCCAAAGAACAAGCCTTTATATTTGCTGGTTCTTTGCATTGTTTTCTTGGAGTCAATTTCATGAATTTCTACTATGATTTTTGGTATTTCTTCCTGTCTATTCGGATTGCATTTGGTTTGATCTTTTTTTCCAAAATTTTGAGTTCCATTATTGAGGCAATTGTTTCTGCTCTTTCTGAGTTCTTAAAAGCATATTTGCTTAGAGCGCTAAATTTCCCTCTTGGGACTACTTTTAATATTTTGCAGAGGTGATGTTGTGTTGTGGTTTTATTTAATTCCAGGAATTTTATTTTTTTCTTGATTCCTTATTTGACCCATTGCCCCATTTATGAATAAGTTATTTAATATCCATAAGTTTGTGTAATTACTAGACATTTGTTTGCTATTGATTTTAAGCTCTATTATATTGTGGTCAGAAAAGATACATGGAACTATTTCAGTTTTTCTAAATTTGTTTTATGCCCCAAGAGATGTGATCGGTTTTAGAGGATCCATGAGCTGCTAAGTTTAAGGTATATTTGGTGTTTGGGTGCAATATATATATATATACATTATATATATTATATAAAATGTATGTATATACAAACACTATTGTATGTATGTATATATTAGGTATTTGATGTATCATAACATTCAGTTTTGTTATTTCTTCTACATGCATTCTTAGCTATATCTTTGGATCTCATTTCAATATGTATCTCTTGTAAAGTCTTCCCAAATATATACTAACTGCTTCCTGTGCTTCTTATAGTCTGTCTAAACTGTTACTGTGAACAGAATGTTAAAGTAGGGACTTTCTTCTTCATGATGTTATCTGATGACCTAGGATGGCTCTCACTGAATTGACAGGACATACAGTTTTCCTAGAGTCAGGATGAAAGGTGGGGTTATGATCATCTAAATCAGAGAATCTGAAAGAAAAGATAGGAAGATCTTCTTAATGGGAAATAGGATGATATCAGTAAAGAAGAGATGCTTGCTTTCCAAGAAAGTTGATATTTAAAATGCTTCTACCGAAATTAATTGTTCTAGATGATTCTAGAAGAAAGAGGGTGGAAACATGAAAGGCAAAGCTCTACTTTAAATCCCCATTTCAACCTGAAGATCAAACAAAAAGGGCAAGGTGTGGTAATTAATAATTTTCTATTGCTGTGATAAAACACCATAATGAAGGCAACTTTTAAAAGAAAATGTTTAATTCAGCTTATGAGTCTAGAGGTCTAAAGTCCATGATGGTAGAGTGAAGGCATAGCAACAGGAAAAATAGACCACACATAACACCATAAGCTGAGGCAGAGAGTGCACTGGGGATGGCAGGATGCTTTTGAAGACTCAAAGCTCACCTCCACTGACATACCTCTTCCAACAAGACCACACCTTCCAATCCTTCCCAAACAGTTCCATAAACTGGAGATCAAGTATTCAAACATATAAGCCTATGGGGATAAACCATATTCAACCAAACTATCACAGTATATAGGAAAAAATTGGCATGCAATAAAAATACTAAGATTAGTCAATTAGTCCATATATGAGGATATGTGAGTGCTTTTTGTTTGTTTTTTTAAATTATGCAGGTCTATTTTTCTTTCTTCTAATGCAAAAAGTTACCTGTGTGCATGTCACAATTTAAGATTTTATTTATTTATTAAGTATACAGTGTTCTCCCAGAAGAGGGCACCACATCTCGTTACAGATGGTTGTGAACCACCATGTGGTTGCTGGGGATTGAACTCAGGACCTCTGGAAGAGCAGCCAGTGCTCGTAACCTCTGAGCCAACTCTCCAGCCCCATGTCACAATTTTTATATTTTATCAATTCTTTGAGAATTTTATACAACATATTTTAATCATATTTATTTTCCTCCCCAACTCCATTCAGATTCCCCCCCACACACACACACACTTATTCAACCCCTCCATCTCTTTCATTGCCCCCATGGAGTCAAGTTTGCATTGGCTAACTACTCCTGGAGATGGGACCTATCCTAAAGTGTGGTCAATATGACAGGCATCACACTGTTAAAGAAAACTGTTTTTCTCCACCAGCAATCATATGCCAATAGCTTTCTTTTTTTGTAGGCAGAAACTGCTTGTTCATTTCCCAGCTGCCCAGACCCCAAATAATCACACAGATACTATATTAATTACAACACTGTTTGACCTATTAGCTCAGGCTTCTTACTAACTCACTCTTACATTTAAATTAACCCATTTCTATTATTCTGTGTATCTCCAAGGCTGGGTAATGTTCCAGCGTCTGTCTCCTTTAGCAGCTACATGGTGTCTCCTTGACTCTACCTACTTTTTCTCTATGCCTCTGTTTAGATTTCTCATCTGACTTTATTCTACTAAGCCATTGGCCGATACAGCTCCTTTAATAACCAATGGTAATAAAAGATACTCACAGCATATAGAGGGGAATCCCATGTCAGCTTTTTAACTAGGAGTGGGACTTTGTGCCAACCTTGTTACCCCCATATTGGGATTTTGTCTAGTATTAGCTTGTATAGGTTTTGTGTATGCTTTCACAATTACCAGGTATGGAGACCCAAAAATGTGAGCTATTTCCAAGCAGACCAAAGGTCAGAGAGTTGGAACTTACCTCTAATCCTTCAAGGTTATTGTGCTTCTACCTCAAACAAAGATCCCACCTAGATTTAGATCAGAGAGTTCTGCTCCTCTTGAGATTATTGTCAGCAGGTGTGGCTAATAGCCAGACCTTGTATTTCAAGAATAAAGAAGCAGATCTGTTTCTACCTCAAACAAAAGTTAAGAATCCAAATAAATTCCAGTTCCCTTAAGGAGATACCATTAGACTCCATGCAGGAAGTGGTTTGCCTACAGAATGTTTTGGTCTAGAGTGTGAGCATGACTTGTGTTGTTCTAGCAGCAGTAAGTTTAACTATGGATGTAGCCCACAACCTTCAACTGGTCTGTTCATTTCTTTGTATCAAGGTAATGCAGTTTTTTGTCTTACTCCTACCTTTTGTGGTCAGGGGTATTTTAAGCAATTGAAAAGTAAATGTGGGCGAATTCCAGTACTCACTGGAATTCCCTCCTGATATAATTCTATATGATTCTGTTTTATTAATTTCATCCGTGTTACTAACATTTTATAAATCCCCATGCCTCTATCCTGGCAAGAGGTATTTTTGACGAGGCTGGTCCCCGACACCATGAGTTCATAGGAGCATCTCTTGTTATGCGTGGGAAATACTGTTTCTATGCAGTCATCCACCACACCTGACTTTTACACTCTCCAGCAAGGATTCCTGAGCCTCGAGGGAGCAGTATGGTATACACATCATGTTTAGGGCTGAGAATTCTGAAATTTCTTATTCTCTACACATTAAGCAGTTGGGGTTTTCTGTGTTAGCTGCAATCTACTGAAAACAGAAGCTTCTCTGATGAGAGTTGTTATGCACTGATCTATGAGCATAGCAAGTCACTGGTCATTTCATTGCTGTTTCCACTTAGCAGAATAATAACAGTAGGTTTCCCCATGGATACTACAGGTTCTTAGCTTCATTGACAGTGTCGAGTTTTGGTTCCATCTCATGAAGTGGGACTTAAATGCAATCTTTCAGAAGTTGTTAGTTAGTCCCACAGCACGCATGCCACTATTTCACAAGTGGCCTTCTCTTATCAGGCAGGGTGTTTTTATAGCAGGTTCACAGCTGGAGGATATCAATGATTTCTTTTCTCCTCTGGTAGTGTGTACCTCACCTTTCAGCACTGTAAGAGCTAGCTGGTAAGAACAAAGCTTGCAGGAAAGCTAGTTATTCATTTTCTATGACTCAAGTATGAGGTTGAACTTCCATATTTTTTAAATTAAATTAAATTATTTAACATCCCAACCACAACCTTCCCTCCCTCACCTCCTCTCACTTCCTGCCCCCACTACCCTTGCACCCTCTATCAATCTACCCTTCCTCTGAATTCACTCAGAAGAAGGCAGGCCTCTCATGGTCATCAGCAAAGCATAGTAAATGAAGTTGCCATAAGACCGAGCACCTCCCCTGTATTCAGACTGGGCAAAGCAGTCCAGCATGAGGAATAGGTTCCCAACAGCCAGACAAAGCACCAGGGACAGCCACTGTTCCCATTGCCAGGAGTCCCACAAATAGACCAAGCTACATAACTGTCACATATACACAGAGGGCCAAGGTCTGTCACATGCAGGCTCCCTGGCTGTTGGTTCAGACTCCCATAAGCCAGGCTAGCCATTTCTGTGGGTTTTTCTCAGATGTCCCTGCCCCCCAACTCCTACAATCCCTCCTCCCTCAACTCAGTAGGACTCCCCGGCCTTGGCCCAATGTTTGACTGTGGATCTCTGAATCTGCCTCCCTCAGTCCCTGGATGAAGGCTCTCTGATGACAACTGGGGAAGTCACCGATCTGATCACAGGGGATGGCAGTTCAGGCTATCCACCATTGCTGTCAGGAATCTTAACTGGGGTCATCCTTATAAAGTACTGAAAGTTTCCCTTGCACCAGGCTTCTACCACACTCTGAAAGCCCCCATTTCCAGCCATCTCTCTCAGCACTCTCCATCCACCCAGAACCCAATCCCTCAAGTTCCCATGCTCACCAAACCCCAGTCTAGCTAGGAGCGCTCCTGTTTCCCTTTCCTGGGAAGACCCATGTGTCCCCTCTTGTGCCCTTCTTGTTATGTAGCCTCTTTGGGTCTGTGGATTATAACATATATATCCTCTTCATTTAATAACTATTTATGGGTGAGTATATATCTTCTTTGTCTTTCTTTATGTGGGTCACCTCACTCAGGATGATATTTTTCTAGTTCCATCCATTTGCCTTCAAATTTCCTTCAGAAGGGCTAATATCAAAAACACAAATGACAGCTTATGCTGGAGAGGATGTGGAGCAAGAGGAACACTCCTCCATTGCTGGTGGGAGTGCAAACTTGTACAGCCAACTTTGGAAATCAATATGGCAGTTTCTCATAAAATTGAGTATCGATCTACCTCAAGACTCATAAATACCACTCTTGGGCACACACCCAAAGGATGCTCAATCATACCACAAGGGCATTTGCTCAACTATGTTCAAACCAACTTAATTTGTAATAGCCATGAACTAGAAACAACCTAGATGTCCCTCAATCGAAGAATGGATACAGAAAATATAGTACATTTACACAATGGAATATTACTCAGCTGTTAAAAACAAGGATCTCTATATTTTTAATAGTCAAACATAATTATAATATCTTAATGCAGATTTCTCATAAAGTTCAAACCATAGGTCCTTAGCCATTGTGCCTCAACATCATATCATTATTGGCTCATCAATCTGACAACTTAGTGGCCAACCAAAATTAATAAGCTATTTTCATATGTATTTATAATATATATATATATACATACACATTTCCCCCCTCAATCCTATGTCTTTCTATTAGGTAAGTTTACCTTTTCTTCCAATATGCTCTACTGAAATGAGCTGTAACTCTTCCGCAAAATCCTTTAAAACATTTATGTTTTAAATGCCAACATCACAGTCTATGAATTACCCTAAAAAAATGGACACAGATATGAACAAAAATTCATATCTAGAAATATTTACCACAGTATTGGCTCAACCTACTAAACGCATCTAATCAGAAATTATAAAACTGCTGCACTTCTAATTGTTAAAAGTTGGGTTAAAATACGACATGTATCGAATAACTGCATAATGGAGTATTATGCAGGCATTCAAATTCGTATTTTATTTATGAAAGTGTGTTGTAGAACAACGTGCATGTTTGAATCTGTGGGGAATAGTTAAAATCTCAGAGTTTCATTATTCCCACTTGACATTTTTCTACTCTAACATAGGACAGTGCGTTCCTGTCTGATTAGAGACACATTTTGGCCAGTTTTATAAGTAGATCTGGCCAAGAAAATCAGGTTATTTATGTTCCATTTGGAATAGAAATTCAAAACTTGGCAAATAATTTACAGGTTGACAAGAATTATATCTTCTTTCACACAATTTAAACCATCAGTAAAGGAAAAACAATAAGGATTAACACCCAAGCTTCATTTAAGTCCTGAGCTACCTCAAACATATTCCACTGAGAACGCAAAACAGAGCCCCTCCAGGAAGTTCAGCCAGAAAATACAAATGCAGCCTAGCATAATTTTTGCTGATGGATGGCTTATTCCTGAATGCTGTGATGACTTCATTTGGGTAGGCACTAAAACATATTTCTAATGGAAAACAAGAGGTGCCCATGATATGCGAAAGACCAGGGTTCAATGTTTATAAAATCCTACCCATTAAGAGAAATAGTTTTTTTTTTCCTTATAGGTCAAGAAAAAGAGTTAAATATAAGTTCTTTTGGCAAAATACTGATTATTAATAATAGGTGAGAATTACATACTGCTTATACTAGGTGCTATATTTAAATAACTTTATACTTATTAATTCATGTCCTTATGAGAACTTTATGAGGTCTATAGTGATACTAAAATGAAGAAACCAAGGCATAGAACATCCAAAGAATTTTAATGAAGTTACATATCTACAGAGAAAAAGTCAAGATTCTAGTTTAGGTATGTGTGTACCAAAGGATGTTTTTATCCAGAAAGCTTGGACAGTTAATATGTATGAGGTTAAAAACTGGCAAGTGTTGAATCTGCTGAGCCAGGTGAGGACTGCTGGATCTCTTCTATATCCAGCGGAGCATAGCTGCATCTAGAAGAGTGGGTACATTGCTTAACTCCTTGCAATGCCTTGAGTTCTGCAAGACAGAGAGATGGCTCAAAGTTGGGGGAGGCCAGCGGAGGATGATGACTCAGTATCCACAAATAACTTCCAATCCTCTCACCAGTGGACTTAGTGGAGCTGCGCGGGCCATAAAACAGCTCCATCTGTAATCTGTAATTTGCTAAAGGTATTTCTGCAAGCCATGGCTCTCGTTGAAACATCTGGGAGGTGGGCTGGGACCAAATTTAAAAGTAACTCATCCAACTAGCCTTCTCATTTGTCCTACAACTGGGGGATGAGTCTACCATTAGTCATATTCTGGGGCCAGATTTTGCAACTTTGGAACTCAAGAAAAGGCACAGCCATTTCTAAACTAACACTGATGTCTTACAATTGCCTTCTCCAACCACATCCTAACTTCACAAAATGCTAGATATAGATAGATATAGATATAGAGATAGAGATAGAGATAGAGATAGAGATAGAGATAGAGATAGAGATAGAGATATAGATATAGATATAGATATGGTAGTTGTACACACACACACAACCACACACACCTATTTCGTCACACTTAAAAGATAATTGAAATACATAACACAAACTTTGGTGGATGTCATAATACTCCCAAATGTAATTTGCCTTTTCTTCTCTATTACAAATACTGCAAAGATATAAGTTAGTGACTTATTCTTCCCATAAAAATATGTAAATACAGTGCTCGCTTCGGCAGCACATATACTACAATTGGAACGATACAGAGAAGATTAGCATGGCCCCTGCGCAAGGATGACACGCAAATTCGTGAAGCGTTCCATATTTTTTTTAAAAAAAATATGTAAATACAGAAGGTAGAAGAGCAGCAGAGATGGGTAGGACATACCACTAGGGTGAAAAGGATGGTGAGAGGAAAAGAGAAAGGAGCCTGGGAAAGGGGTCCATTACAACCACGCAGCCTCACTGCCATGGCCCTGAATGGTAGCCGCGGCACACCTGGAGCCATTTGTAAACCCTTTTGAGAAAGGCCCGTCTAATAAATAATTTGCCAGCCAGTAATTCATAAGCTCCAGGCAGTAGTTGGAACCAAGGGGGGTAATGGCCACAGCTGTCAGGCTCCAGATGCTCGGGGGCCCATCCCTGCCACTTTGTCCCAGCATCCATGTAGAGGAACGAACGCTGTGAACTGGGCACACCACCACATTCATTCTGGCCGGCTTCCAACAGGACCAGCTGCATCTGGCCCGGAAGATGGCTGTTATGGGGTGCTGGGCTGCAGCCAGGCTGTGAGAGTCAGGCCTCCACCCAGCATACTCAATAGAACCTCATCTGCCTGACTTCCCCAGAACCCTCACGGAAGCTTTAGGGTTCCCCAAACATCCCTTCTTTCTGGAACCAGAATCCTTCTGCGCCCAAGAGAAAAGAAGGAACAAGAATCACACAGATGAAAAGTCATGTCATTTATTAATAATTTCTCTTTTTTTTCTTCTATAAATCTGAAGGAAAAAGTCTTTGGTGATACTCTATAAAACAATCTATCTTGGATGGCAAAACCCAGACAAAAAGTTACACAGGTCAGTGAAGTAAATCAAGATCTATGGCTTTGAAATTTCTTGCACTCTCTCACGCACTTTAGGACTCCATTGCACTAAACCATTAAAACTCTGTAACAAAGGGGGAAAACACTCCAGAAAAGACCTGTGTTGACACAACAAAAACATGGGCAACATATGAGGAACTGTCCCAAGTGCGCATCGTATACAAAATAAGGGTTACGTTTCTGTTACAGTTTGTCCTCTAAAACAGTTCCAGTTTCCAGGTCTTTCTTTTTTTCTAACCCTCAACAAACCCTATACATTTTTTTCCCCGCAGCATTAATATACAAGTTCATTACATGGTAATCGGGTCATTTGCATGACCATAATTTTAGGAATAATTACAACTGAAATGAGAGAAATGTGTCCCTGTAGAACAGAACGCTGTGGCAGAAATCAAATGACCTTTGAGGCCTGAAACGCAAATCATTACAAAAGTAGCATGACTCAGAGGCTAGCTTGACTCAGTTTTAAACCAGGGTGAGACTGCCTTCCCCAGGGTTCAGCTTGCTCATGGTTGCCTTCCCACCTATTTTTGGGGGGTAGGGGGTAGAAGAGGGCCATTTGGGGTATCTCATTCATGCTCTTGGTATAGAAAATATTGGTACTCTAAGATACTGACAACTATAGTTCCAGCCAAGTAAAGTAAAACAGCATCCTTTGTTTTTGGGAAAGAACAAAGAAGAGAGATGGCTTCCAGCCAGAAACCACTTTCACTATCGACATCAACAGACCCTCTATCCAGAGCTTCTGGATATTATTACGGAATTGATGGGGTAGAACCCTCTTAGGATGCTCTGTCCCACCTCACCTCTTTTAAAACTAGAAACCTTGAGTCTAGAAATAATTTCATCTCCACATGACGAATTCCGAATACTAAGTGAGATGAGTTGAATGCAGTTCAATATTCATGTTTATTCACTGAGAACTTAACCCAGACCAACTTTATTCCCATCACGATTGAAAAGAGAAAAGCTGGTGGCAACAAAAGGACTTGGTTGGTGGCATCTAGTCAGTCAACAATGACAGAAGCATTTCAAAGCCCTTGCCCGTAGTCGTCATAAATAGAAAGCAGGTAAATGAATTTAAGAAGTACAGAACCGATGCACTGGCTATATGCCGACGGTAGCAACGATTAGAAGGCAGGAACAGTTTTATCTGAGAGTTCATAGCAAGAGCTGATACCCTTAAAGTTGGAGCTTTCGGAGACCCCTAGGAACATTTGGTATTTCCAGGTGGAGGAAGCTCGCTCTGGGACTAGCAATCCTATCTCATCTTGTCGAGCATGAGTCTCATTCAGCTTCTCCCCAGATGAGTCTTTCTGCCTTCTCTCCATCTTTCAACGAGTCTGAGTCAACATTATTCATTAGTTGTTAAATCAAGCACCCTATTTTATTTTATATATAGTACATAGGTCTGCTCAAGTCACTCATCTCACCCCTGATTAAATTAAAGTTCAGCAGCCTTTATGAAAGGCCACCGGCACAATATTCCTTCAAGTCACCAGGACTTTGAGAACCACCCGAATAAAGGCTAACATAGCCTACTGTAATGAAAAGCAAAAATCATTTTCAAAAGGGAAACTGAAGGACTCCGCTGGGATTGGTCCTTCTGTGAGCACCATTTGGAAGAAGTTAAACTGTAATGCACATTAGAATCCAGGTAGGAGATTTCCCTTTCTTCGGCAGCAGCATCTCTGAGACATGGGCCCACATACCTTGGTACGACCGCCTCGCTGTGTTGTGGTTTGTGACATGACTACAAGGATTATTGCATGAATTTTTTTTTTCTCTACAGTCTCAACTTTGGGTCATTTTTGTCATTTTGCCAACAAAAGTGATATGCTTAAAACATAATGTACATGTAAACCTTGATGGCTATCTCAGTCTTTTCATATAAACACAGTCAACTTTTAAAACACTTATTTGGAAGAACACAGGTGCTAATGTAGGGTTGTGGCTGAGTCCTCTATGGAATCACTTCATGCAATTCATTAGACGGTTTGTGCTATACTCTCTGCCCTTGGCATCTCACCAACTCAGCACATGTTGGCCCACTTAGGGACCCCTGGTTATCATTAGAGCCAGCTGAGAGATAACTCCTGACATCCTACAGCAATGGCCGTGATTTGTCAACTTGCTGCAATGCAATCTACAACTCTTTCCTCGGAGAATTAAAATTACATCTTGCTGTTGGGCCTCACTGATTTGCTTAGCATTGTTCAATCCCCAGCTGTAGCTTCCAAATGAGAGAAGAACATGCTAGCTGGCATCCCAGAGAGAATTACTCAGGAGAGTGACAGAAAACGCAACCGTGGAGATTTAAAGGGGATGAAAAGGGTGCCAGTCCCTGTTCTCGATTGTAATTACGGCACATGTTAATTGTGGGGACGGTGTGCCCTGTGAGCGTTGTCACAGGTACACCTGGAAAGGCAGTTCCCCGAATCCACTCTTGGGAGTGACTGCTACAATGAGGGACGCTGCTTTGCGAGCCAAGGCGACAACTTCAGTTTCAGGTTAGCTTGTGGTGGCTGAACAAAAATGTTACATCCATGTTTGGAAAGGAGAAAGACAGGCGTCATACTGCCGTTCTGAAAAGTCCCCCACTTTAAATACCAATATGCAAATGTGATTCGCTGTTCACCCTTTAACATGCTAAGAATTGCAGAATAGGAAGTAGCTGGGGAACATTTCATTGACAGACACAAATATAAGCACCGTGAACCTCAGAATTACATATGGAGAAATACTTAAAGATACATCACATCTACTTAAGGGACGCCCCATGTTTCAAAGAAGGCTAAGGATGGGTCACACATGATGAGTGAGTTGTGTACAGAGGTGTTTGTGGGCCACAAAGTTGCAGAAAAGTCCCCTCTGAGTGGACTTCTGAGCCAACACACGGCTCACAACATGGCACGTGTGGGCTCTGGTCCCTGCTCTGTGGCTGGGCAGGCAATGGAGTCACTGCGCAGGACCTCAGCAAACACCTACATCCATTCTAGTGCACAGCACCGCCTCCAAGATAATAGGCTGGTTCCTTTCTCTCCTTATGTCTACAAAGAAAGGATGGATTTGAGGCCACCGGATTTATCTGGTGTGTACTGACCTGGGCCAGATGAATGTTTCTAAGAGGAAATCGGCAGTGAATGCATAAAACGTTTGAGGGTTCGTGGAGGAAAATGAAACTAAAGTGCCCTTGGATTACTCTGTAGTTCCCTAATCATCTAGCTACACCTCATCCTGTTTGGGCTCTTTCAAGCAGAAACAGACTTTTAATGCCAGAAGCCTCCATGTTTCGTGGGGAGCTGCTTCTTGGCATTGTATGTGTGTGTGTTCTTAATGCTCCAGCATCACAAACTGAAAACCGCCTTTGTGGGGGGGGTCAAAGTATTTTTTTTTAACATGAAGCACAACTAAATTTCCTTCCATGATTCATAACCCAAAGAAGTCTTCTTCACACATTTGTTTCTGATTAATTTGATTGCCAAATTTTTGCTTAAAACAATGCTTAACCGAAACCGGGATAAGAGTTCCATGGCAAGGCACACCCTCAGTGACTTCCCAGCATCCTCCTGTTAGATGATGTGGAGCTACACACAATCACTTTTTTCTCAACAGAAGATTTTGCAACTTGACTTTTTCACAAACATTAAACCGTTTGCTTGTCTTATAAATAATATGAACTCATCCCCCGCCCCCGGGCCTCTAAAGCATAGGGTTCCCCAGATCATCTGATATCTGGGTGAGTGGTTGAACAAACATGTCAACCATTACGAAGTATTGGGTTTCAGCTGTGGGAGAACTATTTCCATCACCAACATGCTGGTGGGTTGCTTGGTGCCTTGTGCAATTCTGAAATCTACTAGGCTTTGCTCGATACTAATCCCCACACACACGTAAAAAGATTATGATACTTTATAGCATCTCTGACAAAAAGCTTTTAGTTAGGACTGCCTACCTGGAGTCAATACTTTCTCTCATGCAGCAATATTTTAAGAGACCAAGGGGGATCTGAGCATACAATTTGCACTGGTAAAATTAGACTATGACCCCATCTTAGTGTATGCCCAGTTCTCTGCTGACACTATGACCAATAAACTGATTGTGCTCCCATGACATCTGTGTGTCTGTCACTGCACGAAAGCCTGGGGGACCCGGGGCAAAGGATGTCCAGAGCGAAGGGAGCAGCAGCTTGGAAACATTCACAACCAACACAATTTTGATTAAAGAAAGAACTCTGGTTTTTAATAGTTTTGATCATTAAAAAAGTTTAAACCTGCATAGCAATCATTTCAAAAATAATTATTTAATGTTCCATAATTAAACTGTACACAACCTAGTCGTGGGACACAGAAGCCAGTGAGGTGAATGGAGCAGTCTGGTGCAGTCCCAGGAGCCAGGATTCCAGCTGACTGGCCTTTGCTACTCTTGTCATTGTGTTCATCTAAGGTTTGTTTTTTTTTTTTTTTTTTTTTTTTTTTTTTTGATACTTGGCACAGTCTGGCTCCCTCGATGAACGAATCTGCACTGGGAAGAGAGAGCAGCTGGACTCAGTCCCATCTTCTTCCCCTCCCCCACGCAGTGGGATTTTCTCAAAGCCGTTCAATGTCTCTGTATTTCTTCCTCAGAATGGAGACCTGGTCTTTAAAGAGGACTGGGTCTAGCCTCATCTGAGAGTGGATCAGCGGCATGTAGCCAAACCAGCTGGCAAACGTGTTCATGCAGCTCTGTCGCTGGGCAAAGTGGTCAGGGTCAGCCCAGCGGGAAGCCCGGGAAGTCTGTGGAGAGGGAGACAAACAAGGGAGCCAGTGAGAGAGGACACAGTGCGGTGCAGGATCTCCGTACAGGCCAGCAGCAGAATGTGGGGCCTGGCTGCCACGCTTGTCCATCTGCAGGGCCGGCAGAAGGCACAGTTCAGGCACACTGACTTACCTCTGACTGAAGTGGTCTTGAGATGTGTCCACCAGTGTCCAAACATACCTAATCCTCTGAAGCTTTCTGAGCCGACTAATGCCCATGTAAAAGAATGATGGATCTTTACCAACGGACCCTCAACTACTATGGTCACTACACAGCACATTCCTTTTGGTCTCTGGAGCTGGATGGTTGGGCTCACAATGAACTCACTGCTTCTAAGATAGTTTTCTAAATCCTTCCATGAAACTTCCTTAACTACAAATTTATTTTTGTTTGCGTGTGTGAGACTATGTGTATGAGTATGGGTGTGTGTGTGTGTGTGTATGTGTGCGGGTGCCAGAAGACAGCATGAGATGCTATGGAGATGGAGTGACACAAGGCTCTATCTAAGTCATTTGACATAGATTCCGGAACTAATCTCTGGTCCTGTGCAAGGGAAGCAGCAGTCTCAACAGCGGAGACATCTCTCCAGCCCTATAAGTCCTGTTGTTAACATGGTTGATGTGGAGACAAGACTTGATAGAACTCCCACTCTGGGTTCACTCCTATGCACCTAACCTTCCGCCTTTACTAAATTCCCCTCGAACGGCTTGTTAAGAAGACCTAGGTCTAATTGAAGAACAAAATGAAGCTCTTACACTGGACTTGGGCTAGTGCTGTACGGCATACAAGAACCCACGCTCCCTTATAGACTTCTCTACTGAGATGACCCCTGAGGTATGAGAGGGTCTCAGATCCAATGACACACAGTCTATGCCTACAAAGCATGACTGAACATAAAAATCCTAAAATTCTGTTCATAACTTAACAATTGTCTGTCTTTTCAATGCTACTAAACCCCTAAGATTATTGTTTTAAACATCAGGTGCTCACTCAGAAAAAAGTTATTGAAGTTAAAAATAAAATGGCTACCATCTTTTTTAATTATGTTGCCCCTAAAGCTGGTCACAAATATTTAGACCACATAAATGATTGATACTAAGAGAAAATCCCAAAGGATGTGCTGAAAATTTAAAAGAGAACAACTAAAGATTTTATTTTACAAGTATGTTTTGTGAACAAAGAAAAAAAGTTGTTCAATTATGGGATAAAACACATACATACACACATACCATAAACATAAATAAGCAACTGTTTAATACGTGTGTGTGCACGCGTGCATGTGTATTTAGAAACACACTTTACTGAAAAGTGCCTTCTAGAGAAAGAAGCACTCAGAGTCACTTTAGAATCACAAGTATCAACATGCTTGAAAACAACGTGATAAATACAAATGTCAAGTTAGCTCTGAGCAGCGGAGTATGAAAACACGGTTTGTGAAGTGTTTCCAGGAAGCACTTCGGAGCCTCCCAGCAATGAGGTGGAGGGGCTCCCCAAGTCACAGCCGGTCCGAGGAAGTTGCAGTTATCTGCTGGAGTCTAGACGGAGGCAGAAGGAAGGTTCTGGTTTCTAGCATCTATGCTGGGAGAAATCACCTTCACCAGTCCCAGAAAGGCAAAGAATTAAGAAAGCTGACTGAGTTCCCGATAGAGGAGACAGTCTTCAAGGCAGGAGCTCCCTACATGTGTGTTGCAGTCCCTTTGGGGGGATGTCGAATGACCCCTTCACAGGGGCTGCCTAAGATCATTGGAAAACACAGAGATTTACATAATGATTCCTAATAGTAGCAAATTACAGTTATAAAGCCGGAACAAATAACTTTCTGGCTGTGGGTCACCACAACCCGAGGAATTGTATTAACGGGTCGCAGCATCAGGAAGGCTGAGCATCACTGTTCTAAAGTTAATGGCACTTGTGGCCCTTTCGGATTGGTCCGCTCACTCCAAAGGGCCAGTCCCAAGTCCGGCAGATGTGCACATATGCAAATGGAAAAACTGTCAAGAACTTGGGTTCATTTGGATTGATTCCAATGTAACCAACAAATACTAAAAACAAAGCAAAGCAAACAAACAAAAAACGTTTCCAATCTAATAACAGCATCAGCTTAAACACAATACTCATTTTTTCCAAGGACACAAACATTAATAAAATAATGAGCATGACAGAAAGAAGGGCTCGAATACACTATACTACCTGGGTACACGGAACCGTCTCTAAAATATGTTACTGGACATGCGCATTAAGTGCAACCAGGCAAATGTATGGCAAGGTCACAGAAGCCACCGCTAAGATGGCACACGCTAGCGGCAGTCCACCTTGGGAGAGTGCACAGCTTCAGAGGAGTCTCAAGCTGTCTCGGAGCAAACAGTCTGAAGAGAAAGTTACGACTCTGTGGGCTGGTGTGTTCTGCGACGAAACATCTGGGTATGCAGTCGGCAATGCTAGCTGCTTGGATTCGAAGTGTTTTGGTCTTAACGATTGGAAATTCTTGCAAATGCCCCTGCCTGTTATTTCAGTAGTTAAAGGAGGGCAGATCTTTCCTAGTAGTCTCTGCTCAGAAAGAATGGGTATTTCTCCAAAATCAGGACTTCTAATACTGTCTGGACGTGTGTGTTCTCAGGAAACACTTAGGGACACCAATATAACTGAAAATCCTGCTAATATTGTTTTTTTTTTTCTCTTGCTACACTTATTGAATAAGGAAAAACCCAGACAAGAAGGGTGCCTGCCATAAAAGCTTGCTAAAGTTCCCTTTGCAAAATTGAGATTTAAAGCCAGCACCCATTACAAACCTCGAGCCACTGAATTGACACAATCATGCTCTCGATTTTGGCGGTGGTGGCATTTGTTTTGTTTTGTTTATTTTTTGAAGATATACTATTCTGAGCTTTGAGCGCTCTGTAGCTGGGGCTGGTCTAGAACCCTCATGTCCTAGAACTTCTGTCTCCGTCTACCGTTGAGCTAACAGGCAGGAGCCACTTATGCCCCATGACATTCACATTGAGAATTCATTTTAATCATGCGTGGTACACCATGATTTACCCTGGGTAGAAGTAATAGCTGGATTTCAGCTTTCCATTTATTTTTAAAAATCACATCTGTTTGTTTATTTACTTATGTGTGTGTATGTGGCATGGGATGGAGCCCTGGAGCATGTACTTGCCACAGCACGCATATATAGAGGTCAGAAGGACGCTGTGGGAGTTGGTTGTTTTCCTCCCATCATGTAGGTACACGGAGGGAACTCAGGTCTGCAGCCTTGGTGGGAATTACCTTAACCTACTCTACCCCCACCTCTGTACTTACTTACTTATCTATTTATTTTATTTATTTATTTAGAGGCAGGGTTTTGCTTTGTAGCTCACATCCACTCTGTAGTCAAGAATCACTTCCGATCATGTCCCCACCTTCCAAGTGCGGGGATTCTAAGCATGGACTGCCATATCCAGTTTATATGGTGTCGGGCACGGAACTCGGCCTCCTTAGGCTAAGTAGGCACTCTACCACCTGCGTGCCAGCCCCAGCTACGTATCATTTATTAATGCAGTATTGGCTCTGCCAGAGAAGGCCTGACGCTTGCAACTGGGGTACTGGAAAACAGAAGAGGGTAAGAGACTAGGATTCCATTCTCAGGTCTCAATGCCTTGGGGTACTTGGAGCAAGAAGTTCAATTGTCTAGTCCCAGTTTTTCTGCCTGTAAATGGGGGGACTTGGGTGATTTTTCCATTAAGGTATCTTTATCATGAAAGTTTATGACCCAAGAAGACATTGGGCTGTCTTTAACAACTGCATCAATTTCATGAAAAGGATTTTACCATTTTACTTTAAAGATGAGCCATGAGAATTTCAGAAGGTGATTTGCCCAGAGCTTACATGTGCTAGTTCTAGAACTAAAAATTGACAGAGTGACTTCTAGAATTTCACTATGATATTTGCTCAACTGAAGACCAATCACCGAAGACTGTTAAGAGGGTTGCTTGCTATACTGCAGGCATCTGCAGTAAACTGACATAAATTCACTGGAGACCCTTAACTCTTCTGCGGACTGAATGTTATGTCTTCCCGGAAAACACTGGTGTCTGATCCTGTATGTAAGGATCAGGTAAGTGGGGGGGGGGGCATCTGGAGGAGTCTGGTTCAAGAAGGCAGAATCCTCAAGAATGGGTTGACACCAGAGAGCCTTCTACCACACGGGGACACGACAAGCAGACAGTCACCTATAAATCTCAATGTGGCTTCCCTAGGGGTATTAGGATTGCTGACACCTCAATTTTGGAATTCCCGGGTCTCGCAGGTATGAGAAATACATGTTTGTAACTTAAGCCTCAACTCTATGTAGTTTCTGTTATAATAGCCCAAAGGGACTAGACAAACTCTAAGACAATGTCACTGTCATGTCACACTGCGGGCTGCTTAAGAGCTTTATATTCTTAATTATCCAAGTGTCACTCACTCCTTCCTTCAGGGCTTTCAGATGCGGCTTATTTTTGTGTTCCCTTATGACCCTGCTAGATAGAGTGGAGGAATACACAGTTGTGTGGCCTTGGGAAGAAAGTTCTTTGGTCTTACCTGTCCCATCATTGTCTCCTTATACTGCTTCTTCTGGGTCACTTTGATTGGAGGCAATTTTGTCACAGCAGACACCAGGAAATTCATGAGAATGTCCTCACAATTGGCCAGTTGGTCTACCATGTTCTTCAGGCTGGCTGGCAGGTAATGGGTGTACAGGTAGTGATAATATCTGTAAACGACAAGGGAAAGCCGTTTAGGGGGGACAGCATTACATGAAGACAGGTAGACTATACACATTGTCACTCTCTGAAACCCTGAGCATGCTGCTGAATGCTATCCCTTCCCCAGCACTCACTACAGGCCAAATCATATTCTCAGGCCTTTAACCAGAAATGCCTCATCTAACCTAAATAGGAAATCTATGAGGCAGATGTTATTATATTATTATCCATATTTTACAGATGAGGAACCAAGGCACAGAGATCAATAGGGGCACAGATCTTGCTTGCCAATCAAAACCTAGTTATGAGGCGTGGCCAGCTGGAGAGAGAAACTGAACGCTACCACGCTGTGATGACAACGGAGATGACCATCCTCGGGGCCAGCTTGGTGCCATTACGAATCACCATGGAAACACACCGCTGGGGATGTGTCTACAAGAATATTTCCAGAAAGGTTGAAAACGGGGGGGGAGACGCCCCCTGAATGTGGACAGCACTATCCATGGGCTAGGGACCAAGACTGAACAAAGATAAGAACGTGCATTGAGCACCAGCGTTCATCTCTCTCTGCCTCCTAACCAGAGACACCTCCCATTCCTGCCGCCAGGACCTCCCTCACCATGATGCACTATTCTCAAACTGTGAGCCAACACAAATTTGCTTTGTCAGGTGGCTTTTGCTGGGTGTTTTGCCATGAGAAAAGCGACTAATACTGATGGCAAAATCATTTACTTACAAAGAGAACAGAGTGCTTGAATGAATCAGATTCATTTATTTAAAGGTGGCAAGAGGAAGGGAAGCCCTGAGATCAAGATGTACTCAGCCCAATGTTTATACTTGGGCATTTTCAGACTTATCTCTGAAATGAGAAGAGCCTCGATTCTCTATTTTAAAATCTAAGGTAGGGTTGGTGCATTTTCCTCATTAGGATAAAATATGGAGGATTTCCATTAATGATTCAGTGGGAAAGTGGAGATGCTAATTTTAAATTCACTCATCTGGCAAGTTGACCTTCCCTACTGGTTTTATGGACCAAATTTAAATATTACCCATTTTATATCTCTGCCTATAACTTTTTCAACATAGCTTTTGGGTGTTGTGGCATACCCGGGGCAAGATTTCCATTTAAAGAGAGTTACTCCACCTGTAGGATTCTCTCTGTTGATGGCGCTCTATCCTTTTGGATCTCAAGTTGGAAAATTTGGTGGTCATTACAGTCTGATTAGGTCACTATGCTGAATCAGCTTCAAAATATCCCTACTGTGTGGTCACTATTTATAGCATTGTTCAGTCCCTGGCTCCATATAAATCTCTATATAAATCACTATATATATATATATATCTTCTTCCTAAAAGGTCTTCCTCCCTTTTTCACATTCTTACTGCCTATTCTCATTACAGTATCCAGAGTGGATACTAGGGACATAGCCCTGAAGTCTGCTCTGTTCAAGGTCATGCACCGACCTACCCACTAGAGGGAACATCAACTTCTGGACCTGCTCACCTGCTGCACCATGGTCACCAATCACACCCCTCTTCTCCATGTTTCTCCACTGTTTGCTCTGGGTGTCAATTCTTGCTATTCTCAATGCTACCACAGCCTTGGTTAACTTTCTCTTGCTTCTGCTTGTTTCTGGGAACCTCCCATCTCTGTGATGAAAATCATCCTGACCATTCTCCATCCTGCCCCATCTCTGTGATGGAGATCATCTCGACCACTTTCCAACATGCCCCATCTCTGTCACTCCTGCTACTTGACTCTTCATCAGTGTTTTTTTCTTGCTGTCCCACATTTCCCCATAGTATCTATGTTTCTCTGCTCTTCAGATTACGAATGTTAGGGAATTTTTCTAATTTACTCAACAGAGAACCAAAATCACGTAGAACAGGATGCTTAGGTATCCACTCTTAATATCCAGCTACCCAACCTAGCTCTGAGTGTATCTTTACCACTCTGCCTTAACGTCTAGAGATACAGTAAGTCAAGAAGCTTCATAGCACACATTTGCTACTTCAACAAAAATCAAGAATGGACACTGGCTAATTTCCATTAAAGTCATTAACAAAATTTGGCCTAAGTTCCTATTAACGCAGTTGTCAGAATCGAACACAATGCGTTTCCATGAGAACCCTTGGCTCCTCACTTGTGGTAGATAGCAGCTCCTGTCAACACCATGGAGTAGTCGTTCGTCCACTTGGATGTGTATCCCCACCGCTCCTTAGAGTTATCCCAGAAATGGCTGCGTGCAGGATACCCCACAATCCTCTCGGGAAAGCTCTGCCACACGGTGAAGGCAAAATCCACCTGCGAGGCAAAGTCAAAGCCAAGCAAGCAATCAGCACCACGAACAAATGTCAACAAAACATTACCTCCCCCTGCTAAGTCATAATGCGAAATCCCACTGCTGTTTCAAAACATTAATTCCCCAAATTCATCAGCAAATTAAACTGACTGCTTGACATTTTGCCCTGTAATTATACATGTTTTTTTTTTAATGTCCTATGAAAGAAACTTAAAATTAGTACGGGGGTGGGGAGATTACTGACTTGTCCTATAGAAATCCTAGTATGTTCATGCTAAGAAAAACCAAGAAGTGGTGGCTTTCCTTTCCCCCACCCCAAAGGCACACGTGACCATTGATTCACAGGAAGCACAGCGGCATCTGTTTTGTAAATGAGAACAGATTCCCTCTGAGCATCCAGGGACTGAAATACAGCACGCATCGTAACTAGCGCATAGCAAAGCCCAAGTGACTAAAATTGGAGCATTTTCATTATGGAAAAGTTTTTGCAACGAGCGTAACTTTCAACAGGCACTTAGAGAAGACATCACGAAGGGCATACAGCAGGCACGTCAGGTCTGAAGACGCAGGATACTAGGTAAAACCAGCATGGTAGTCACCATGAAACTATTGAGCAAAAGGGGGAACAGGTTATCTTAGTTTAACCTTTGATGAACTGAAGAATATCTAAGAATCTACTTCACAGGGTTGTTGTAAAGACAGTCTGAGTTACAATGTGTCTTTAGGCCTTTTCCACTCAGCCTTGAGAATGTCTCATGCTATCCTACAATAATCTCTGCTTCTCTTTACATAATACTTTGCATCTCATCTAATGCTTCCCATGGACATAAGGGACTGGGGGGCCTTGAAGCAGCCAGCCAGAGTGGGGTCCTGGTGACATTAAAACAACGTGACTGGAACTCAGATACATTACACTCTGTAAAAGAAATCCAGCTAAAAGGGCCATGGCCATGCAGGATACATTTCCACAAATATGAGACGTCCTGACTGAGGGAAATCACTGACGCGGAAGACGATGGTTGCCAGAGATGGGGAAGCGCAACTTAAAACATGCACACGTGTGTGGAGCTCAGAGAATTTTCAGGGGTTGACCCTCCCCTCTACCTCACTGAGGAAGGGTCTCTTGTTTCTGCCACTGTGTGAACCCCAATCTAGCTGGTCTGCAAGCTTCAGGTTGACTCTTCTGTCTATGTACCATCATGCTGTAGGAGTGCTGGCATTACAGATGTGCACCACATCTGGCTTTTTAGGGTGGGTCCCAGGTTTTAAGCACAGGTGTTTAGGCTTGCACGGCAAGAGCTCTGATTTACTTAGCCATCTCAGCTGCCCTGTGGTCTCCCCCACCCCGCAGCTTCTGCACAAAGGGCTTCTACTGCCTTTGGACTGTGACGTAACCATTGTCTATTCTGGTTCTCAGGCCATCATTTTCCTACTGGGACCACAATACTAACTTTCCTGCGACCCTGGCTCACACACAGAGAGTGCCACCCCATGATCACATAAACTAATTCCACACACACACACACACACACACACACACACACACACACAAAACTAAACTAAAGAAAAAAACCTTTACTGGCTGGGCAGTGTTGGCACATGCCTTTATTCCCAGCCCTTGGGAGGCAAAGGTAGGTATCTCTTTGATTTCGAGGCCAGCCTGGTCTACATAGTGAGTTCCAGGGCTGCTGCCAGGGCTACATAGAGAAACCCTGTCTCAGAAAACCAAATAGATAGATAGGTAGGGGAGGGAGAAAGGGAGGGAGGGAGAGAGAGAAACAGACAATAGATAGATAGATAGATAGATAGATAGATAGATAGATAGATAGATAGATAGATGAGTAAATAAACAAATATATAGACTTAACATGGCCTTTGCCCCAAACCAAACCTGGGAGGGAAGTGAGTGATAGAACAGGCATCTCAAAACATTATTGTGAAGGTTAAGACATCTGGGGATAGAAAGCACTTGCCAGCAACCTGAGATCAGGTCACGATAACCTACACCATCCCCAGCGCTCAAAACTAATGTTGCCAACTGATGGGATAGTATATTCTGCAGCCTCCTGATAAAGAATCTACCTGACTGTCAGCACTCTTTGGGGTTTCCTATTATTCTTTGATAAAGAGACACATGTGTTGGCAATCAGTGTAGAACACAATGGGGTGTTTTTGTTGCATGAATTTCTTACTCTCTCGGGGCTGTTTCAAGTTGTTTCAAAGGAACTCAAAAGTAAGTTCAGATAAAACTGTGATTCTTCTGATAACACTGCTTTCATTCAAACCATTAACACATCAAAGAAGGCAAAGGTCAACGCTAGACCCCTTCTCTTAAGAAATCAGCACCTGTTTTCTTTTGAGGTTTTGCAGCAGCTCATATAAATGTAAATAATGACGAACCAACTATATCTAATGCCCTTTAAAGAGTGCAGTTAAAAAATCTATCCTTAGTGCTTCAGTGAGACATTTAGACAAGCTGAGAACTCTTGAGCAGAGAGAAAGAGAGAGAGAGAGAGAGAATCCAATGGAACCAACATCTATTCACCTAAAAAAAGAGACTAGGGAAATTCTGCCCACAACCATTTTAGGCAATACAACCACTTCACTGATCAGCAAGCAAGAGCAAGCCAGACTGCTTCTTAAATTTACATATCATTTTCAACCCACGTTGACTTCTAATTACTTCACACAGAACACATGTTCCTCCCAGCATGCACTGAGTGGTGGGAACTGCTATCCTTTGAAAGGAAATTCTCCAGCACAAAGATGCATCACAGTGGTAGAAAGTTACACCAGCTTGGGTCACGGAAAAACAAAGTCTGGTGTGAGATCAATTGCCTTGTGCTCTGGGAAAGATGTGAAATGAATCAGACTCCAGGTCATCAGAAGATGTCCGAGGTGTGTTCTGTGGATGTTTTAACTACTCGCTCCGCCATGGGGATGTATTTCTTGTCCTGGGTCTGCCCTCTGAAAGCCTGTGCCCATTCTTGCCCTGGGATGATGGAATACTAGTGTAATGGCTAACCTTGACCATCATCGTGACTGGACTTAGAGGTGCCCAGGAAATTAGTAGAACACACTGCTAGAGAGTGTTTTCAGAGAGGACTAACGAGAAGCAGGGAAGGCTTGGTGTGCATGTGGGATGTGAGAGCCAACGAACTGGGATAGGGTGGAAGCCGAGGGAGGAGAGGAAGCCAGCTGGTTCAGAGATCCTCTGTCCCTCCCAGCTCCGTGGCTGCCACGTGATCTTTGATCTGCCACATCTTTCCTGCCATGACACAGTGAAAGCCTCTGAAACCCTGAGCCAGATAAATCTTTTTTCCTTTAAGTGGTATGGCCCCAGTACTTTGTTGTAGCCACGATATGCCAACCAGCACACCCAGAATGGTACAACCTGCTCTCCTTTGCTGGCTAGAGAGTGGCAAGGCCAAACCAATGGTAGCCACCAGCAAAATTACAAAAACAAACAAAGGGACAAAGGAGAAGGCAAGGTCTTTTGGAATGATGTGACAATAACCACATCTCCACGAACACAGTCTGGGAGGACGACCTCCTCAGCAGAGCTCCCTCTCTCACGGGCTGGGCATTCCTATCCTTCCCGTGCTCTTCCAGGAATGAAGTAAGAAAGCTTTCTGCCATGACCAGGTGTTTTCCCATCCTTTATGGGGTCCAGCCATCCCACCCACACCTCCTGAAGTAATTGAAAGTGCTTTCCTTTGAGTCATCTGAGTTGAATTCTGTTTGCTGCCAGGACTTTGATAGATACAAGCTGGGATGATATAACCCTGGCTTAGAGACCCGAAGAAAGAAATCTCTCAGGAAATACTCGGTGAATGAGTGTGCTCTTGGGATGCCAGCTTCCCTTTGCAGTAAGCTGCAGAAAAATGCAGGCTGGAGTGTCTCAAAGCTCACACTCCATTGCCATCCCTTTGACTGCTTGTCCCATCTTCAGTCCAGTAGCCCATCCTCTTGCCAAAAGACGTGCGACACAGAGGATGGGTAATCAGCCTCTAATTGGCACGGTGCTCACCCTCAGCATCCAATTATTGAACAAGTACTTATAGAACCCAGGCTAAGCAGACATGTCTGCTCCAGGTGAGACCTAGAACATCTTGTCCTGGGGTATTTAGGCAGCTTTGAAAGCAATGACTGATCAACTCTGGTAACATCTAGAAACAGCTGTGGAATCTCAAGGAAGACACTGAGGTAGTCCGCCTATGACCAAGCCTGTTATCAGCCTCTTGCTGTAGCAAGTGTGCCTACTAGAACCAGACTGGGGTCCAAGACAGTACATACTGGTAAGTGCAAATTACTAAAATAAAAGAAAAATAATTATAAAATAAAAAAAATGAAATGAAAGATGTGTTAGCTAAGCCTCTGTGCCTTTAACCACCACTAATAATGTGATCCTGATTGTCTATATTTTCATATAGCTATCTTTGATCTCATATATGGCTTAAAGCTTCAGAGATCAATACCCATTCCAGTCACAGAGATTTCTGCCATCTATCTTCCCTCTCCTTTGTCTCTCTCCATATAACTTCTCTGTGCAATCTTTTATTTTTTTTTTTTGGCCCAAATACTTGAACATTCAAAAGAGACAAGGTCTCTATCTCAGCCTTCAAATGAAACTGCCTATTCCTTCCCTCCTCCCTCCCTCCCCTCCCCTCTTCTCTCTCTCTGTGAATGGGTGTGTGTGTGTGTGTGTGTGTGTGTGTGAGTATGCGTGCGTGCACGTGCGTGTATGCACATGCATGCATGGGGGGGGCAAGGAACATACTAGAGAAGATGGAAAAATGACCTTTAGAACCCAGAAGTGTGCCATACAGGGACCGCCTACTGGGCACAGCCATCACTGTCACTGGGGAAGGGTGGGGACATTTGGCTGCGGACCACAGGGTTTCAGGATGGTGCTAACCAGCTCTTCCATCCCATGGGTCCTATACACCTGCACACAGCGATAATACTTAAAACAAAAGGAGATGGAAGACGGGAGGGGAGAGGAACAGCCATGCCAGTGAGGACCTAATTAAAAGAGAAAACAAAGGAGAAAGTGCCCTCATCAGGGTGCCAGGTGGTGGCAAGGTGCTAACAGGAACTGGGTTAATTAAAACCAATTTTTTAGGAAGTTTTGGAAAATGGTTTTTAATGCCCACCAAGGCATGGGGGTGAGCGGAGCTGGCATCTCGGGATTGACAGTCCCTACCTGGAGAGGCCCTTCCTGCCCCCAAGGTACTGCTCTTACCTCGGTCGTCGAGAGCACAGTGTCCTCATCAAGGCTGAGCACAGCGTCTGTGATGATGTTTTCATAGGGCAGGAACCGGCTGCTCATAACCTGGAAAGTAAGAGAGGTGGGGAGAGAGGTTAGGGACCAGGAGAAGTGCTGGTTGGAGTCGTACCGTCAGGAATATCCCACCAGCCATATCATCCTGAAGTTGGCTCCACGACCATGCCATCTGCCACAGTGGAAGTCTCCCATCTCCCACCAGCAAAGATTAATCTGGACAGTGATTATTGAACACCTACAGGTACCACACCGGTCACAGCAAGGACCAAAACAAATGTGATTCATGGTCTACCCTCAGGAACTCACAGTCTGTAGAAACGGAGGGCGAGATAACCGGCTTTCACCCACAAGGAAAAGTGCCAGACACGAGGGCAGCACAGACAGCTGCCTTGATGAGCAGGTAAAGGCTTCACGGGGTGAATGATTTTAGCAGGACTGACTGGGTGGGAATCTGCCAGGCAGCGACAGAAATAGGGCAGTAGAGACAGGGGTTCAGCAAGCACAAGGGGCCCCCAAAGATGACCAGTATCCCAAGAGCAACAAAGGACAAGACATGATTCCATCCTGGTTACACATCCCTGGGAGGTCAGACCACTGTAGATGTGCAAACATTTACAGTACTGACTTTATACCTATTTTAGCACAAATCATAAAGAATGCAAGCACACATTTATTTTTGCTATGCCAGTGGAAGGCATTATGAATGAGAAATAGCCAGGCGGGGGTGGTGCATGCCTTTAATCCCAGAACTCAGGAGGCAGAGGCAGAGGCAGGCAGGTGGATCTCTGTGAGTTCAAGAGCTAATTCCAGGATAGGTTCCAAAGCTACACAGAGAAATTCTGTCTTGAAAAACCAAAAGAGAGAGAGGGAGAGAGAGAGAGAGAAAAAAAAAATGATTTAAATTTTTAAAAGTTAGCATGTGTGGTGCAAAGTTATGGAAGTTATAAGGGTGGCACATGAATACTATAATGGCATATTATTTGTACTTTAGTAAATACATCTTGCCTGAAGACTAGAGGCAAAGCAAAAGCCACTAGAGGTCAAGCAATGGAGACACACACCTTTATTCCCAGGATTTGGGAGACAGAGTCAGACGGGTATCTGTGAGCTCAAGGCCACCCTGGGATATACAAGATCAATACAGAAACAAATCCGGGTGGTGGTGACTCCCATGCCTTTAATCCCAGCTCTAGAGGGAATATAAAATGGGAGGAGAGAGTCGTGAAGACTGCTTAGTCTGCGACCGCCCAGCCTTGGATCACTCAGACTTCTCTTTGCTGCTTTGCTTCTCTAGTTTTTGGTTTGAACCCCAATCTCTCTCTCTCTTAGGGTTTGTATTATTCGTGTTACAGAATACATTTTAGATGATTTTCCACCTGTGGTCATGGGGGTAAGAAGGCAAGTGAAACAAATGAAGGTACGGGAAGCTCATCTCTCATGGACATAGCTTCCTCCTGTGAGGAACGCACCACACTGACTCACACTACTTGGTTGGCTCGTGTATGTCAGGGAATGTTTGGGGCCCTCTATTCATACCCATCATCTTGTCCTATCTTTGTAACAAATCCATCTCATTGGGGGAAACAGAAAGGTCATGAACTTCGCCTAAGCTGGATGGAGGGTTTGTTCCCAGACGGTAGAATACAGCCTCAGGTTTGGGAAGAACTGAAAAGTGGGCATAGGGATAAATGTGAGATGCCCGTCCCCACATTCCTGTGAAAGTTAGGCTCCAAATTCACACAGAGAGACCAGGGAAACAAGACATACTTGATTTCACTTTGAAGGCATGGGTAGCAAAGGATGGGTAGCCATGTTTTACTGGAGACCAAGGTGATAAAAGGTGACACCTTACAGGTTCATGGAGGTACAAGATCCACAAAGCATCCCACGCTTTGCTTACACGGATAAGCTGAGCTTGTCCACTCATCTCAAATCCAAGATGCCTGCCTGTGAGCTACAGGAGGGCCTTTCAGTCGTAAGGATGGGTAGCACCAGGCTAACCCATCTGAAAGCTCAAGCACTGGACCTACAGTGTATGTGGCTGTAGGGACGACTCCTACATCTGTCAACGGGGTCAGGGTTTCTTTCTTTCTTTTTCTTTTTAAAAATCTCTCTCTCATCTTTCAAAATAAAATAAAACACAAAGCGATCAGCAACTCCATATACACAGAGCTCAGAAATCTCTGCCCGAAGCGATTCTCCTGCTGCTGTTTACAAGTCCACCGAGGAACGCTGAAGCCATTAGCTGGCAGCTTAGCAATGCCCTGACCTTTCCCGTGTTCAGCCTACAGGGGAAAACTGCAAAGACAAGCCCTATCAATTCACAACAGAACTCTGCCGTCAATGTGGTGCACATCAGTTCTCAAGTCCCGGCTAGAGAGGGAGAAGAGAGATCTAGTGCTCAGTTACTGGCTTTACAGAATATCTGCCTACCTGCCTTCTTTCTTCCTTCCTTCCTTCCTTCCTTCCTTCCTTCCTTCCTTCCTTCCTTCCTTCCTTTCTTTCTTTCTTTCTTTCTTTCTTTCTTCTCTCTAACTTCTTCCATTCCTTTCCTCCTTCCTTCCTTCCTTCCTTCCTTCCTTCCTTCCTTCCTTCTTCTAAACCTATAGTTTATGAGCCCGTAGTGGCTAGGGCAGAAATCAGAGACTGTCAAGACATTGATCAGTTACCTTCTTGAATGACCTAACGTAAGGGGAAGGCAGACATCCACAGGGTCAATACTGCATGAACTGGGTTTGTCCTATTTGTTCAGAGAACTGGCTAACCATGTGAACAGCCAACTCTTTTAGAAGTTATAAACATGATAATGAAATGGCCAAGATTTATGAAGTTTATCATGTAAGTACAGAGACAAGAATTTGTAGAAATAATTACACACATGGTACACAAAATTTGGGGGGAAACCTATGATGTATGTGCCTACCATTCCTGGCACGAAGAGCATCATCTGATTCTTTTACTTCTCTTAAACTGGGTGTTATGATTATTTCTACTTACTGGAGGATGCATTAAGGCATAGAGATTAAAATACTCCTCTATGGTCGCATAACCAAATAAGTCAGATTCTAGAACCTGTATCCTAAGTCAAAATATGCCAATGCATCTCAGAATGATAGCTATTATTTGTTGGAATATTGGTGCATGTTAAAGAGGCACTAGGTTAAGTACTTGATGCGTCGTATTTCACTGAATCCTCAAAGTGGGCCTGTGTTTTAACCCATACAGCCCAGAGCAAGGCTGAAATGTGAACCCTTCCTTCCTTCCACAGACTGTACCGTCCATAGTGCTGACAGTCAAGATAAAGGCACCCTAACCACATAGCCCACTGGAGTTAGTGGCCAAAGTGGAGGTGAAAGGTGAACAAATTACCAGGAGCAGAATTACAGAAATGGGCGGGGAAGTGTGGTACTATCCCATGAAAGGTGCTATCTCCTCATGGTGCTATCCCAAGAAAGGAACTATCGCCTTCATCCCTGCTTTCCTGGGAATTTCTTCTCGCCGCTGAGAGTAAAGGTCTCAATTAGTGAGTCAGAGGGTGAAAATGTGGTTGCTACCTGTCTTCCAGGATGGCCCAGAGGCACATGAGACCCTATCCACACAGCCCAAAGAAATGCAGGAAGTATGGCCATCTGTGGAGGCTGAACACCAAAGAATTCCAAAGCTCAAAGTTGAAAATCAGGCAGGGTTCCAGGTGTTAAAACTGGAACATACCCATCCCTCTAAATCACTATTCTCTTGAGGAGGTGGACATAAGATGTCGCAGGCAGGTGACATTTTTGTGTCAGCCCCTTCTGTGAAGTCATGTATATGGTGACATGTATTCATAAAAGACTGAGACCAGGAGGCTTGTGACAGTTCTCACAGTCACCTTTTCTTATCATATGCTAATCACTCAGCTCCAATACCCACATGGATAGACACCAGACCTATGGATGCTCTAAGTACAATGGTCATATCTCCTGTTTCTTTTACATGGATTACATAGTACCCAACACACAGTGGATAGTCTCCGTGGGAAATGAATATGTAACGTAATGTACTCTTTTTTTCTCCACTGGGCCACTCTACTCTCAATGCATTATTTTGAACCATATAGAATCGTCACTTGGAGGGTACGAAGCCAGTTTCAAATGATTTGACCTAACAAATAGATATTTTGCTCTTCTGACTTGGGGTGTGCTACCTAGTGTAAGACAGTCTCCTTGGGATTGGCAAAAGGCATCTCTTAAAAGGCACTGCTGCTCCAACCTCAATTTTACTTAGTAGTGACTGATTTCTTCACAACTGGGGAAGAACTCACCACTTAACCCCTGGGGGGAGAGTGAATCCAGCTCTGGTAGTAGTAGGTGAGATTTCAAGAAGGCAGCAGAATGGAGGGATGGAGAGCTAAGTAGGGATGCTGAGAGAGGTGGGAGTTGAGACAGCGGATCAGGACCTGTGCAAAACAGCCACCCAGATCACTATAACCAGTGGCCTCAGAAGAAAGCAGGGAGAGAGAAAATGTCAGAAGGTTGTCAGTAGCCAGATACATGGCATCAGATGCCGGTTTAAAGCATTAGCAAACCAAGTCCTAAAAGGCCACAGGGCGATAGGAAGGCTGTTGAGTTCTGAGAAGGGTAGACTGGGTACCGTAATGGATGTAACAGGCCAGGGAGGTCAAGCTAGGGAAAGTCTTTGGCTGAAGGCATCAAGAGAAAATAAGGAGCAACATCCTTCTGAAGACAAGGGTAAGGAAGAATCCCTATTCTGAAAGACCTAACGCGTTCATGTTAGCAAACCACACGGACCTTGCAAACCTTGCAAGTGCATGAGTAGCAGCAGCCTTATTCCGCCCTCGTCATTTATGGAAACACTGCTGAATTCATTCCACTCCCCTGAATTCATTTAGCGCTCACAGAAACCCTAGGTGGTATGCAGTGTGATTCTCATTTCGTGAGTGAGAAAAAAAAAAAGCCTCCCCGAACTTAAGGTTAGAAAGCCGCCACAGAGTCTGATGCAAACCCAGGTTTTACTGAGTCCAAAGCTGATGAAGCTGAAGACATTCGGAGGCGAGTGCAGTGTTAGGACACATAATCCAGGCCCAAGAACTCTTAAGGGGGAAGTGGAGACTTCTAGAAGCAGCATCGACAATGATCTGTGGAGACCTAAGTCTCCATGGTGGCCTCACGTTACCCCCTCCCAGGCCTACCTTGCTTTCTCCTTCAATGACGATGACTGGTACAGCAGTGGCAGGCCAGCGGTGTTTGGCAGGTAGGGGCTTGTCACAATTCCACAGAACTATGATCTGAAAAGGACAGGGATCATTAGATGGCTGGCATGGGTACTCCTCCGGTCCTCTTCTAAGGGCTCTGCTTGTAGAAACGACCTGGTAAAACTACGTTTCAAAGTCAGTCCACACCCATACACACTTCAGACCTGCAATCTTCAATAACCAGAGAGGGGCAGAAGAATTCTAAAGAATTATTCCCAGGAACTAGGATAGAACTGAAGGAGAAAGAAATCATCTCAAGGGCTGGGGAGGTGGCTCAGTGGGGAAAGAGCTCGCTGTACAAATATTTGATGCCCAGGACCCATGTGAATGTTCATCTCCAACCCTAGCCCCTAGGAGGCTGAAGATCCCAGCTGAATCAGTAAGCTCTGGGTTAAAGAGACTCTGCCTTAACATACATGAAGGAGAACAATTGAGGAAGACACCCAACGTCATCCTCTAGCCTCCATATGCATATGTGCACACATGCACCTGAACACATGAGTGAACCCTGATATACATGCAAACATATAGACAAACATGTGCGTGCGCACACGCGCGCACACACAGCAGCTTGAAGTTTGCCGGAACTTAATCAAGTGTTTCCTAACTTCTGATATCTTCTGTTGATGAGTGCGATAGCAACCGTGATCAAGTTAAATAAAAATGTCTACTAAACATCTGAACATCTGCTGTGAACTTGCTCTACACCAGGCAATGTGGGCGACATAAAAGGATCTGAGGCAGAGGCACGAGGAGTTCCTGCTTCGGATTTCTCCAAACAGTTGCTGGCTTCATATGACTTTATGATTCCCAAGAAAGGCAGCGAGCTCAAACATGAACACCTCACTGCGATTTGACTCTTTTCACATTTGTAAACCATCTTGTCTATACCAATCACAGGTTAGAAAATTAAACAGTGTCAAGACTACAGGAGTGGTACTGATTTGGGAAACACTGTTACCATGGATGTCATCCTCTGCTCTCTCCAAAAGTTGACACCTCCTGACACTAGCAAATTTGTTTCCGTTATTAGATGTAGTGTTCCGTGTCCTGCCCGTGGGTTTTTTTTTTTTTTTTTGGAATGACTTTATCATTTGGATATTTATAAATGAAGAAAGGGGCACGGGAGGTGGCTCAGTCAGTAAAGCGCTCCACATACAAGCAGGAAAACCTAAGATCGACCCCCCCCACACCCATGTGAAAAGCTAGGCATGGTAGTGTGCTTTTGTAATCCTCATGCTGGGTGGGGCAGCAGAGACAGCAGATCCCTGGAGCTTGCTAGTGGTGGCTTAGCCCTAATCAATGAGCTTCCAGCCAGTGGGAGACCCTGTCTTAAAAAATGGGTAGGCAGTACCTAAGGGACAACATCCTAGGTTCACCTCTGGTCTAAACACACATGTGCACCTGCACACACATATAGAGCTCCCCAACCCCAAACATGCACACATACACACACATCCATACAAAACAAGAAAAAAAGAAGTAATGTGGCTTATATATTCTTTAGAAAATTTGTGTGTATGTGTGTGTGTGTGTGTGGTGTGTATGGGTACACTTTACATCATGGTTGTTCTGCAATCTGTACTTGTGCCGGGGTTCACTTTTTGAGAGTCTCTAAGTTGTTGGCAAGAGAGCATCAAGGCCTGGCCAATCCCTAGAGTGACTGGCTAGATTGCTGCAAGGGTCCTGGAAAGTCAAGTATGGTTCGGGTCCGAAACAAGGTTCTGGTCTGTCCGCTGCAGTGGACAAGCGCACTCACCTGGGCACAGTACTGGGACTTGGCGGCAGCCACGAGAAGCTTCAACACTGGCTGGGACTGAGAGACCAGGGGTGTCACAGCATGGATGACTGCAGTGAATTTGGAGGGGGGCTTTAAACCTGAAAGGGAATGAAGAGAAGAGCTAATGACACACTGAGACACAAAACTCAGAAAAATCTCGGGGCTCCTGCCATTCTTCCCGGAGCTAATGTCCCCTCCGGCACATCTGTCCTTTATTTTGCATAGTACTGTCAGAACTGAGAAAAGTGAAAGCCGCTAGGTAATGACTACCAGCCTAGGGACCTCTAGAAACTACTGCCCAGTGTCCCTCCCCAGCTTCTTTGGACATTCTTCTCTTCTCTTGGTGATGCTTGTCATCTTCCTTGTATTAAGGTACCCAATATCCGTCTGTCCATGCGCCTCGCTCTAGTCATTTACCTGCTACTAGGTATTTCCAGAAGCACATTTTTTTTCCCCACTACTGCATTTGCATGTGTCTGAACCGTAACTGGAGGGTTTTGTATGACAAGCAGTGTTTCATTTAATGATACGCATGTAGGAAAGGGTCAGAGAACAGCACCCAGCCCTCACGGCTTCCAAGCTAAATACGTATAATTTTAAAAGGGAAAAAAGTTGCTTTGGAGAACATTAGTCTGGAGTGGACCCTCTTGAGTCCTCGTCATATGAGTTTGAAATATGCTTTACTGTCCAGGGTTCCCAGAGTCTACCAACCCTGCACCAATGTGCCAATGATGCCACTAACGTGAGAACAACTGGGGTGCCAACTATGGCAATGCTTATGGTAGCATCGCCAGCCTCTGCAGAGGTGGCCCTGTGTTCACATCCTTTGTCCCACTGAAATTCAATTAAAGCTGCCTGAGAGCACAGATTCTATCTGACGTGATCTTTATTTCGACCATCTATATGCCTTGCCTTAGCTCGGCATATGAGAGGAACATGAAAGAATTAATAAATTTGCCCTTTTCACAAATTCTTGGTTACTTCTTCTTTCTCTTTATCTTAATTCAGGTTTTTCTAAACATGTAGTAAAAGAACCAAGATTGGGAAAAGAAATCAAGGAGCTATCTACACACCTGCACACCTATATACACACACACAAACCTATACACA
Organism: Alexandromys fortis; assembly: GCF_014885135.2. Taxonomy (NCBI): domain Eukaryota; kingdom Metazoa; phylum Chordata; class Mammalia; order Rodentia; family Cricetidae; genus Alexandromys; species Alexandromys fortis. The sequence goes on from NW_026068161.1 coordinate 1,022,178, forward strand.
CACGCATATCTTTATACACAGATGCATACCTATATACAAACATGCATTCCTATATACACACATGCATACTTACATTCACACATGCCTACCTACACACACACACACACACACACACACACACACACACACTTAAGGTTTGTACTTAATCTGTTGTTACGCTCAAAAATTATTTATAATTTAGGAACATTTCTCAATAAAAGTAACACTACCAAATATTTGCCCAGCATAGCTGTTAAGATGAGAAAGAAGGCTTACTTTTTGCCCCCAATACTCTGATGTATTTACAAATCTTGACTGCAAGTCTCCACTGTAAAAAGGGTTAGGACAACAATCTCCAACGCAGGCTGCTGGGAAGAATGACCATTGCGGGGTAGCAAAGGCAGCCTCCTCCCAAGCATTCCACTTACCTAAATTAGCATAGAAGTAAGGGAAATCTCCCAGGTACGAGGAATACTGCGGTAGGACGAACAATCCTCCAGGATGTTTGTTCCATATTAAACTGTTTCGTGATATGTGCTTGAATATTCTGTCCTGAATAATCTAGAAAACAAAACAGCATGCGGGGAGGGTGAGTCTGGATGACATTTTGGAAAGGTCTTGCACAATCCCAGTTAGGAGATGATGTTAAAAAGACACAACGCACCCTACCTGGTCCTCCCCCAATTCTCTATTGATACAAATGTCTGCAAGGCAAAGCAGTGATTGACCCTCCAGGACAATATGAGGAAGAGAGGAACTGGGAACTGACACAGTTTCTCAAGTCCCGTTTTAATCATAAAATTCTGTTATATTTAATTTTTAGAACAATGGTCCTTGCTAGTTTCGAAGTGCAGTCTATAGAACAGTTCACACATCCCTGGTGGTGGGACATCTATATATGGATCCAGATGTTATCAGCAAGATCTGTTCTGGGTGCATAGCAACATCAGTGTGGACCATGCGGAGGAGGATGTGAAGACAAGGGAAGGCAGGCACATTCTCCACTTTGCTTTCTTCTTCTGATTTGGGAGGGAGTTCTAAATTGCCTGTCATCATCATTCATTCCCTTTTCAAAGTCAGTTGAAAGACTTTGAATACTGGTCAGCTCAAGTTTTTCTGTATTTCCACTTCAAAAAGTAGCGAGCTAACAACTGCTCAAAACATCCAACATAATAGGACAGGATCCATGGCATATGAAGACTAATAATTGTCAAGCTAGTTCATTAGTTGCCTTGGACTCTGGGACCTTGCAGATCATTAAATTCTACATTTAGAGACAAAGCCTTCTCCCAACCTGAATCATTTGTCAGCTGAATGTGATTAGTCCACTTTAGGGCTTTCTCTCTGACTTTCAAACTCTTGCAATAAAACCATCGACTCATTAAGATATGATTGGTAAATAATTAACTTCATACAGAATAGCATGTTTCCGGCACAAAATGTTTTAAAATTCAAAAAAAAAAAAATTCTAGGGGCTTAGTTGAGGGCTATGCGTTAACATATGTAAAACCCTGAGTTTGACTCCCAATAATCAATCACCAATCAATCAATCATTCCATAAATTTTAGGAGTCTGAGGAACTAAATCACCATTTTTACAGGTCTCCATTCAAGGAAATGGGAAGGAAGGATGGAATTCCACGATTTGCTAAGCTATTAAAGGTTTCTCCCATCTCATCCCATGGTAGAGTTACCACACGAGCTCTGTACGTTTTTTACACCTCCCCCCTGAAAGGAAGTAGGGAAGAAATTGAGGAGAACATATCATCTCAACCCAGTAACATCTGCGTTTTTATCTTCCACTCAGATCAAAACTGCCCATTTTCTATGGTTAGGCAGCTTTCTGAGTTGACAAAGATTTTAGGAATCCAGCTACGCGGCCGGTGTTTACTGTCTATGGTACAAAGGCAATGCTGTCATCCAGACAGCTAGTGTGAGCAAAATGTCATAGCTGGAGAGAGGTTTTACACAGCGAGTGATTCTTTGTGTAACATTGATTCCATCTTTTTTAAATCTCTTGTATTTTCCAAATCTAAGCTATTAATTTCCTTTTATAGTGTTCCATTTAGATCTCCTTTTGTTTTCTTCCTAAATTTATATGCCTTTCAGCATGTGGTCACATAAATGATCTTGGCTATCAAGCACAGAATAAATTAGCAACGGACAACATTAGAAAGTCAAGCTACAAACAAATGACATGAAACTCAGAGATGTTACAAGTAGGTCATCCTATTCTTGGGTCTTGGAGAGGCAAGCTTCCCAGTCACAGACTATCCTCTTGATTTAAAGTCGCAGCACTGTTCTCTTTAAAATTTCCAAATGTGACCATCAGTTAGGGAACACTCTTGAAATCCTAATAAGCATTTCACACTCTGTTCAAATGGATCTTGGCAAAAAGATACTGGCACCAGTATGACTGCATAGCAGACATAACCTTGGCCACGTGATGTGCGGCCTCTAAGATTCACCCTCTCATGGGTAATGGAAATGATAACGTATCACTAATATTTATGGCAACCCTCTCAGAATGTAAGATAATCTGACTAAACTCTTATATTGAAGACTTGAGTTTGCCTTTCAAAAGAAAAAATTTCCAGGGCCTCCGTGTCTTCAATGCCAGCCTGGTTTATTTACAGAGCTAGATCCAGGACAGCCAGGACTACACGGAGAAACCCTACCTTGAAAAACAAACATACAAAGAAAAAAACCAGAAATAACGATTCTCATTTTCTAGACATAGGCAGTCTAGGTCTTTTTTAAACATATTTCCCCATAGTACCCAAGGCTTATTTCTGTGAATTGACCAAAAATAGGGTAATTTTTTTATGCAAAGAAATGCAAATACCCCTAAATAAAAAGCTTCCATATTCAGTATTGACTCATTAGGACTTGGGTTTGGGGTATGAACATTATTAATGCTGTCTGAATGCATGGCCAAATGTATTTCTAAAAAGCTTATATAGATCAACCTGCATTGTTAAAGTCTGAAAGAATTCGGCTCTCATTCCACCAAGTAGAAATGTCATTTTTCAATCTCCTCATGTCTCAGGTCTCCCTGTCCCTTCACTGGAGGACACCTCTCAGGACCCTTGCATGGCACTTAGTGTTCACACCGAAGATCTAGATCTAGAGTCTAAATGTAGATAAACTAAGCAAATGGGCCTCGAGTCTCTGCTGCCTAGAGTTAACATCCATTCTCACCCTTAGCAGGGCGAAAATGACTCACTGTGTCTGAGAGGTAGGCAAGTGGGTGCCTGTGACTTGTGACCATTGAGTTCATCTCTAGAACACATACACTCTGCTGCTTTGTGTATAAGGATGGCATTTCCTTTACCTCCTCTGCCTTTCTGCTTGTGCTGAGTTCTAGGGCAATGCAAGCTCCAAATCAAGACAGGAAAGCAAGTATTATCTCCCTTGCAATTTGGCTGCGAGGTCAGATTGTTACCATCCAATCTTGGAATGATAGAATGATATAGAGGAATTTGACAGCTGCTATAAATTTGAACAAAGTATATGGTTTTAGTGTTTAAACACACACACACACGTTGCTAAAGAATTATGTGGCTTAGATCAAAGGGGGAAGAAAGCCTTTCCAGGCTCAAAGATGAAAACAGCTCAATGTAAGATTCTACTGTGATGGATGTTACACATCCAGCTGTTGTTGTCGGAGAATGGAGTTCTGCTAACTTAACAGACAAGAGGCTGGATCCACACAGTAACTCACCACAAAAGAAAGATAATTAATGAGATATGATCTCGTGCCTGGCAAATTAGCAATGTTGTGTGCTATATTTTAATTATAATCCTGAAGGTACAAGAATGCAGCCAGGGAGGGTCTCTCGCAGACAGCTTGCGAAAGTCTAGGTGGATGCAACCATTTACCACACTGGTCCTGTTGTACGCAACGAGATGTGCCATTTAATGCTGTCTTTTTTCTTATAACCACTGCTTTATTTTGAAACATCAAGAGAACATATTAATCATCCAAATAAGATAGACTCCTCGAAACAAATTAACAAAGACTAAAGAGAAAAAAATAAATTCAGTTTCAAATAATCTCCTGCTTAGAAAGGGTCCAGCTATGGGATGCAAAGGACTCAAAGGTCTAGAGTGCTTACAGAGGACCCAGGTTCAGTTCCCAGAACCCACATAACAGCTCACAATCATCTGAACCAGTTCCTGGGGATCAAACACCCTGTACTGGCCTCTGAATGCATGTGCTCCACATACATACATATATACATACAGGCAAAACATTCCTACACACAAAAAGTAAAATACATAAATCTTTTAAGGATACACCTAGCATTTTATATTGCCTCTTAAGAATGTTTTTCCCTCAACGTGTATGAGTTTCTATCATTTTGACCAAAATGAAAGATGGTTCACACTGTTTGAATTACTTCCTAATCAGTTTTTTTAAAAACGCACCATACATACATGCCCTTACTGCATTCAGTATCTGTACAATATTCCTCAGTGCAGATGTTAACAACTGGTCAACCTGTTTCCAACTACCTGACCAAGCATGTGCAGTGCTATAACTAAAATAAACACTATGGTCTACGTTGTTTGCAACTTTTTTCATTAGGTCATTATCTTTTTTAGGAAAATTGCAACACAGTCAAGTGCAGGGTGAAAATTATGCCTTCTTCTAAAGGTTTTAGCCTTTCCAGAAGGGCTCATGGTGGGTAGCCAATCTCCAGACACTCTAATGTGAGAGTCTTTCTCCCGCAGCCTTGGTGGCACCAGGGCTGGGATTTCCTGTGACAACTACTGACGTGTGATAGGTGGAAAGTGGTACTATATTTTTATTTTAATTTCCTTGAGTGAGGACAAACATCCTTTTCACAGTGACTGACGCATATCTGGCACAACTGTATACCCTTAGGAACAATTAACTAGCAATTAAGTCACTCTACACTTACATTCCCATCTGTTCTCTTCATCACACACACACACACACACACACACACAATACCACAAAGGATTCTGTAGATGCGTCTTAAGACTAAGGGGGGGTCACATACTAATAAGTTCATCACGGACTGAAAATAAAATAAGTTGAAAATGTATTTACTATAACCAAAAAGTATTTACTATACCCAAGCTAGCGCAGTAAGTTAGCAACACAGCACACTGAAAGCATGAGCGTGGCTGACTGGGAGACCGAACTCACAGCCACTGCCCAGTTTTATAGCACATTTATTACTTCACACATATTGATGGCTTGGGGAAAGACACAAAGATAATCACTCAAAATATAAACTTACTGAATGCATGTTACTTTTGCACCATATGTAGAAAAAACTTAAGTCAAACCTCTGTCCATGGAGGTTGTCTGTAGACATCTGCTTGGCCACCACATATGTGCGTGTATGTATGTATGTCTGTGGATGATTATATGTATATATGTATGTATGTACACATTACTAAAAAATGAGGAATTTTTCTCTAATAAATCTTTTTTCTATCCTGCCAGCAAGCTCCCAAATACTGATATGAAGACAATATTATTAATTAGGAAAGCTCAGCCTATAGCTTAGGCTTGTTCCTAAATAGTTCTTATAACTTAAGTTAACCCATTTCTATCAATCTAAATTTTATCATGTGGCTTTTTATTTTATTTTATTTTTATCATGTCCCATCGGTCCCTCTTACTTCCTCTCTCAGCCTGGAAGTCCCACCCATACCTTCTGCCAAGCTACTGGTTGTTTTTCTCCTTATTAAATCAATCATAGCAATATAGATATATCATACACATCACAAGGTGTACAAATATCCCACGGCATTTTTCATTTTAATAATATCAGCAATTCTTCATTTCATTTCAGACTCTAATCCAGAATATTTGTGAGACGATGTACTTCATCAGGTTTTGGGGAAAGACAAACCTAAATTGTCCTAATCTGAAAATACAAGTATTTCTGTTTGTTTGTGACAAGGTCTCACTCTATTTAAGGCTAGTTGGGAACGCGAGAATTTTTCTAATTTATTTATCAGTTTACATGTCAAAAAGATTCACCTTTTCTTAACCTCGCATTAACTGTGAACCTTTGCCCTCAGTTTTGCATTTTCTTTATGGTGTCTCCAGCTATACAGAAATTTTCATGGTTCTTATACTCACATTTAATAGTGTTTTACGCCCCGATCATGCACACAACAGCTTCTTTAACTTAAAATTACACAGCTCTACCCAATATCTCATCAATATTACTACCTTCCCTGTTTGTGAAGTGGGGAGTGTGTGGGGAGCCCCACCTGCCTGGAGGCCTGTTTGCAGCGCAGAGGACATCTTCCTCAGTCCCTCTACCGCTCAGTTTTTGAGACAAGGTTTCTCAATGAACCAGGAGCTTCCAGTTTCGGGGAGACTGGCTGGGTATCAAGTCCCGGGATCTGCCTGTCCTTTTCCCCACCAGCACTGGGGTCACAGGTGCACATCACTACAGCTGGCTTTTACAGCCAACACTTTTATTATAGACCCACTATTATAAGAGCAAATTTAACTTATTCGGAATCAAATAACATAACTCATATCTTCTCTCATTTGAAAAGCTGGATCAAAGCTGTCTTAATCATGATGGTTTTATAATGTGTGCTAATTAAACCACGGGAATAAATGGTCCTTACTGCTTTTCAATAATGCTAGGCTGTGTTAAGGCATTTATTCTTCAGACTAAAGCTCAGAGTAATTTTTGTCATCCTCTTTTAAGACTTTGATGTGCAGATCGAGGAAAATTGCTATCTTGACAATCTATTCCCCAACTTACTAGACTTTTTTTTTAATGTCCCCTAATTTCTTGTCATTTCCATCAAATAAAAATAAAACAATATTTTTTCAAGTTGATAAAAACATAGTAATTTACCACAATATATTATGACCTTGGGAATGCCTGAACTCTTTGGTTCAGTAATCTCATTTCAAAGACACTATCCTAAAAGAATAGGTAAAGATAGAGCCCAAAATGCACGCAGAAAACGGGCTAAGGCACTGCATACATTGCCAGTCATCTTCGCAGACAGCAGTAATTACAGACAGTATACACAGTGACCTGCACCAGATGGGGAGAGGCTTACTACAGGATGGCATTAGGATGAAGACAGATTAAAACACGATCCGAGGGTAGCGGAGGACAGCAGCAGGACAGGATAAAAAGACTAGGGTACACCCCAAAATGCACCAAGTAGCACAACAGAACACTATGGAAAGAGTTAACTAAAAGCATGAGAAAACAACTCAAGAAAGGGGAAAAAAAAAGGAGAAAAGGGCTACCCTTTTAACACAGATCATGATTAAAAGCCAGCTGACTAAACTGTTTGATATAAAACAATAACCAAGAATGCACTAAAAATATTTGTTTATGTATGTACATACATACACAATAAATTATGAGGCAAAATGCTCTTCCTACATGCAGCCAGCAGAGAAGTCACAGCTCTTTCCAAATGCAGACACTGAGACTATGTAACACAAACAGAACAGAAGGAACTTGACTAGTCGAGGGGGAATGTTTAGGACAAAAGACAAAGGGTTAATATTTAAAGTACTATAAACTTCTAAAATACAGAAGCATCAACAATCTTATGGCAATTTCTTTTGTGTATCTGTGGGCTTCCTGAGCAAGAGACAGAAGAAATTCAGTTATAGCTAACACTCTAAGAATTAGGAGGTTAGAAAGGAATTTATTATTTTTAAAGGAAAAAAAATCTTCAATCTGACCAAAAAACCAAACCAAACAGGAATTCAAAATAATCAAAACAGGCCTTCAGTTTGCCTAGCTTCAGGACGTATGCCGGCATGTGCATGGGAAATCCCGGTGGTGTGTTGATAGGGCTGAGATCTGGAGCCCAGGTGAGGCCCGTGTGGAAACGATCCCACTATGCTTGGAGAAGCACTAACTCTGACTCTCACCACAGCAAGAACACTATCCTGTGGACCCACAGGTGACCTCAGTTTCCGCAGTATTACCTGGGTGTCTTGCGTTAACTCTCGATTAGTCTTCGGAGTGACCATTAATTTCCAGAGGAAAGACTCCCCAAGTGTGGAATAAATCGTCCCGGCCATTCTGTAAGTACCTGGGTCACCTCAGGAGCCTGTTGGATCGCTCCCCTTCCCACAGATCTGAAACCCATGAGTGTGCAACTTTCTCCATTTTTTCTTAGCTCTCTGCACTGCTCCGTGTAGCCTTGGGCCATTGCTATCTGCTTTTTGTGGTTTTAATCATTTCCATGATTTTCTATTTTTCTCCTGCCTTAAACAAGACAATTTAAGCGAATAAGGCTATGCCTCAGTGGCAGAGGGCTTTCTCAACATGAACAAGGCTCTATGTCCAATTCCTAATGCTATATGCATGCTCGCATGCACGCACACGCACCCACACAGAAGCATGCATGCAGAGTAAAGCAACTTGAAGACAACTATCCACTCCCCTGCCCGAGTTTCTGTTTTTATAAAGGCTAACACTTTCTATACTAGCTGGATACAGTGATGATAATGATCTTTCCTCTTGCCATAACCTTATCTAACACAGGATGCTGGTTGGTGAGACTGTATGTGTCCGCAGAGTCAATCTGGCTGCCTCTTCAAATGCTATATGCTTACGGCGGTGACTAAACCATTCATATCTTTAGAATGGTAGAGGTTATTTCCCTTACTTGGTCATTATCTTCTTTTCTATGGCACTCTGGAACTATGTCTTTAAAGGATACCATTGCACTTGAGTGACAGGAAGACGGTCATTACCCACGTATCTCTAAAATTATGTCAGACAAAGTCAATCTCTGTGTCCAGAGCACGGCTTCTCTCCAGGTCACTTCTGCTCTGAGAATTTGTCAGGAACGATGGCATTTGCTTGGAAATGGCCAAGCAGATGGTGGTGGTGGGGCAGTCACTCACATGTTCAAGGACAGAAAATTTGATTTTGTCCCATTTGACCAAACGCACAACCCAAGAGTGAAAGAGAGGTTGGGAAACAAAAGCAACATTATCCAAAATCAGAAGCCACGCGGTCTCACTTACCTCTAGTGTAGTTAATACAATCTTCTCAACTGAAGAAAAATAAGCCTCCCACAAGAACTGTGTCTGTTGTCTAAGTGCTAGGATTTTATCCTGATGAATAGACCTGATTGTAGAAGGAATCTGGAACATAAGGAGAAAGCACGGTAATTATAACTGTAAAACAGAGAGATGTGCTTGGTCAAAACAACCCCGTGGGCTGCACTTTTATTCTTCATAGCCTTCAGTGTCTAGCAAGTAGGTCTATTAAAAATCACCAACCACTAGGTAGATATGTCCCCCCAAGAAACGCCAGAACAGACCACAGGTCTAGAGAAGCCGCCTGGAAGGCAGTCAAATGCATGAACGTTGTGCATTGGCTTAGCTCAGTCCTAAGATTCCATAGTAGCAGGTCAGCTGTAGAGGGTACCTCTAGTTCTGCCTCCTCCTCAAGTCCAAACAAATCTTTGGCCCTGACATGGACAGTCACATTTTCCCAAGAAGTAGATACAGGCTTTGGGGAAAGGAAAAAAAAAAGTTTTCTAAAAAGTGTCACTCTAGGAACCATAAAGTATCTAAACGTGTGTTTCTAGAGACTGTTCATGAGCCTCTGCGTTCAGTACAAACAGATTTAGCCATGTCTATGTGCAGATGCTTCCTCTAGCCTTTTCTGAATCTGTGTACACCTGAAAACACTCTCCTCTTGGCTTCAGCCCTTACCCCGATCTCACCGAATCTCCCAAACACTGTGTTTCATCATAGGCTGCTTTATACCAAGTTAGGTAATTTTGAAGGAAGGCCTTCCTTGCTGTTCATACTGCTATATATTTAGTGGCTAAGAGAATCATCCTTATGCTAGCTATACAAGAAATAAGAACCTAATTGAACATGACAGCCTGAAGCTATCATCAGGATTTTATTATTTTTAATAGCAGCATAGCTTGACACAACTACAGTACAGGTATTAATGGTACCAACGCGGCATTCTGGTTCTACCATTTACTAGCGATGCTTCCTCAGATGAGTTAGTTGGTCTCTCCAATTACTTATTTATAATATGATGGTTGGAAAAAAGGATTATGTAAGTGCTTAGTACAAGGTCTACAACATGGGAAGGCTGCTTTATGGTTTATTATTACTATTACCATTGTTGACACAGGGAGTTGCTATTTCAAGCTGGACCAGTTGATTCTACACAAAGCTGGGCAGTTATTTACCGTCTGCTTCTTAATTCTAAGATGCACTCCTTAGATTTCTGGCTAAGTTCCCTAGACTTGTTCCCCGACTGCACGGACAGCTCAAGGTGTGACCGTGTTGTGTTTGTAATCTATCCTCTTATGGGGGATTCTTTCTGATTATCGGCTGCCCCGGTGTGCTCCCCCCATTCTGCATGCTCGCCTCCCTCCTATGTGATGAATCAGGCAGACACGGGAATCTGGGCTAGACGAGGAACGCTCTGCCAACCACATTAAATAGAAAGTTACCCCAAATACAGGACTATGCTATACCTAAGTTCCCCTTAGAGAGGAAGGACGTGGTGGCGCACTGTTACATTCCAGACTTCCCCTAGAAGAAGCAATGAAAGTTCCACACAATAAGAATGGGAGGAAAAGCTGACTTGCTCTGTCAACATCCCAACCTGGGTGCTAAATTTGTGCTTTGAAGGGATCATAATACTGCAAAATATATGGAGGCAGCAGGTAAAGTTGAAACACTGGGAGGCTCAAGGTCAAGTGGAAATAAAATATCCTTAGAGGAGATAAACCATTCATGACACAGATCCTTGATAAGTCAGGAAAATTTATTTTTATTTACTCACTGAGAAAATGACCTAGATTGCCAAGGGAAAATTAGAAAAAAAAAAAACAAAACGCTGATCTTCTATTTTCATAAGCATGCCCTTCTAAATGTCAGTGGTATTCTCTAAGTCACACAGGTCGGCATGGCTGTTTTTATCAGGGGCACGAGAATTAATCCATCAGGAAAATGCCAAAAGCTACCATCGCTGCACGGCCTCCAGAAAAATCAAGTGCATGGAGCTTCTAAAGGGAGGAAAGAAGCGTCGCAAACTCAGGCCCCGAGCCCAGCCCCCTCTCTTCCATGGCTGCACCAAGTCTTCACGACTTCCGGAGCTGTGTGCGCTACCCTTTCCTGCGCAGGACTGCACTGTCTCACAGCGCTTCGCCAAGTGCTCTGGAGGCCAAGGCCAACTGACCGGCGGGATAGAGTTCCAACTTTTAACGGCACGTGGCTGGTGGTTATTAATCAGCTTGTCCTCAGAGACAGGTAGGGGGAAGTGATAAATTAACTCCGATTTGGATGGGATGATTTGGAAGTTGAGGAGCTCAATGGAGTCCTAATAAAAGGTTATGTACAGTAACAAAGCTAATGGGACCGACCAGAAAAGATGCAGGAAAGCCACGGGATGTTTCTCGGTGACAGGATGACAAGAACATATGGAACTAAAAACACCAGAGCTGTTCTGAAACAGGAAATGGAAAATTGTAACAGAACAGAAAACATTTCCCAGAGCGCACACTTGGGCTCCGTGCCAACTCTTTAAACCATTGTTAACAACAGTGCAGCCACTGTTCATTATGGAGGCAGCTGTGTAAAGACAGACTGCAGACGAGGAGGGGAAAACACTAGAAAATGTGGGCACCGGGATATGAAAAATACAATCTTTACAGGCAAGTAAAAAAAGGGACTTTGGGGCTTGGCATTGGTGGCACACACCTTTAATCCCAGCGCTCGGGAGGCAGAGGCAGGCGGATCTCTTTAAAAGTTTGAGGCCAGCCTGGCCTACAAAGCGAGCTCCAGGGCAGACTCCAAAACTACACAGACAAACTCTGTCTCGAAAAACAAATAAACAAGCAAAAAAAAAAAAAGTGACTTCAGAAGGTGAACTATCTATCAGCTTTGGTAAGGAGATAGACACTGGACAGCCACACTTCAGTGTCGGGCAAGTTTCCCACCCCAAGAAAAGCCCCAGCTTGTCACAGCAAGGGTGCCATGAAGCACAAATGGAGAACAGGACCAATGATTTTCATACCCGCAGTTTTCTTTAATGAGCACGTTTTATTAAAACAACATAAAAGGAAAGACAGAGGCAGTGTGGGAAAGGACCACTCACTTGGAGTGAGTAACTCAGGCGTCTACTAGCTCTGCAAGGTGAGGGTTTTTTCTATGTCTAGGAGGATGTCCCTATTGAATTACACCAAGCAATAGCTGCTACAAGCATTAGCTTTTCATAAGACTCCCCCCAGCCCCTTTCTCAGCGAGCATCTAAGAAACTATGTTTTGTTTAGAACAGAATGGGCTAACTTCAACGAATGGGCTCATCATGTTCAGAGTACACATTCTTCCACATTTGTGCTGAGGTTCCAGAAGGGGCAAGATCCCGGACCTGAGGACCTCATGAAAGGAATGTTCTAGAACTGTCGTGACCTAGGCTTGATGAGTCCACAGGGCTCTCCAAGAGAGGCTGCATTACCAGAGACCTTCAGAAGATGACTAGAATCCCTCACCAGTCCATTCGCAGACCAACCAGGAGCCCAGAAGACAAATCAAATGCACAGTTAGGAGCTCAAGTTTATGGATATCAATTATTTTTGTTTCTAAAGCAAGAACATTAGAGATAATACTTCTACAGAAGCTTGTGGAGGTTTAAAGATAAAGTGTTTAATGCCATGAAAGGAAAACATTAACTGTGTGGTGAGCGTGTGTGGCAGTTTACTGTGAACCTCCAACACAATGGCAGGGGGCTTGGGAAATCCTCACGGACTCTTGTTGCCCTTCCATCTCTCTGTGCAGGTTGCGTTGCCTTCCCTTGAGCAACTGACACTTTTGTTAGGGCCCCTTCTTTTGAATATTTATCCAAGGGGCAGCACTCCTGCAAGAACTCAGGGCAGAGCCGCACTGTAGTGGGAACACTGGACACAGCAGCCAATCCTAGGGTTCGTGCTTTGGCGTTAACCGGAAACAAATATAGGAACGGAAACAAATATAGGAACCAAGGCAAGGGATCTGAGGGAGTACCAAACCTAAAAATTTTGCTGCTGAAGCAGGGCGGGGGGGGGGGGGGGGGGGAGGCGGGGGGGGGGGGGGGGGGGAGATGCACCTCTCCTCACTGAACAAAACTCAGGCATTTTATCAGCTGCTTCCCAGAATATATTCTGTGGACCTGGACAGATTTGGTGTTGGAAAGCGAACAATATCATATTCAATGACTTCATATTCACGACGACAGAGGCAATTTTATCCTGATAAAATTTCTTTTATGGAGCTGACCTTTTGGATCCATCTTCTTTGAAAGTTTGGGTGGGGGCAGCAATAATCTGCTGTCCCGCCCAAGGCCACAGCCCCTTCCTTACCTGTAATAACAATCTCTCATCGCCGATGACGGCAGCTTGGTTCCAATTAATCACTTCGGAGAATGGCAACTCCCATCCATTGCTGAGCATCACAGGGACACAGGCAGCCTGAGCAGAGGAAGGATTTCGTGAGTGTGAGGACAGTGACAGCATGAACCATTCCAATCAGGAAAAGAATCAGGACAAACTCAATTACTGGCATTGCTTATGTTACATGGGTCCCGGACTGCTCTGGCCAGGAAGAAAGTAAGTGGTTCAGAATTAATAAATTGCATGGATTGTAAGACTTCAAGTCTTGCCTTAGACTGATACTATCCTTTTCTAGTCTAGTATGCTTGATTTTGGCTGACTTTACTTCCGTGGAGATGACGGGCCTTGTTGCGTAAGTTTTATTGATGCAACAAAAGCTTTCACCAATAGAATCCGAGCATAAAAATCAACCTTGAATATAACAATTTGTCCATGTAAGTGCTACAGATCCACTTCTGTCATGGTTCACCCCAATGTCATGAGCTAACGGAGAGCAGGAGACGGCCCAGCCTTTCCAGGTTGGCGAACTTCACTATTGTAGTCTTTAGCTTTCCTTTACCCTATAAACACCTAACTCAAAACTTTGTTCCCTCCAGCATGGAGCCTTGCAAACCACAGCCATGCCCATTTCTAGTCTGCACAATCAGTGCACACCAATAAGCCAAAGACACATTGTAGCTTCCAAGGAAGTCTTTATCCAACCCAGAGAGCAATCTGCTCCTTGCAAAACCCATGAAGTTGCAAGAATGTTAGTGGGTGGTGGCATGCTTCTCAAAGTACACAGAGCACAGTAGAATGTCCTGCCATAGAATGGAGATCTTTAGCCTGAGGATATGACGGGACTTATAGTTGGCACGGCAGGGTGAAGACGCTAAGTAACCCTCCTCAAATACACAGATTCAGACAGGGTGCAAATTACTGGGAGGACAGGAAGGAAGGACGAGAGGGAGAGAGAATGTTTCACCCTGCCCTCCAAGAAGGCCGGCTGCAGGAGCAGCAGGAGAAGGGTTGAACAGCAGAGGCTCCACACAGGCTTCTGAGCTTCCTCTGAACTGCAGGGCTCTGGAACATCAGGGCAAGTAAGTCCCATCACTCTCTAAGAGTTTAGAAGAATTCACAGAGGACCAAGATGAGGACCTAACCCACAGTTTCATGGGGGGGGGATAACAGCAACAACCCACTGTCGGTGGACCTGAGACTGGCTTGCCAGAAAAGAGGAAGAGTCCCCTCTTCAAACTCAGGAGCTAGATTGCCAATTATATCTACCCATCTACCCTCTGTTTGCAAATGTGTCCCTGAAGAATCCAGTTCCTGGGTGGTGCGACCATTCGGTCCTCTTATGTCCAAGGGTAGGGAGTCAATCTTGTTCCCAATTCTGACTCTTCAAACTAGATCAGATTTTCTTGGAAGTAGTTTTTTGTTTTATTTTGCCTTTTTTTTTTTTTTACATCCGCAGCAAAAGCTATGGCTTCTTTTAGACTCTTCTATAAGAGTGAGAAGGCGGAAGACACTTTGGCTTCCATCCTCAATGCAAGGATGAGAAGTTTCATAGTCTCTTACCTGCAAAGCCTCCAGGAATCTGAAGGACCCAAGCCTGCGACCACGAGGAACCAGACAGAAAGTGGCATTGTGCAGCATTTCCCGATAATCATACCTAGAACAAAAGGGGCGTGGTCAGCAAGAGAAAATCCAAGAGGAAAACCGGACAGCTGAGGGTCATGGGGTGTGTCCATTTATCCTGCACAACAGCCCCGGGGAAAGGGCTACCCTCCCTTTTCCATGTATGCTCAGAGAGCTTGTTGCATGGGGAGAACAAATAGGAACAATCAAGCTGTATAAAGCAATAAGGATCTCTTTTGCAAACAGTTTATAAAAGGACAGGTCTAATGGTTCTCATATCAAGTTGTCTTGCCTAGCTTCTGTTCCTCAAAATCAGATGGGGAGAGGTAAGGTCCCATTATGTAGCCCTGGTTGGCTCAGAACTTGCTATGCAGAAGCCGAATGGCCTCAAACTTAAGAGACCCCCCACACACACACTTCTGCCTCCTGTGTGCTGGGATTTAAGGCGTGCAACATGCAGTAGTTTTTGCCCTGGTGAAATAGTTTGCTCCCATAGGCAGGAGCAGCATCCCTTCTGCATCTGCTTCTCCCTTAATGCCATGCCACTCAGCAACACTAAATGTTCCTGTTCTCTATTCTATTAAAAGATACTTTGGAAACCTCCACCCTAAGCACAAGCCAACATTTGTTTTCTCTTCAAACTGGAGTTTCTACATTTAACCAGGAACATTCAGTGACTCCTGACAAACAGTGCTCCAGTATAAGAATGGTTGCTTTGACTTTCAGCAGAAAGACTGGGGAAGGGTGTGGGGGAGGGGGGGAGAGCAGGGTTGTGTGGAGCGGGGTGGGTGGGGGTCAGAAGAAAGCTCACTTGCAAATGAGAAAGAGGGATAACAAAGAAAGAAAACTAATAGGGAAGCATTGGAAACTGGGATAGAGAACGGGTGATTATTCTTTTTACTCAAATGCCATTTAATAGTATTGTACTGTTTTGTGTTTGCTTGTTTGTCAGTTTTTGTTTTACGGGGGGGTGGGGAACACTCTAGACAAATGATCATACCACAAGTATCACCTGTCTCTTGTTGTCAGCAAAATGTTTGGACCGACGAAAAGCATTTAATTGTTCGAGACGCCCGCTTTAAAAGTGATTAACAGCAAACACATCCCTAGCCGTGCAGTTTTGACTTCATTAGGAGTTTAAGAAAACTTGGGGAGCTAGCGATACCTCATGTCCTATAAAGGCTGGGAATCGTACAGCCGAGATGAAATCACTCTCATTTCTCAAGCACTTCCAGGGCTGAGCAGACAGGTGCGGCTCTGACAGTAGCGTATGTCACCAGCATTTTCCAACTCTAATAGTCTAATTTAACCATAGCCCGGAGGCACTGGGTTCTTCCCTCTTCTTTTTTTGGGGGGGATATTGATATATACATTCATATTTTTAAAGTCCACATCTATTTTTATATTCTCACATAAACTAGGCATATGGGAGTAAGCCAATTTTCAATTATAAACCCGTCATTAAGAAGAGACATCATGCAAAAGGACCATTTGCTTAAACAAGCATGTACAACTAATTTGCACAAGAAAAGGTCACTGTGAATAGATTAAGATTATCTCCATTGAGAGCAAAATAAAAAGCCCTTGCTGCATTAATTAAGCTGCAATAGACTTCAAAGTGGAAAGGATTTTTAAGAAGGATCAAATTTAGCTAAATAAAAATATTAAATTTTGGTGGTAATGACGTCTCTTTTTTCACCAAACACAGAAAAATAACTGACAAGTATCTTCAGGTTCAAATGTTGATAATGTCTGAATTCTACTTAATAGGTAGAGAAGAGGGAAAGACTATACAGACACAAATTTATGCGTGAAACTTAAACTGATCTTTTTTTTTTTTTAATATAGAAAGGTCGAATATACTTCAGACTACTGCAAGGTTTAACAGATACCCAGAATAGAAACCCCAGAGGGACCAGCACAGAGTCCTACATCCTCATCATTAAACTGCTAAAAATGTAAAATCTTATTAGTGTCCTGGATGGTAACAAGTTTCAAAGTCTTCACTTGCAGAATTTAATTTCTAGAGTGTGTGGAAGGAAAAGAAGGGCAGAAAACTCTTGGGGAAAAGTCAAGCGACAGTTACACCGGGGTGTTGACTTTTAAAGGGGTCTACAGAAGCATTAGTTGCTGATGTAGCAAACGAAGCCACATGATGGAAGCTTGAAGCCATTCATAGCAAGAGATGTGTGAAACCGTGTGAGCCAGTTAGTACCTGCTATGAGACCATGAGCTTAACACAGATGTCTTTTGGGCATCCATTTTCTCAACTGAATTGGGTCTGGCCTTGGTGGAGGATGTGTGCCAGAGTGGGTAGGCTTTGAAGTGTCAAAAGTTTTACATCAGGCTCAGTCTCACCCTTCCCATACCCCCTGAGTGGTCCAATGCTTTGCTTGCCTTCTGCCATGTTCGACACTGTGATGGTCATGGGTTTACCCTATGAAACTGTAGGCAAGCCCCCAATTAAAAGATTACTTTCATAAGTTGCCTTGGTTGTGTTGTCTCCTCATGGCAACAAAAGATAACTGAGATAAATGTTTTCCATTCCAAGTTTTCGCATGGCTCAGCCCATAAACGTTTTTCTCCTTTGGATTCTATTGGTCAAAGAGTTCATGAAATACGGAGGTATTCCAAGTGAAAAGATATCCATGCCCTTTAATCAGGCCAGCTACCGGTTTTAACTGGGGGCACTTCTTGTTTGTTATCCTTTAAACTCCGCCTGGTGTGATGCCCTTTTACTTAACTGAACCATTCATTTATTCATCTGTCCTTCTAAGAAACACTTCTGACGACACTGTCACTTTCAGACAGACCCTATTCAGAGGTAGTTGGTTTATTGACCCAAGAACGAAAGAATGGACAATGGGTAAGATATAAAATCTTCTAAAGGGGTTCATATCAGCAAAGAAAACTAGAGCCATCACTTAGGTGTGGCACATAGGAACCCTGTGGAATGTTCCCCCAAATATTTTACTAGTAAAAATTAAAAAAAAAGTTGGATTTAAACTTTCTCGAAATAGTGCCAAAGGCACAAAAGAAAGAGAAAAACGTCCGTTTGAGAAATCTGCCCAGCCTTAGGTGTCTGTCACCTGTCCCATGACCTGCTCAGTTATACCTGTTTCCACTTCTGCATATGAGGACTGAGAACTGCACCTTGGGAGACACACCCACACCCAACTCCTACAGGGAAGGGAGTAAACATTCCCAAATCATAATCTGATATGGAAGTTTTGTCTAAAATACATAAAGAACACTTCTGACTCAACAAAACGGGAGTCCAATGTAAACATGGGCTAAGAATGTGAGCTGATATTTTCCCCAAAGAAAATGAATAAGGCGCCAAGAAGAGCACAGGAAGATACTGAATATGGCTAGTCACTGGAGAAATGGAAATCAAAACACAATGAGGCACCACTAGGCACTATTTAAGAGGGCAGCTGATAAGGTGTAGACAATGTAAATTCTTTCACTGTGCCAGTAGGAGAGTAAAATGGTGAGGTCGCTTTGGGGACAATTTGGCAGTTCCTCCTCAAACTAAAAATGGACTTTTCATATGACCCAACACTTGTACTTGGGCATTTATCCCAGACCCAGAGAAATGAAGACTTATTTTTACATGGAAAAACTGTCCGCCAATGTGTAGAGCAGTTTTAACTGTTAATGGCCCCAGAGTGAAAAGCACCGAGATGCCCCTCAAGGCGTGAATGAGGCAACGGACGACGGTACACACATAGCCTAGAACACTTCTCGGGAAACAATTAGAATAAATGAAATGGATCAAACTACTCGGATATACGAGAACCTCGAGGATGCTAATGCTAAGTCCAAAGCCACCCCCTAAAGGGTCCACACTGCATTGCTCACAACACTTGTGACAGCACATAATTACGGGGATGAAGAACGGAGTGGTGGCTGTCATCGGTTAGAGGTGGGGGAGACAGACCGGAGGGCTTGAGAGCTCAAGTGGGAGGACAATTGTGTAAAGTAGACCAGTTCTCCTGATTAAGTCAGGAAGCGCAAAGCATGTTCTAATCACGCATCGCTTAAAGACAAACACACCAGCGTACATGAGTGGGAACGGAGTTGTGACAACCGCTCTCAAAGAACTTCCACCTTTAACTGATAAACCACTTTGCTCCACTGTGCAGACAGGCATGACAGTCCCCACTCCAGCGGTAAGGACACAAATGACACAGGAGGTAGGAGAGTTTTCCTAAGTGGCTACAAAGAAACGTGCAATAAAATGACGTGGCCCTGAATTTCACCTAGAAACAAGGACCACTCAATAGCTTTAATACTTTTCCTCCTACGGTTGTCCTGAATAATGTATGGGATATACCGCATTTAAAACAAGCTATGGAACAGCACATGTTTGAATTTTTTTGTCACCCTACAAAATGCTTTGTTTCTAGTAGTGAGTCAGTGCAACTGGCAAGGGGTGGTGCAGAATGGTACCCATCATATGGCCAAGTGTTCTCCCAGCCTTCCCTGGGAACTGCAGAGATCTCAGGATTACCCAGGCCTGCTGAATCAAGAACTTTGGGGAGAGAGCCCTGGATTCTATGTGAATTCTTTGTAAAGCACAGGACATTTTGAGCAGCCCAAGCCTGGCAGTTAAGAACTTAGTAATCAAGAGCTCGGTGGTCAAGCAGCCAAACCCTGGGGTTCACATTTCCAGGCTTGCTGTATGCAAATGAGGTGATCTGAGGAAATGGTAATTTGTCTAGGTTCAGTTTCCTTGTTCATCGGAAGGGGATGATCCTTCCGCAGGGCTGATCAAAGGATACATTTTAACTAACGCAATGGCACCTTGTAAACAATTAGGAAAAATGCTCATTATCATCACCACAGTTGAAGGAAGACAGCAGATAACAGGGAATACAGGCAGTTGTGAACGAGGAAATCTGGGCTGGAGCATCTAGAGTTTGCATCGCCTGTGTGACCCCCATGCAAATCTCTTAGCTCAGTCTCAAAGCTGTGGAGCTCAAATGAAATTATGTACATGCAGCGTAATCAGGAAAGCAGTATGCAATTGCAAGTTATTATGGCAAATTATATCAGAAGGGATGGAATAAACATTTTTAAAAAAACTACCAACAATAAAAATAAAATAAAATAAAAACAGATTTGCCAAGAAAGCCGAGAGACAAATGTGAAGCAGGCCCTGGAAAAGAAGGGAAACAGAAGCCGCACGCCGGACCACAGCAGCAGCGTGGAGTTTAAGAGCATCTTTCTCGTCCTCAAACGCTGCACAAGGACGCTACTGGTGTGGCTTGCCGTCTTCCTAGGGTTCCCGTAGAACCAATGTCACAGCACATTTGCCAAATGATCCTGCCATTTTGCTAGCCACAGAGGACAGGGAGGAAGGCGGCAAGGGGCCTCTAACCTCCAGACTCACACAGTTCCGGTCTGCTGGGGGTGGTAGTTTGTTTCAACTACTTATTTATGAACTGGGGGAACATCCACGGCTCATCTGCTCCTGCCAGCCCTGACCCTTATTGGTAGTTACTCTTCCTCTGCTTACACCCAGGTTTGAGTCCCACCTCTTAGGAAAAGAATCAGCAGGAAAATGCTTGGGATGGTTGAAGTTCCACAGAGTGGCCCGGGATGAGGAAAGTGAATCGCAATTACGTGCAGCAACTTCTCTCTCTCTCTCTCTCTCTCTCTCTCTCTCTCTCTCTCTCTCTCTCTCTGTGTTTTCTTCCACCCATTCGGCAAAAGTCAGGAGGATGTCTGCACCACTTAAGAAGCTCCCGGTCCAGTCAAAAGACTGTGAAGTTGTTGGAAAATCATAAATCAATGTGAGGGGGTGGGGTGGGGGGAGAGATAGTCATGTGGGGGCACGGTCTGGTTTATGCAGGGAAGATAAGGCATGGCCACAGGTGGCATTAACGAAGAAAGGGAGAACAAGGATCACACAGATTTATAGGACTTCTGGCTCAGTACTGACGGGGGAGGGAACTAGCAGGTTCAGGGAAGGGATGGGCATTTCTAGGCTAGAAGCAGCGGGCATCAGGAACAAAGGGTCCAAGGTGAGGGAAAGCACACAATTTGGAGTGAGTTGGAAAGGGTTAAAGAGGCTGCTAGCTCAGGAGGGGGACCAGTAGGATGACTTTGCTTGCTCCTTCCTGGAGCTCAGACCTTAGTCCAGGAGGGTGAGTCTGAGACGCTGAAGAGCTCGGGAGAAAGAATGACGTGATCCCAAATGCATCCTTCACAGGCAGAGCTCAGAACACTGGGAATGGAAGTCACTGCTAGGACCGCGACACCAGTGTCCCAACTCTAGGGGCCTGATTCTTCTGGTCAGTCCACGTAACACGTGGTGTCTGAAAACATGCAGTTCTTATGGAGACAACTATGAAGCAGTTCAACTCATCTCTGGACCCCTCCCCCAGCAGCTGCCACTTAGAGGGCTCTTTCTCCTCAAAACGTTGTCCCAGGTCACCTTCGGTGGCCACCGTGCTAAGGTCTCGGAAACACACGGCATGGAAATGTACTGACGGCACGGGAAAGCACAGGTTCCAGTGGTTACAGATTATCGGTTCGGTTGGCGGAATCTGTGTCCACCTGACACATACTTACAGGCCTTTTGCACATAACTGAGCTGCTTTACATACATGTCAATCAGTTATCCAAATACATGGAACTGCGTACTGACTATGACCAAGCAGAGCAGCGACAGCCTTAGGTATAGTCAGCAACGCCCCTGCAGCAGCAGCTGTTACTTGAAGGTGGTGCAATTCCTTGTCTTGAAGATTCAACAGGCAACCAACCAGTCATGGCAAGGATTGGATGGTATTCCTTCCTTTGCGACCTCTGATGTGAGGCTACCAATTCTAGGCTGTCTGCTGCAGGCAGGGATGGGTGTACAAAACCAAGGATGGGCACTGACAGCCATCTTTTCGTATTTCCTGGCTTCTACAGAAGACAGTTTTCTCCACATATCAATTTAAAATCTACTTCAACACAGGGACAGGAGGCGAAAGGTAGCACTCTGGAGGCCGAGGCTCCTGGGAGAGGCACTAACTCTGTCATCACATGACCGCCATAGGCATAGGTTTGATATAAGGTGGATAGAGTGACACCTGTCTTTCACCCCCAGAGAAAGAGAGAAAGAGGATGATCGGAATCAAATATGCTCTTGAACACACCAAGTCAGAATCCCTATCGTTTTGAATCTTGTCCATTGCACTCCTACCTTGAATAGTCACTGGCAGTCACTCACACTCACTCACAAACTTAGCATGTATGATTAATAGATTGCATACTTCCAAAAGGGTAGATAACATCCTTGTGGAAAAAGCTTTTAGTCCCGGTTCACAGGCAGCAGAGGTAGACAGATCCACACTGCTAGCTCCAGGGCAGTGAGGGCTACCAAGAAAGACCTTGTCTCAAAAAACCATCCTGGTTCCTGCTCATTACACAGTAGCTCGATGGTTAATATATAAACACATGAATAAATATAATAACCGCTAATGATAATAATTATACTACTAATAATCCCACTGGTTCAACCTTTGCTGTGGGCAGGGCACAGTGCCACACAATCTATATCCCCCATTGCATTGTATCGTTAGAACCGCCGCAAGGAGTAGGTGCAACTACTGTTCCTGTTTCACAGGCGATGGAGCAGGCATCGCTCGAAGGCTTTGTGGCATTTGTGTAAGGAAAGCAGCGTTGGCTGTGTGCTCTACAGTCCCTCAGAGCCTTTCCTAGGAGAGAGTAGCACAGAGGCTGCAAAGGTGAAGACAGAGATTTGTAACACACTGTGCCCTGTGACATCAATCTCAGGAGCTTTCAGGAGGACACGGGTCTTGTTGTTGCGCCCGCTTTTATACTTTCAGTGCCGGATTTGAAAACTATTCTGAGAGGAATGCAGTACCAAGACACTTGAGTCTAAGTTCTCCGATTAGAGGTACAGAGCATTTGTGACAGGGCTAAATGAAGGGTTACTTGGGTACAGAGGGAAGAGGAGACACTGCGACAATGGCCTTGCATGGATAAATGGTTCAGAAGAGATATATAACAGGCCAATCAGGAAAGGAGAAGGCCAAGGGCATTATCTTACCATTAGCGTTTCCCTAGGTGCTGTGCCACAGGAGACAGCCAAGTGGAACGGGGCCAGGAAATGTAGAGTAAAGGTTACGAGGACTTGGCAGGACAGGCAGCAGGGAGCATATATTCTCAGGACGGCTTCCCTCATGTGGAGAGGTGAGGACGACAGAGACTTAGAAGTGAACGCTTCAGCCTCCCCTGCCTTTCTGCTTAACTTCTCTACTCCGGCTGCCTAGAGTAAGTTCCCTGCGACCACTCAGTAAGTCCTAAACCAGAAATGACCGCTTCAGCCTCTTCTGCCTGTCCGCCTAACTTCCTCTCCTGATGTCTAGAAGAAGTCCCTATGACCACTCCATCCCATGCCCTGTCTTGAATCTAATGCTCACTCAACTGAGTTGTTCATTTTTATACCTTCCTTCCCTCAGGCTTCACGAGTCAGGACTTAGGTCTTACTATCTCTTGGCCCACAACCCACCTACTTACCTATGACTAGCATTTGCTGGTTTACATTGTGTTGATAGGGACTTTGAAAGAAGAAAGGTGAACATGAAATGGTATAACTCTTCGTTATGACAAGCTCTACTTTTAACCAATAAGCATATATCCAAGTCTTGATAAAACCAAGCCTGCCTAAGGTGATGCTCCAATTTCAACGGGACTCGGAACAAAACAAAACAGAAATCAATCTTGTGTTCTTGGTTTTCCTTTTGTACAGTTAAAACCCCATTTTCTCTTGTCTTTATTTCTAAAGGTCTGGCAACTTGTTAAAAAGTTATCTTCTCCTTGAACAGTGACGAGAATTGGAAATTTGTGCTTCACCAGGCCTGATAAATAGCATTATGTGAAAATCACGTCAAATGTATGCACAGTGGTGTTCTCACTGAGCACGCTCCTGCCCTTCCTCCATGCCTGAGCTGTGGAGAACAGTTGCAGACCCTCCTGGCAGCTTCTCTCCAAGGACAAACACTGACTCTGTCCAAAAGGAAGGGCTTTCCACCCACAGAAGGAACGGGCTCACCCTAATGTTCCACAAACTTCCCTTAATGAAGTAAGAAAAGACACCTTATCCTCCCTGGCTACCCCTGTCTGCCCTTAGGTGAGGCAAATGGTTGGAATTCCTGATGGGCTTTTCTCCTAGCCAGGGAAGACAAGGATGGAGACAGAGCCTGTCTGAGACACTGCTCTCTTTGTCGGCTCTTAAACCTTCTGTCTGATCCCTGTACTTAAGTGATTACAAAATACCTTGGAAAACAGCCCTGTTTGGGTAACCTCGCCTTGCCATCTTCTCTCCCACTATCACCATTACTGGCTTTTAATTTTTGACTTAAGACAGGAACAACTCAGTCCTGGGCCTTCGACACTGACCATGCAAACAAGGCCTTGGAATGGCCTATATTAATATGGGTGAGTGCTGCAGTAATCTAGGGCACTCAAATGTAAGTTTCATCAAAGAAGGTGTCAACAGAAAGTATAACTTTCCCCCTTTGGTATGGGGGTGTACAGACATGCAAATGCAGGGGTGTGACCAAGTGACATAAAACATTTGTGCAATGGTTAAAAAAAAAAAAGAGTGTTACATATTGATGGTGGACTGGACCACCAGTGTATGACAGCTGAGTTCTTAGGGACTGTGAAGGTTGAGTCTGATTCTGCCATTTCCTTAGGCAGAAACACAATATTACATTGGAAGAGACAGTAATGGAGCTGAATCACCTCCCTTTCCTCCAGCTGGTTATCTTTTCTACTTCCTTGGAGAAGTTGCTAAAGAGATGTCTCATACTGAAACAGGGCTCTGGAACAAGAAAAATTGATGCATGTGATGGGAAGGAGGTAGACCAGATGTTCCTGGGGATGTCTTTGTGCCCTGGCATTGTTAGATGTTAAGGTTTGAACAGGCTCATGTGTTTAAAAACTGGTTCCCAGCTAGTGATGCTACTTTTGTAGAACAGTAAAAAATTTGGAAGTAGGAACCATATTGGAGGCAGTAGATCACTGAGGGAATGTTTTAGATGGTCACATCTTATTCTGACCTCCTCCTGTTTTCAGCTTACCAAGCTCTGAGCATATTCATATCTCCCAAATGCTCCTAATTCCTTATAAACTCAGATCAACAGGGCAAAGGATTGTAGACTGAAATCTCAGATACTGCTAAATATCAGAATTAAGCTAAAATAAGGAATTCCTTCTTTGGGAGCTGGAGAGGTAGCTCAGTGGTTGAGAGTACATCTACATGGTGGCTTACCACTGCCTGTAAATTCAGTTCCAGGAGATCAGACACCCTAGTCAGATCCTCAGTTGTTCTTGTACACACATGGTTCATTTACGAATCGCCAGACACACAATATACACATAGTAACACTTAAATAGAGTATATTCTTTTAAGAACTCCTTCTTTGAAATTCCCTTCTTAGGTATTTTTGTTGCAGCTATGAAAAAGTAACCAGTGTATTGAACAAATGAATACAGAGCCAGGTAGTATTCCGAGAGCCAGGGAAGCAAGGATGCAAAGTGGTTGAACACTGCCTAGTAGTAGAATTTGTCATTCTGCAGATGCCAGAGTGTGTTCCCATGATTCACCAGCGCTATTCTCCCTTTCCAAGGAGAATGACCTCAGCAACAGAAGTGCATTCAAGTTCCTGTTGGCTTTAAAACAGACCAAGCTCAATCTTATCCCCTTGAAATCTGCTTCCTACCAAATGACTAAAGAACCCTGTCAAATGCCAGGCTCTAGGTAAAATTATCCCAATGGCTCCTCCAGCCGCTTTGAACAGTATCTACGCCCCTGGATATGGGGACCCATTAAAACTGGCCTCCCCCCACAACTTCAACACCCCTTTTCCTGCTGACCATCTCTAGGTGCACAGTTCTCAGTTTCTCAGCACAGCATACTTGCTTTCATTCTCATACTTGCTGTGCCCTTACACGGGAACATTCTTCTTCCAGATATTTTCCAAGATGCTCATCAGTGTGCATACTCTTCAGAGAGGCGCTCCGAGACCAGACACTGAGGGCTGCTTGAACTCAGGCACATAGTCTTTTGAGAGCTCCCTGTTCTTTCCCACCAAAACCTAACATACACTGTGTAACAGCAGAAAGACACCCTTTCTTGTCCACTGCTATTACCCCAGTCCTGAGTACATGTCCGGCCTAGAGTAATCTTTTATGATGTCTTTGTTGAACAAATGTCAGAGCGTTCAACCCTCAGCTCATTCTTCAGGGCCTGTAATGCTTATGAGGGTTGCAAAGCATGCAATGGCTGTTGGCGTTCACAAGACAGCGTCACACATGTTTCCAAACAGATCTTGAAAAGTCCTTTTTTATCTTTGTCCTGTGCAATGTTAGCCTTACTTCTTCAGTTAAAGCTAATATTTGTCAACATCTCTAAATGCCATCTGCTTTAAAAGCAAGACCCATTAAAAATATCTCCAGGGACAATCTAAAATATTTTTTGAAGCATCATTTAACCTATTTACGTAGAGTGATGGAGTAAAGCCTGCAGGAACTAATATTCACATAAACTTTCTGCTCTGGACCTGGTCCCTGACTCATCTTAAGCAAGCTATATTGACTGGAGTCAACTTTTGTTTATAAAACTGAGCATCATTCTGGTCTTGTCTACTTAGCAAGGTGTCCTGAGGACGTAGCAAAGCAGGTAATCAGAAAACACTGAGCAAACTCAAGTACCTGCGAGCATCAGAAAGGATGAGACTAACCCTTCTTGGAGCAGCTTTTGTTCTGAGTCACAGGTAGATGTCAAAGGCATTATGCTCGTCTTTGCTTAGGAAATATCGGCTGTTTTCCAAAAGCATCCTTGGAAAAGTGAATTTGTTACCACGGCCAAAAGTGAGGAAGAAAAAGGGCTACTGGAAGGGTCTCCCATTGTATTACATTTTAGCTGTCAGCCAGTCGGGCTGTTTTCAGGGTGTGAATCGGAACTGAAGTTGGTTCGGAACTCTTGGGTTACAGGGCCCTTCAAGAGCGAGCACTTCTGTCACGTGCAACATCTTACTGCGCCGTTTCCACTAAGGCCTCCCGACTTTCAAATAAACCGCCACGTAAAACTTGGCATCAAAACAAAGTGAGTCACTTCCCTTTTAGAGAAGGGGATGCTTCAGCTGTGTGTCAGACACACAGCTGTGGGGCGCTGACGGCTGCGGAGGTTCTGTCCTCTTCCTAGGTACGCCCTCACGACAAACTGTCTCAGGATGGATTCTGAGCAGAATTTAGGGATGATCTTTAACGGAAAGTTAGCCCAGCAGCCGCCAATCAACCATACCCCTCTCCACAAGTGTTGGGTTTGGAATTATAAAAGTTTTGGAGGTGTGAAAACATAATTGGAAAACTTTTTTCCCCCTGCTTAAAGGGCTAATTGATTTCACAGGTGTTTAATTATCATTTGCTGTGAGATAATGCCTTGTAGTGCCATAAAAAATGGATTTAATTTTCGAGTGCTTGCAAAACCATTGCCAAAGCCAAGTTGGAGCTGAAGTTAGATAATTATTCTATAAATCAAACACACTGCCTCCTTTCTTTGAAAATTTTAATACTTGGGGATAATGATATCTGACAACCTTGAAACTAACATGAAAAAAAGATTTGGCTGCCAAGTGCCAAGAGGCAGCCACTGGAGCATCTCAGGCCGTCTGGTTCATTAACAGTGACTCAGATGGCCTTAGGACCCTGGCTGCAGGCTTCCAAAACCTGCCAACAGCAAGAAGGCTGGTGTATGTCCAGGCATGGGGAGTTTCCACTGAGATCAAATGACCATGCATCCAGCAAGGCCTATAGAAATGGAGAAATAAAATCTAAATTACCCTTACCCCTCAAAAAAAGGAAAGGGGAGTAGAAGGAGGGAGGAAAGGGAAAGGAAGGAAAGAAAAAGGAAGGGAGGAGAAATAAGAAAGGAAAACATGAATGTACACGTGTGGACACAGCAGCACTCACACTAAGTCAGAAAACGCAAAGCCTAAGTTTTCAATGTGATCAATGAAAACTTTCCTAGGTTCCAGGCATGGTTTTCGCGCTTCCTATAACAAAGAAGGAAAAACATGAAATCAAACGTTTAACCAGCTGGAAGACACCACAAAAGGTTAGTTAGTCTAAACATCCCAGATGAAAATCAGGGAAGTCAGAAGAGGTCGAACCACCTGCCCAAGATACCGCGAGATCAGACCTAAGCTGGAAAGACAAGCTCCAAGTGAGCGGAGAAAGACAGCTTGACAGTAGATCTGGACTCACACTCTCACCTCAAATCTAAAAATAAAAGAAGGATATATTTTTCCCCCCAGTGAGGGGGGAGGAGCCGGCACTCTAAAAGAACAGTGCCCAATTTCCACAGAAGTACCCAAGCTGCCTTAAATAACTCCCCTGGGGAGCCTGGCTAGTGCCATGCTTCAGATTTTTTTCCCTCCCCCAACTTTTATTCAGAAGCTGCTGAAGTCATAACACATTCTATTACATGAAATGTGCTTAAATGATCTAAGGAAGCAGGGCGGCTGGCTGGGCGCACACACACACACACACACACACACACGCTGTCAGCACTATTTAATTTATTTCATGCCTGTGTACACAGCCCACACCCTAGCTACTGCACACTATGGATTATCAGACAGTTTAAGGTTGTCTCAATAACCCTTGTGAAAACATTTGAAGGTGAAATGTAGGATGATCAGAGCCGTTCTCTGGACACTGCGTTTGGGTCCTTGTAGAAACTGTTGGGGACAAAGGCACTTAGGCAGACAGGGTAGAAGAAACTGTGGTTTCTGTCACGGCCTGAAAGGGAAGCAGCCATAAAGCTTGGCATAGAATTCCCATGAGAAACTCCTGCAGCTAGTCAAAATGATGCTACTGATGACATCGAGCGACTATCGACAATCTGTGACATGTCCTGTCCTCTACAAAACACTTTATGTCCACTTGGCCAGCTGCCTATCAGAACACCATAAGCTGAATAATATGTACCCTGTTCCACGCCACCTTTCCTTGACACACTGGGCACGCATCACATTACGTATCCCAGCCTGAACTCGAACTCATCATTCTTCTGCCTTGGTCTGTGGAGCATTGGGATCGCACGCTATACAAAGCCCAGCCTTTCTTTCCCCTAGTCTATGGAAGAAGAAATGGAGGCATACAACTAATTTGTCTACATTCACTTTAAGAACAGACAGGAGATACAGACGGAGACAGTTTGTTCTTAGTACCCAAGGAGCAAACGCCGCTGCTCACTGCTTCCCTGCCTTGCTGCATGGAGAGGATGTCTGGGGCCAGATAAGTAAGCTGAAGCTTGAAGGATCCCACAAGGACTACAAAGGAATCTATTGGACTCGGTTATGATTTTTCATCCCGAGACACGTCTGGTATTGGTCAGAGCTCTTACGTGCTGCTGAATCAGACACAAGACCCTTCCCGAGGCCAATCTCTGCCTCTGGGGTATTCTTCCCCATTCCTGAGGACACAGAGCAGGGGCGAACCAAAAGCATCCTCAGTTCTACATCCAGATGGAAGAAATTTGAACAACTTTTCCTAAGACTTTATGTGATTTTTCACTTTCCCAACTTGCCACGGGGCTTTGAGTCCAAGGCCTACCATCTGCCTTTGGTCCCCCCCACAGGCCGTCTTCTAGGATGTCCGTGTGTGTGCAGTGCACACTCGTGAGTGAGGGAGAGGTTGCGGGTCCTCTAGGTCATGAGGATAGGCTAACGAGGAGACATCAAATAAAATGCAGGACACAGAACATTTCATATATTCATCTGTCCATCTGTCCGTTGTGCACCTAGCCACCCATCAGTAACTCTTCCTGGAATCTTACTAAGTACCAGGTATCCTATCACCAGGGGAACCACCACAAACCCATTGAGCTTGGAGAATCAATCCCCTGTCTCGTGTGGGAAGAACAGCAATGACTCATTCAGCACGTGTTCAGTTACGGTGTTCATGGGTGGCTCAATGAGAACACGCAGGAAAGAGGTTTGATCCTCTTAGAAGGTAGGGATTAAGTTGAGACCTACAGGACGGTGCCCAGCGAAACTAGAGCTGGAGACATAGCGCTGACAGTGGCCGCAGAGGCCATTAAGAACTTAAAAATACATCAAGGGAAGCAAAATACACATGCCACAGCTATTCGCCTCAAGAAACCAAAGATACCTTGCTGTGAGCTAGAGTTAAATCTGTAGGATGTTATGCAAAACGAAGACCGAGGCTTCTTTCTGCCTGGGAAATGAGTGTGATTAGAGACTGGGGCTCTAGGTAGGTAAGCACTTTGCCTTAACAAGTTGGTTTTGTTAGACACTTGCGGATGCCTGCTGAGCCACAGCTGAAGGGCAACTGGCATGAACCCATGTTACAGACAGGAAAGTGAGGCAGGGATGCACCTTCACGATCTGAGTGCAGCCAACGAAGGCTGCTGAGGACGGTTACAGTTCACGCTGCTTGCTCTTCCCCCAGGACCTGCCAACTTACCTATTTTAGTCCTTATTCACAAGCCCCTATTCTTGTTGCTGCAGAAAATTCTGCAGGCTCTGCAGAGATGGTGCCTCGTCCCTAAATAATCATATTTTTACAGTAATTAAAAGGCAAATTCCCCAACTCCCTAAGTGCACGAGCATCATGAATGCCTGTATTTTGCCCTAACATTTTACATCTCTAGGGTGAGAGAGAACCATGATATGAAATAATGGAAATGACTTAATTGCAGGAAGACTCAGTCGTGGTAGGGGTCTGGGAAAAGAAAGGAAAGCCAGCCTCAGCCAGGAAGTCCCCCTGGGGAACAAAAGTGTTGGTAGGAAGAGCCCTGGGGTCTCGCTTCTGCCCTTCCATAAGTAATAACTTCCTACCAGTAGTGATGGCTGCAAGGCCCGGGCTGGGAGAAGCCACTGAAGATATTTTCTGCTACAATGACAAGGCTAGCCTGCTGATTCTGGTCCCTAAGGGGAGAGAGGTGGGCAAGGGAATTCTAGTTATTAAGGAATTAGTTTGGACCAGAGCCAAAACAAAAGTCACAACTGGGTTTTGCCGAACCAAGACAGATTTCATCTATCATCCTGTTAGACTAATTTAGGAGTTATAGCACCTCCTCAAAAATGTTCCATGCCGCAACAGAGACGGTAGTGTGGGGTCAAGCCAGGCCAAACCACCAGCTGCTGATCCCTTCGAAACAAATTAGAAGAAAGGGTTGGGGAAAAAAATACAGATGCCCAGATTCTGTTTCCATATTGTACATCAAAGTCGTTTGTAGAGTGGGAAAGTAGCTAGGTAGAATCCACAGAAGGGATCAGAAACCACATGAAACCCACAAAATGATACCCTAACGCATGGAAATGATGCTGATATAACAGCCATGACAACTGACCACACACGTATGTGCTCAGTTTCACACACAGTACCACAGTCTGTGTGTCCCTATGTGTGGGTGCAGGATGTCAAATTCAAGTAACAAATCCATTCCACTGGAGACCGAGGCTGGCACAGGCTTGACCATCTATATGTCCAGAGGTGTTCCCCCTCATTCTGATACAGGGGTTCTCTGTGTAGCCCTGGCAGTCCTGAAATGCATTCTGTAGACCAGGCTGGCTTCTAAATCAGAGATCCACCTGTCTCTGCTTCCCGAATGCTCGGATTAAAGGTGTGTGCCACCACTGCCCAGTTTCTGCCCAGAGGTCTGTAGCTAGGATGACAACAAGAAAATGCCCCATGAACATACAGTGTGAGATGCTGTTAATGTCAGTGGTGTTTCATACCAGCAGAAATAGTTATAAATGAGCTCTTTCAAAACATTGTCACACAGACGATAATGATGCTCATGGATAATCCATGGGTAATAAAGTATCAGGAAATCTTAAAACACAGAACACACACACACGCCGATTTCCAGACTGTGTGGAGGCTGCATCCTGCATAAATTAAAACATTCATATTCTGTCCCCCTTACCTCCCCCAGGAGGATGTTAGGCATATATATATATATATATGTTCAGTTGTCTGAAATTACTCTGAGCAAGCAATCATTAAACACAACAGGTACGTTCAGCTCACCCACCCGGGGAATATCTCAAGGACTGAACAAGCACCGGGTCCAGATACCATGATCGCACCCTGGACACTTGGAGTTAATGATGAGGAAGGTTGAGTCAGTAACTGCTTACTTAAAACATTTTAAATAAATAATAAAATAATTGAGAATGATGAGCATGGTAGCATATGCATGTAATCCCAACACTAAAGCTGAGGAAGGAAGATGCCAAAATTCAAGGCCAATATAGGTTGGACAGGCAGCTCGCACCTTAAACAGGAGCAACTCAAACAAAATGAAGCAAGAGACAGCTCAGAATATTTGCCAAATTAAGAAGATTTCAAACACCATTCTCACTAATCCTGCTGTAGAAATCTGAAGAATAAGATATTGGAGGGATTACTCCAGATGGGTGTCACCTCTACAAAATATCAGACTTTAAAGACAGAAAACACCTAACAGACTTCAGGCCCAGGGTTTACACGGATGCATTACTTCTGAACTGTTCCAATCCTATCATAAACAAGATACAGGAAGGAAAATGTCTACCAAAGAAGTGTGCTCAGGAACTTTATTCTTGTGGGATACTACTGTACATTTCTTTACTACTGAGATATTTTAATTATATTGAGTATATATTTTGGTTTCACACGGATACATACACATTTTATATTTTCAGCCGCACACTAGTGACTCAGGAGTGTCCTTTGTAAACACAAGATGTTTACATGTGTCAGAGATGAATTTCCAATGGGGGCTCGAACTTGGGCCACCAATTAGTATCACAGGCAACCGCCCTGCTCACTGATACATTTGCTTTGCTCTAGATGGGGCCTAACGATGCCAACATTTTCAAAATAGCAGATTACATATGAAGATTGAGATCTTAAGACTTCTCGTGATAAATAAGACATCCCAGCTCCAGACTGCACTTTCTCAGAGAAAACTGGCAGGCACTGAGCTATCTTTGTGTCTATTGTGATGACCTTTATGGCCACATCGTGCTAAGAACTCCTCGAACACATGTGAAGAGGCTGGGGATCAGAAATAGTTCACTGGAGAAGTATGTCTTCTCCTATGAAAGAGGAGCCATGTCCTTCAGTGACAATGAACTACTTGGCTTTAATAGGAAAACCCTTTATGTGGTCTATAAAATTAGCCATATGACACACAGACACCTCGAGCTTCTTTCCCAAGGACTTGACCGTCCTCTACCCACCCAAACAATTTTCTAGGCTCCTCTGCAATGGAGAAGCATCTGCCGAATGTCACAGGCCAGCCTGCTGACCCTCAGCAGGCAGATCCTGCTGGGCTACTCCACCAAGCCTAATCCATAATTTACACAAGAGATTCCGGCATGGCGGCGATGACATAAAACATTTATTGACAAAGGGAACTGCCTGCCACTTTCATACACTTATGCAAAGCAACAGACTCTATTTATTGAGCCTTATAGGAAATTTAAGCCCTTATGTGGGGGCTGTAAAAGAAAAGCCAGTAGATTTCGTGAGCTCTTTGAAATTTTTATCTTAGAACTCACGGTTCGTAAAGGTAGTTCCCTCACACTTCAAAAGTAGGGGTGGGAGACGGGGGTACACATCTCTCTGTCTGTTTTCTGTCTTGTAGTGAAAAGCATTTGTTGTATGCTGTAATTTTGGTCCACATAATAGAGGTTAACTAAACAATGAATGATGTTTAAATACATGTCACGGTGTATTTTAACCCTTCAGTCCAAGTGTGAAATACTGTAGAGAGATTACTGAGTAGAACTGTGAACTGGGAAACGCGTGCTCTGAAAGCAAACCCTGATTCATGGTCGTTCTGGCTGTCAGAAGGGCCACTGACTGGGATCCAAAGCCTTGCATAGCCTCAGCCTCTTTTATAGGTGACAGGGCCAGCTACTCAGGGCTTCACAATCCACTGTGAGTGTAGCCACCAGATTCAGCCAGTAGATGGGGCACGTCCATATGGCAAATGTCCTCACTGAACTGACCTGGCGAGAAAGGCTGTAAGATGCTTCCTCCTTCAGCCAAAAAGGTACCAAGTAGGAATGCAGGGACGCACTGCTCTGAAACAGGTGATTGATCATTTCATTGGCTTCCTTTTCATCCATGCTACATTGTAAATAGTAATAGGGCGATGGGATTAGTGTGGCAAGGGTAAGAAAAGCATCAAACATACAATTTGGAGTGGGTACCCCACTCATTCAGTCAACTTACGCTTGCTCTGAGCCTATACGTACTACGCATTAACCCCTGGAGGTAGTGGCTGGAATATGTTCTGCTGGAATATGTTCTGCAGGCCGAGCGGGACCACACACACTGACAATGTGCAAACTGGAGGTGACAAGGAGCTGCAAAGCGAGATGGGAGCTAAAGAGCCACCCAAGTGACGAGAGAGGCTGGGTCTGAGGACTGCAGAGAACACAGCTCAAGGGGCAAGGAAAGAACACCCCAGAAAGCACACACAGGAATGCTGGGCAGCAAGTTGCAGCATTCTCCACACATGCAAGAACAATGGAAACAAAGTCAGTCAGGTGGGGGTGGCGGAGGTACTGGTGGAGAAAGGAATGCCAGTGTTAGGGCCAAACATGACTGTCTGGCAGGGCAATTGGTGTCTCTTATTCCCATCCATTAACACACACCCCTGGGGAGCAAAGGGAGATGAACACACACACACACACACACACACACACACACACACACACAACTAACGAGTGCTTAATTTTCCAGGAGTTCTGTTAAATTTCGTCTATATAGAAACTTCTTTTGCACTGCAAAATAACCATAAAAGCTAGTACTGTTACATTAATCTCCCTTGCAGACAAGAAAACGAAAGGACAGAGACGTTAAGAGATTTGCCCCTAGTCACACAGCATCTACATGGGACAGCCCAGAAGAGGCCCTCAGCAGTCTCTTTGCAAAGTCATTCTCTTCTGCATATTCAGAGGCATCCTTGGGTTTCCATATCACTTTATGGGTCTTTATGCAAGGTTGTTAAAGTCTAGGCTTTTGGGGAGGCATGGGGACAGTTTTGGTGGCAGTGAGGACCAATACGATCTACAGAGACAATCCACGACTTGGCACTGAGTATAAGAATAAACAGGCCGATAAGTAATCCCAACAGCGCAGCTGCTCCTGTCGGACACTATCTTCCTCGGGAGTTTGGGTTCTATACACGGACACCTGCAAGGACTGTCAATAAGGGTAATGGACTTCCCAGGGAAATTTCGAACAGATATAGCCTGTGTCTGGACTCTTCCCCTGCTCCAGAAGCTCCACAGCCTGGCTCCTTGCTCCTGCCAGCTCTGTATACCTTCTATGAGGGTAGACAGAGGAGGCATGCAGAAGCAGTGCTGTGGTCTTGTATGGAGCTAGATAGGTCAGCAGTGTTCCACACATGCACCCCAGGAACCCTGAGCCTGGTCAGAGTCCATTAGGGCCGCCTTTACTAGTTCCTTCACATCCTTCGGGAGATAAAGCTGTTTCACACGCGAAGGGAAAGAGTCCTGCTGCCGGTTTACCCATCATGTGTCACTGTGAGATCCAGACTCTTCCACAGGTAACAAGCTGCATGGAAATTTACCAAGCTGACATATTGGCAGTACACATCCTCTATGCCTGGAGGGAGGAGAGCCACAGGGAGAAATACATCCCTGCAAAATGTTAAAACAACACATGCTGGACTGGGGATGTGGCTCAGGTGGGATGCGTGCTTGGTAAAGACGCCTAGGGTCCTTGGGTTGATCCTCAGAACCTCCTGATGGGAGTAGTGGATGCACCTTTCCAGTTCGAGCATGTGGGACTTAGAGAGAGCAGGATCAGGGATCTGAAACCACATAGCCAGTTTTAGGCCAGCCAGGGCTGCAGGAGACGCTGTCATGAAAACAAAGAGCAGCTGTAAAACCACAAAAATCAAACTTTTTCTAGGCCAAGGGACAGGTTAGCACATTTGTTTCCACCTAAATGTTGAGTACCCTTGACCTTCTCTAATGATTTCTGCTTGGGACAGCCCATGGTCACCCACCCTAGCACGGTGGTCCTCTTCTTTAGTATTTTTTGTTTGTTTGTTTGTTTCCTGTGTGTGTTCCCTTCTTTCCCCTTAAATAATAAGAAGCCGCAGCTTCAGGGCTAGCAAGCCGTCTCAGGGGACAAACATGTTCACTGCCAAGCCCAGTGATTACACTTCCCTGATGACTTCCCAGGACCTACATGGAAAAAGAAGTGAATCGATTCCCCCAAAAGCTGTCCTCTGATCTTCACATGCACGTCACATCATGCTTATGCACATGCGCGCACACACACACACATGTGCGCGCAAACATACATAAATACATACATACATACATACATACAAAGACCCCAAATAAAATGGAATAAAAATATTTAAAAAGTAGAAGCTATGGTTTCCCTTGTGGAGCTCATACTTCCAGCATTTGTTCTTAATAAAAGATGAATTATCTTGACAGAGACCCAAAGCTCTCAGGGCCAGAATGAATATTTGAGATGAGCCTGCCAAGCTATGCAAACAGTTGTTGATTTTGGTGGAATCCCTTGTAAATTTCACTTTCTATTCGTTGGATTTTTCCATAGAGGCCAGGAGGCTCAATCAAACCCCCTTTACCGTAGCCAGTGGTGGAAAGGGACCTCTGGGATTATCTTCTGGGCTACAGTCCCCACACTTTCTGACAACTGGAGAACAACACCCATCGAGATCACTCAGATGCAACTCCCTCCCTCTTGTCTTTCACTTTATGAAAACTCTCTCTGTTTTCTCTCTCCTGGACCCTGGGCAGCTGGAGGATTTCACACCCATTGTCTCCTATCTTGTTTTACAGACAGGAGAGTTATGGTGAGTTAAGCATATTTATTTCTGACTGTCATAGCTCAGAGCAAGGCTAACTTGCTCAGATAGCCATCCTATATGGAGATGTTGGTGCTAAGACTATAAATCCTTGTTTAAAAAAAAAAAGCAGGTGTCCGTGCACACTGAATGTTTAGAAATACATTCAAATTGACAATGCTAACACGGAGGTATCCTGCTTTAATCTTCCCACAGTTGCAAGGGGAAGCAGACAATGTCACATTAATGAAGAACGGAGCCTTATGTTTTATCCTCAGACAAAGCTTCTTCTTCCTTGTGTAAATTCTACATGTACAAGCATCAGACCACGAGAATCTAAGCAGCATTAAAATGTTTACCACTATAAAATATAATTTTGAAGGAAGCAGACCTTTTACCTCAAGGAAACTGATATAAATAGGTTCAGAAAGGTTGAATGTGTGTCCAAAGTAACACAGCTCGTGAGGAGCAAAGCCAGGATTGAAGTCAGGTCCTCTGGGTACAACTACTCTACTGCATTGCCACATGCCTGTTCAGCTAACTAACGAAAGCAATCGGCAACCATTCCACCTGTCCCTCAATCACTGGAGTTTGGGCACACTGGAGCTGTTCTAGAACCATCCAGATAGAAAGTGCACTTGCTCATTAGGAAGCAGCTATGCATCAGTGATAGCAACTCAGATGCTCATCTGTTTGGGGTACACGATTATCCGTTCTTGGAGATGCACTCTGGAAGCTGCTAGATGTTTTTCTGGGTCAGTAGCTCGGTCTGAATCTACTACCAGGCTGCAGGAGTGTTTGTCTAGGAATTTGTTTCTTTAGCCCTTTCACACAAAGACAGAAAATGGAGTGTGATTTGCTTCATTCGCAGACAATTTCTATCCTTGGCAGGGAAACCAACTCCCAAAACATCAACGACCCTAATGACCACACTGAGTTTCCTTACTTCAAATCTACTCATTCCTTCAAAAAAAAAAAAAAAAAAGAGAGAGAGAAAACTTCTGGAAATTTGCAGCCTGGGAAAATGTGTGTTATTTAATACAAACAATCACCGCAGTAGGCAAGTGTAGGGTTTGGGATGGGGGTAGCCAGGGGTGGGAATGGAGAGAGAGAGGGGAAGAAAAGGGGAGAAGGTAGGAAGTGTTCGTCTCTGTGGGCAATTCAATTTCCAGCTGCTCCATGGAGACGAAGCAATTAGTGTGAATTGTAAAGGTGGCGTGTGTGAATTGGCTACCTGCCCATTATGAATTGGACTGGGATTAACCAGCTCGTTCCCAACACTCCACCAAACAGCAAATGGCCATATGAAAGTGATGTGCACCCACCAGCCATGGAGCTGGATTAAAGCCTCAGGGGTAAAGCCTGCTAACCTCCCAGCAGCCTTCAGTACGTCTTAAGACTCCTTACCATCTACCCACTGTCCCTAAATGTCCCCCTCTCCCTACCTCATTTTCTTGCTTTAGTAAAAAGTCCTCTTACCCATTGGGAGGCTCAGAGCTATTCTGTAAATATGTATACATCCTACTTCACTGAAACAACCCATGGCTAATATTTTTATTAGCAACACCCTATTTTCAAAACTTCAGGAGAAAGACAGGAGCAATTAATTTGCAAGTTACCTTCAACACACACACACACACACACACACACACACACACACACACACACACACATCCAGACCTGGCCTACCTTTAAAAAGAATAAACTTGAGTACTCCAACATAAGACCAATGTCACTAGGATCTAGGCCTCACCTTTTAATTAGACGTTCCGGTGGTTCCGGGCACCAAGCCTTTCCATTCTGGGCTTAGAATGTGGGATTCAGGGACTAACACTAGCCAAGAGCATGCTCTCTCTCCAGAATGAATACCTTCTAGAAAGGGCCCAGGCAGACTCCACTCACAGCCATCTGTGGTATCCTGTTGGTGTCCATGTGGTTAATTGCTGTCTTCTTCCCTTGAATGCACTGCCCTTTATGGTCAGGTGAGACAGCACCTCCATCAGCATGTGGCCTATGAACATACCAACAGGCACCATCCCTTTCCCAGGCCATGGCATTTAATGTGTGGAGCTGGGAATCCTTTGAACCAACATGGCTGCTTATCTGGCAAAATTATTTTCTTCAATACTGTTTCTCTGCACCAGACCTAGGAAGACACTAAACCTGTTTCTACGCATCCTTATTCCCATGGAAGATATGACATGAATTCATATTTCAGAATAAATGTTGAAGTTTGGTCTAAATCCCAGGCTGTAACCTTTCAACAGACCACAAGTCTCCCAGCCTCCTGCAAAGGCTGCCTTCTGGATTCTGTTGGCTTACCTGCCAGGGGGCCTTCAGGACCTCCCCAGAGTCAGGTGGTTGTCAACAGCCTCATTTTCCATGCTCATATCTGTGTGGGTTCTGTCTGGAAAACTGGACTTAGCACCAGCACCATGGGCTCATACCACTTACTGAGTCACTGTGGTGGGCAAGGCTTCCCTCCAGACCCAGAACTTCCCTCTCAGTGTGCTCTGTGGACCTGGAGTCACCGGCCCAAATTAGTTTCTAGGCCCAAAATGCACAGGCATTAATGAAAAGGTACCAACCTGCGGGTCACTGGAAGAGAAACTCAAGTAAGCAAAGGCGCCCGATTTTGCCATTAACTGCAGTTTGTTTCTTCTTCCCATAGCATTAGAAACTCAACCTGCAGGCCCAGATGTGAGCTGAATCAGCCACAGGGTTGGGAGAAGTTCAAGTCTCTGAGCACAAGCTGCTTTGGCAATGTCCTGGGCTCAAATGCATAACATAGTCAACTACCAGAAATGTCGAAATCACCCCCGAAACATCTGTCTTCTCATCATAAATCATGAGTGGAAACTCAAAAAAAGCAAACTTGGTAAGCGTCCCTTTCTTCTGGCTGTACTGCCTCTGCACGAAGAATGCAAGAGCAGGACTGGAGCCTGTTTTCAATGTAACATTGCATTTTACAGTATCCTGCCTTAATGCCAAACAAAAGCCACTGACATATGAATTCCTCACTTAGAAATAATCCCATTTGATTATGTACCTTTTAGTGGTTTCTATTTGAAAACAGAAACTAGGGTTTAAATACTATGGTCATAAGTGTTCATTTTTGTTCATATTAATAGATATGTCTATCTATCATCTATCTATCTATCTATCTATCTATCTATCTATCTATCTATCTATCTGTCCGTCTGTCTGTCTGACTGACTGACTGACTGTCTATCCCTCCATCCCATCCCATCCTGGAAGTAGGCTTTGGCTACTAATTCATACTTTCAGAAGGTCGGTGAAAGCTCCATCAAACAATCATTCTTTAGATAATAAATTAGTTTTTAAGACTTGGAGGGAAAAAAAAAATACCTGTACTTTAACATGAACGATAAAGCAGGAAGTAAAGTGAAGTGGGCCATAATGTCTGCTTAGCAAGAATGGTCCCAGGCTTGAGCATCCCAGATTTCAAAGGAAAATACCATTTCTGGACTTCTAAGGCTTTGTTCTTTACTCAACTACAATCAGATTCTGAAAACATAAAAGGGACTTCGTCTTGAAGATGGCCAAACCTGCCATAACTATTTCCACATTGGCTAATTTTTCTCAACACATCTATGAAGCCAATGCTAAAAAAATTCAATATAAGACTCCAAGAGCACATGGATGATTTCACAGTGCTTGCTGCTGGAGACACCTTTGACAATGGACTCCAGAGCAGAAGCAAGGTTCTGCCGGGTTCTGTAGGAATGCATTTCCCGGAACAACACCAATAGCAGGATCAAGTGCCAGGCTCTTCATTCAGAAAGCTCAGTCAGAAGTGCCCATCCCTCACCTGGCAAAGGGGCTTTCTGCATACATCTGTATCAGCTTAGGCCCCTGGAGATGTCTAAAATCTAATTAAACAACTAATTTGCATATACATTCCAATTTATTCAAGGCATATTTTATTGGATATAAAAATTATCTGACAGCCAACCACACCATGGTACACAAGAGCAGGAACTCACTGAAGGGCCATAGGTTGCTCAGCACGAGAAAGGCTTCTTAGACTCTGGTTCACACCGAATTTTCTATGCCAAAGAAACGAATGGGCATTTTCTCCACCACCACTGGGATGCATATTGCCCAAAACTGTTTAGAGAGCACAGGGGTGACGCAGCACGCCCAGGTGTGCCTCCTCACGTGTTACCATAGCATCTCCTTGAGGGCAGCCATGCGCATCACTGCTCGGGAGCAAAGAACTTTTTATCCGAAAAAGGATAAAAGACAGGACCGTACATTTTGTCTTAATCTGTTTTCCAGCGGTGGGAGAAGAGAAATTTAAATTATGGGGAAAGTATAGTGTGCTATCCCAGGAATTACAAACCGCGGTTAATCTCCCTGCAGAACTCTGCTCTTACAGCAAGGCCGCCACAGCAGGTGACACTGTTTACTCAGACAATCAAGCGGTAATTTAGTGAACCTGTGTTTTTTTTTTTTAAAAAAGATGTTGCCTATTGCTACACTGCAGCATTTTATCTAGCTCAGTGGCTATGCAGCTATAGGTAAGAACTGAGAGTAACGGCATGAAACGCTACGAGATTGTCTAACATACAGAACGAGGAGTATCACCATGCACCTGTCACAGCTCACTTAACGAAGCACCAATCAATATTTTTATGTCAACCTGGATAACCTCTAACTTGGGTGTAAAGAAAAGTTGGCTTTTTTTTATTCTATTTTATTTTTTTTAAAAAAAACTTAATTGTATAACTTATAAAAAGGAAGAGAAAGACATGGTGATATTGTACTGTTATTGGAGTTTTTAATATGCATTCTTTGACTATTACTAACTTCTAAAATGAACAAACATTCAAAGATAAAACGCTGAGTCAGAGAAAGCAGCTAACCGGAAATGCATGCCCAGCTCAGGGCTCAGAAAAACCAGATGGAATTCTATGTACTACACTAGATTTTATTCAAGGATTAGAAAGAAATTAAAAGATAGTTGGATAGTTAGTACTTGGGATAGAACCCAGGGTCTTAGACAGAGTAGTCAAGTGCTCTATAACCTAGCAATACCTCTGAGCCTTGGTTTTCTAGGTGGTCTTGCTCTATGGCCCAGACTGACTTTCAACACATGATAGTCCTGTGCCTGCCTCCTAATGTACCTTCAAACGCAGCCACCTACAGTATTAGAGTCAGCTATGTTATGACTATGTCCTCATCAATTTCCCCAATAACCCCAATAACACTGTGAGGTGAAGTCTTTGGGACATGAGTAGGTCAAGAAGGGGAAGCCATCATGAATGGGGAAGGGGTATCTGCTTGGCCTTTCTTCTCGAGCAAGTAGAAGACAAGGGCCACAGTAGTTGCTGAAACTGGGGGAACCAAGCAGCGCTGCAAACCTTCCAGGCAGTCAACAGGGCAACTGGCGGCAGCAAGGACAGATGCTACCGGCTAACCGATGCTGTCTTTAGACCATAAAGAACAGAAGCGAATTCAGGCAGGAAATATTTGTGCCTACTGATGCCAAGAAACTCCATGCGATGCCCACCATGCAGAGATGAGTAATATCCAAGCCTTGGCCTAGAGGCGCTAAGAGTTTAATCATCTAACCATTGATCAAACAGCCACAATAAAGAGTGATAAACAGGATGTGCTGGAAGTGTACTCCGGGAGCGCCAGGGTGCGCCGAGATAGAGAAGCGTCTAATTCGTGAGGGGTGGATCTGGGGGGAAATGACACTTGAAATGAATTTTAAAGAAAGATAGGCGTTAGAGGCCGGGAAGGAGGGGCGCAGGCACAGAAGGAGAGGTGGCAAGAGAGTACAGGGAAATTGGGAACGCTGCATCGCGAATACGGAGCAGCACAAAGCTCTTTACTGCAGAAATATTCAAACTCCTCTTGGAGCGGATTTCATGCCAGACCAGAGACTCATGACAGAATCTTAGAAAAGGGCTTTTTAAAAAATATGCCAGCCTTTCACTCTTTCTTAAACTTCACTCTTTGTTGATATGTAGGCTTTAGTAATTTGGTGGGTTTTTTTTAAGATTTGTTTTTATTTTCTGTGTAGGAGTGTTTTTGTCTGGGTGTATGTATATATGTGTATCACGTGAGTACCGAGTGCCTAGCTCCTGAGGCCAGAAGAGACCACACTGACCCCAGAGCCTTGATCTTAAGCTTACCTCTGCTTGTAAGCTGCTGTATGGGTGCCGGGAACGGAATTGCGGTTCAAATGTTCGAGACTACCAAGGACCTTTTCAGCCCCAATTTGCTATTTCCTAAAACATAGACTTTTCTCCTTGATAACGTAAGTGAGGAGAATAGGACATGAGGCACAGTAGCTCTGAGCTGTAATCCCAGCAATAAGGAAGGAAAAAGATCAGGACTCAGAGGCCAGCCTTACCTACATACTAAATTCAAAGCCATCCTGGGCTATACAGAGAAAGCCTGGCTGAACACTATCCCCTCATCCCATGACAAAAAAAAATGCAAATAACAATAGCTATAATAATTAATAGTAGGGGAGTGCAGGGCATGCTGGGTCACCTCATTGTAAAACATCTTCACTTGGGCTCTCTCTCAGCCTTTTTCTTAATCGGATACAAAGCTAACAGTAAACTACTACAGACCGATGTAAAACTGAAGTTACTTTTTTTTCTGTTTGCCATTCCATTCTTCATTCCACACGTCCTTGCTGAGCAATGCCATAGGCATCCTTCTGAGGTATTAAAACCAGAACAAGAAGAAGTAACAACCAAAATTACAGATGTCATAAACAGTCCCAGACACTTGATCTCTCTGACTGTGGGAAAGAGCAAGACAGTAAACCATGAAAACTGTATGACCAGCTGGGGCTGATGTTCCTAAATACAGGCCCTGCTAAGCCTGACCCAGTCCGTGTCACAGAGACTTGGGTCTTCCGGTCCTAATGACCTAATGTCTTGGAGACCTTACATCTTAATTGCAGCTTTTATTGTTGCTGTATTGTTTTTGCTCAAGTTTTCCCTTCATGGGCTCACCTCTGTCCTACATGACTTCAATAACCAGAGGCCAGTGTTGTTAGGCTTTTGTTAGTCTCCCAAGGGAAGGTCACAGAGTGAATGATGAACCAGATGTAGGGAGGGCTACGCAGTTTGAGCCACCACCCAGGAAAAGCCCCAGAGAGGGGAAGGGAAGTGAGCAATGGTCATGAGACCTGGGGGCACTGGTGGGCGTGGGCCATAAACTGAAACTCATTTCCAATAAAGCATAACTACGGTAGAGCTGAGATGGGGGGACGGACGCATAATTAGTTCCCAAATCCAGGAGCAAACATTTCCACAGGGGTTTGTGCTTGACGAGGAAAACTGTTCCCACAGGATCTGTTTTTAACCATTTTATTGTAAAGAGATCACACACCCTCTCTGGGTTGAGATTTCTCATTG
The DNA here is from genome assembly GCF_014885135.2 of Alexandromys fortis. Lineage (NCBI taxonomy): Eukaryota > Metazoa > Chordata > Mammalia > Rodentia > Cricetidae > Alexandromys > Alexandromys fortis. The sequence goes on from NW_026068161.1 coordinate 1,066,493, forward strand.
GGAAATTTTTTAGCACAGTTCTTTTTTTTCCCCAAAATTTTATTATTTATTAAATTTTTGTTTTTATGTTCATTAGTGTTCTGCCTGCCTGTATGTCTGTGTGAGGGAGTCAGAAGCCCTGTTACTGAAGTTGCAGATGGGTGTGAGGAGCATGTGGGTGCTGGGAATTGAACCTTAGACCTCTGGAAGAGCAGTCAGTGCCTTTAACTGCTGGGCCATCTCTCCAGCGCCTATAGCAAAGTTTCTTAAAACTGGACTAGTGGTGCCATTGCAGAAGTGAGCGAAGTGGGCTTTGTGGGATTACACCAAAGACAAACAAGGCTCAGGCCACAGAACTGTATGGGCCGTGTGATGCGGGTGGGATGCTAGTCAGATGGGGGCGAACTGAACTTCAGAAACAAATGAGCCAGGATCTCACAGCCAAAGGAGTTACATAGTGAGCTATGTTCCGCATGCTTCCTATGGGACCCAGTAACTCAGAACCTTGCCTCTAGGACATAACTGTGTCCACAGTAGCGGGGAACAAGGACAATGGCGCTCAGCGCTTCTTCGAACTTCTCCTGCTAAGTGGGGCGAGTTGGTTTTATCTCACAGAGCACAGACCAGAGCAGGAAAACAGCCAGGAGCCAACAGAGTAGGAACATATTCTGTCCTGAGATGGGAGTGGGAAATTAAGCACTCAAGGATGGATAGACAGCTTGTAGCTTTTTTTTTTTCTTTCAGAGTTTAGCCAAGGGCTGAAAGAAGGTACAGGAAGAGTTTCCAACCGTGTCATCTCTCCAAACTTGTCATCACCATTAAACTGTGACCAAATCTGCTGAAGAGAAATAACTCTCTTTCGTGTTGTTGCTCCTCACTGGAAGTATATGGATGTAGAACACAACGAGAACCGAGCAGGTCCAGGAGACTAACTTTTCCTTTGTGGTTAGATGTCAAACAGTTTCCTCTGATCCTCCATCATTCTTTTCCACAAGTTAATGAGCTCAAGGGGCTGGACCGTGGAAGAACCCATTTCAGGCTCCAGCTAGGAAGTTCTCCCTGAGACTTAGAGATACTTGGTGTGTGGCCAGCAGAAGGAAGGAGAGCTGGGGAACAAAACGTGCTGGAAGCTTTGCTAGGCAGCGATTAAGCAGAATTCGACCACTAGAAAAGACAGACCTCCACGGTTCTCAAGGGCATCTGAGGGCTGTGTTTCTTAGCAACAGGTGGGACTCATCAGCCCAGCCCAAACCCCCTTGCAGCAATTACCAATGCTGATTTCAGTTACTGTAAAGAGAAGCCGGCACAGTGAGACAGTGAGTCAGCAGCAGTAAGGAAATCTAGGTGACAGAAGATTGTCTCTTTAAAAAAAAGGGGGGGGGGGAGTCAGACGTGGTGGTTCCGGCAATCTTAACGATGAGGAGTGAGGAACTCAAAGCCAGTCTCAGCTACACAGTCCGTCTGGGGCCAGCTTCAGGCTTTTGAAACCCATCTTTTATTATATTTATTTACTATTGTGTGTGTTTGGGGGTGGTGGTGCATACACCAATGTGTGTGTTAGAGGACAACCTGATGGAGCTGGTTCTCTTCCTCCACCACGTGGATGGCATGGGCAGAACTCCGTTCATTGGGTTTGGGAACGTCACTGAGTCATTCCGTAGAACCCCCCCCCCCCAAAACAATCTCTCTCTCTCTTCCATCCTTTCTGCCTTCCTCCCTCCTCCTCTTCTCTTCCTCCACTTCCTGGAAGTGAGAATGCAATGTTTATGGGTTTTCCTCTAACATGAAAGAGCCTAGTGTAGAGGTACACACCTATGATCTCAGATACTCAGGAGATTGAGACAGGGAGTGGGCGGGGTGGGGGTGCAGATCAACTGAGCCCAGGAGTGGAAAACTACTGGATAGTCCTGGGCAACATACTGAGACCCTGTCTCAAGCAAAATGGGAAGACAACAGGAGAGAGAGGGACGCGGAAGGCATAGAGGGAAGGGAAGGGAACCCAACAGACAACTAGACATGATCTGGTTTTGCGTTTAGTAACCCCTAAAGACCCACAGTACCAAAAAAGATAAGAATTAATATCTCTTTGAAAACAGCTACCCACTTGCTCTGGATTCAAAACCCATAAGCCCTACAGATGTCCATCAGACAATTCTTTCAAATTTTCTTTGAAATTCATATATTCACATATGAACATTTGGAAATTCATATAATTTACACATAAAATGTTAAGGAAACATGGTATTTAAGTGCGGAATTGACTTCTGAGGCGGCGGCACTGAACACACAAGCAGGAATGAGCCCCCTTCACTGTGTGGGGATCTCTAATAATCACTACAACCCACAACTAGCGCCACTGTACTACCATTCCTCTAAGAGCCTTTCTATGTCACAACCTGTACCTAGAGCTGTGCCTACCACCTCAGGTTCATCTGCCCCAAATCAACACGCCAAGTCATCACCAAGGGAAGATCCGTGACTAATACGCTGAATTGACGGAATTGGCGAATAAGTGTTTCCTTAAATTTATCAATGGCCCTTGTGGGTGAAAGGACCAAGCACTCTAGTTAGGTAGGGACAGGTTTTCATCTCGTCTCCATGGCTTCAAAGGCACGGTCAATTCATCAGAAGCTAAAGTTATATGAGCTTTCCTGTGAATGGTGAAAAAAATCTAGAAAACTCAGTTCACAATTAGTTAGCAACAAATCCACTGCGAGTTTTAAGATATAAAAGAATATGCGTTTTCTGATGTTTTTGATGCAACTGACTTCCTGGTGAGTCTACTAACCTCTTAACCTTTAGGATTCCACGCAGTACACGAGGGTCTGTGTATAGACATGGAAGGGTCTGTGTGTGTGCATGCATGGAGAGGCCAGAAGGCAACTTTGGGTGTCATTACTCCGGACCCCATCCACTTTATCTTGGACATGAGGTCTCTCACTGGACTGTGGAACTCACCAAGTGGGTGAGGCTTGCTAGTCAGCAAGCTCTAGAGATCTGTCTGTGTGTGGTTTTTTTTTTTTTTTTTTTTTTTTTTTTGGAGACAGGGTTTCTCTGTGGCTTTGGAGCCTGACCTGGAACTAGCGAACTAGCTCTTGTAGACCAGACTGGCCTTGAACTCACAGAGATCCACCAGCCTCTGCCTCCCAAGTGCTGGGATTAAAGGGACCACCACCCGGCCGTTCTGCCTGTCTTTACTTTGGCTCTGGTATTGCAGGAGCACACATCATTACAGCCAGTTTTATTTCATGTGGGTTCTGGAGCTCAAATTCAGGCCTTCACGCTTGCAAGGCAAGGCGAGCACTTTTACCGAGCCCCCTTGGAAGATTCTTTGATTCGAGGAACCTAAGCAGTCAACGGCGCTGGATGATTTTGCTTTGAATGAGGCGCTGTGTTTAAGAGCACACCGTCTCACAATAAACATAACTACTTGGTAGAAATTCAGTGTAGATGGTGAGGACGCACACTCATCAGAGCAAGCTGTGATCTGATGCAAGGGTGGTAACCTACGGTCCATGTGTTACCTGCTTTTATAAATCAACTTTCATTGGCATTCAGCAACCTTCGCTTTATTGCTGTTCTGTCTGCTTTTTGTGCAAACCCCAGCTAAGCGCTATAGCTACATTAGGCACAGTAAAACCGACAGGGTGTAAAATGCTCTCTGGCACTTCAAAGAGAAAGTCTGCAACTCTGGATGCAGTTCATTGCTCTATCTACCATTCGGGAGCGTTGCCTGGTTCATCGTGTGGCTCCCTATGAAGTGGGCAAAGGAACGAATTCATGAATGACTCTTGGTTTTGACAGCAGGGCCAGCCGGCATTTCCCACTCATTGAAAAGCTATTACCTCACAGGCTCACAGAAATGATCATGGGTGTTGATCATTTGTTGACTCTGTCATAGTTACACAGAAGTGAGGCAACTTGAGTCTCAGAGTTCAGAATACCCCTGTGGTTTCAGAACTGGAGGCAGCTGTAAAAGCAATGACTGGAAGCAAACACCAACCAACCCACATTGCTACAGAGACTCTACTGGGGAACTCCAAACACCTCAGGCAGCCAGCCTCTGAAAGCCCAGGTCACTGTTTATTTTGAAACAGAAAATGTCAGTTGACCAATATGGCTTCCGCCTTCGGAAGACTGGCAGTGATTTCGTGGTCGAAGCCACTCTGAAAAGCTGAACGGAAACACCAAAACCCACACTACAGCTCCTCCCAGACTGCACAGGGTAAAATATGCATGCTCCCCACCAGAGAACTCAGGACAACGGAAGTTAAGTGTTCACAAACCTTACTCCAATGAAAAACACTATTAAAAGCCAACACTAATGAGCCTCGTGAAAATTTTCTACTATGTAACAGTATGTTCAAGGTGACGGCCTAGTAAGAAAATGGTAATCAGAGAAATCCAAGCAAGCTAAATTTGCGATTGCTTAATTTAGTTTAAAAGGCAAGAAGATAGGTAGGAGAGAGAAGACTGGGCGGTGGCGGTGGGGGGGGGGGGATAGGGACAAATCCTGACCCTGAACCTGAGATGTGCCCCAGAAGTCAATTTTCCCTAGATAGGCCATTCAATCAGTCCCTTAGTGACAATCAAGGATTTAGGTTCTCTGTGTCTAACACATCTGAACGTTACATTTTGGGCAGACAGTTGGTGGTCTGAGAGCAAAGGCAGGCCCAGGCCCATAGAATGCCAAGGATCAAGATAAGCACAAAAGAGTACGATTAAGACAGAGTACTATAGGCTATATACTATTGGTATTAGCTAGTTTTATGCCAACGTGACCCAGACTGGCATCATCTGGAAGATGGGAATCTTAGTTGAGAAAGTGTCTCCACCAGGCTGGCCTCTTGGCAAGCCTGTGATGCAGTTTCTTGATTAATGGCTTGAGGAGGAAAGGTCTTCCTCACTGAGTGTGGTGCAGTCCCTGGGCCCAATAAGTGGTCCTGGATAGTATGAGAAAGCAGGGTTGGCAAGCAGTGAGGGAATCCTAAGAGCAGGCAGCACTCCTCTATGGCCACTGCCTCAGCTCCGACCTCCAGGTTCCCTCCATGATTGAGCTCCTACCCTCATTTCCCTCAGCAATGGAGCTTGTGCCAAGACTTGTGAGCTGAAATAACCCTTTCCTCCCCAAGTTGTTTGTGGTTATGGTGCTGTATCATGGCAACAGAAACACGAAGACAGGAGTCACTGCACATAGAAGTTGATCTGGTTACCCTGTCCAGGGGCAGTTTTCTCCTCTGTCATTAATAAGCAAAGGTCCAGAAAAAGTGATATAAAATTTTATAAGTACTGGAACCTTTTAAGTAGTACTCGGTATGTAGCATTTAAGGGTGTGTGTGTGTGTGTGACGTGGGATTCCCCTCTGTATGCTGTGAATACCATTAATTAATAAAGTAACTGCCTTGGCCTGTTGATAGGGTAGAACAGAGCTAGGCAGAGAAAACTAAACTGAATGCTGGAATAAAGGAGACGTAGTCAGGGAGAAGCCAACTTTACCCAGTAAGCCACAGCCACGTGGTGATACACAGATTAATGGAGATGGGTTAAATTAATATGTAAGAGTTAGCCAAAAAGAAGCTAGAGCTAATAGGCCAAGCAGTGATTTAATTAATACAGTTTCTGTGTGGTTAATTTTGGGTCTGAGCTGCCAAGCAGCCAGAACAACTAAGCGGCCTCCTTACAAAGAAGGGGGGTGGTGGACACAGGAGAATTGACATCTAAGATCCATGTGTTCAGCACTATCTCCAGGCCAATGACTGCTTCCTTGGTGAACCTCCTTTGACCTCCATGCTGCCACTCTTAAGATTATAACCGTTTCCAAGTGATTTCAGAAATCACTCTTCGGCAGGCAGTGCTCAGCCTTCTTCTCCTAAAGGCACAGCAAGAGAAAACAGCAGCAAAAGTCACCAGATGGTTGCAGCTACAGAACATTCATCGGCCATGCACACTAGCTAGGATTTAAATAGAGGGCCCAGACAGACTCTGCACTAAAGATAATATCTATTGATACTCTTTTTTTTTTTTTTGCTGTTGGAGACCGTTCACTATTACCACATCCAGCAAATGATAATCAGAGTAGTCCTTGCCATGTTGACCTGCTAGCAATGGCTACTTGGAAAGGGTTTTTGGAGGTAAGGAACCATGCAGGCAGCTGGGGTGGGAAAAGTCTATTCAAGGACCTCTGACCAGTTGGAGTACAGGCTACCCTTATAGTATCAGCAGGTGAACTATAGACTTGTATGTACATTGAAAAATCTGAACTGTAGGAAGTCTGAAGCTCATTTTAAAATGTAATGTAAAGTTCTAGTCCTTGAAGGTTATTATCACAAACTGTTTAGGATAAATAAGAAATATAGGTAAGTAGTTAGCCATCTATAAAAATCAAACTTGTAGTCAGATTAAGTATGTTTTTAAGGTTAGAAATATATTTTAGATAGAGGGGTTATCTTCAGACACTTCAGAGATTGAGAGACTATGGGATTTAAGATGTTTTGATATCATAAGGCTTCTTATGACAGTGAAACATGTCTGCTCTTGGCAGCACCAATTCACTTCAAAAAAAGGATGATGGGCATTGAAGAAACTTCAAATGAAGTTTGCTTTCAATGTGGTAAAGCTACATATTTGGGCAAGAAGCTGCCCTTGTCAACTACTGACAGTATGCTGTCCAAATTGGACGAAGGGAATACAAAAGAAGGTGACTGCCAAACTCTGCCAAGACTACATAGGAAAGCCCTTCAAAATTCCTGCTCCACAAAAACATCTATCAGATATTCCAGCCCAATGACATGAAGATGGGTGCCCCAACACTGCAGAGGGACCCTGGGCAGTCAGCTGTTTCTGTCATTCTTATAGCTTTGAAAGTTGCTTGCTCTGCACTTCCTGTTTACTCAGGTAATATTATATCCTTATTGACTCTTTCATGGAGTTGAAGATGAGATAGTTATAGTTACAGTTTTCCTTGTTACCACATTCAAAAAAAACTTACATAAGAGATATAAAGCTTATAAGGTTGAGAAACATAAAAGCTTAAATTGTGTATGTAAGAAAATGTTTTGACTTCTAAAAAGATAATTTTAGAATGGGAATACAAGTTATGATAAAAATGGTTTAGGTATAAAACTTTAAATTCATCAAGATAAGGTAGATCATATTTTCTCTGAATATCCCAAATACAAATGGACAGGACCTTGTGAATGCAATTCTTACCTGATAATTATTCTTATTGTTTTATTCTTTTTATTATTATCTTATTGTTTTTATTCTTATTTTACTATGTTAGAGTTAAAACCTTTCCTTTTTATTTAGACAAAAAAGAGGAAATGCCATGGGATGTTTGCACACTGTGTTAAGATGTATTTGCTGTGATTAGTGTAATAAAAAAGCTGAACAGTCGATAGCTAGCCAGGAGGTATAGGTGGGATTTCTTTAAAGGGAAAGGAAGAAGTGGAGGAATCGAGGCACAAGGGAGAAGTCAGGAGACATAGAGAGGAAAGAGGAGGTGCAAGACGGAAGAGAGGTAATGCCATGTGCTAGGACATAGATTAATACAATTATAGGCTAAGTTATAAGAGCTAGTTATGGAAAAGCCTAAGCTATGGGCTGAGCTTTCATAATTAATATAATTAATAACCATATATATTGTAATTAAAATAATTAACAATTAATAATAATGCCCCTCTGCCATCATTTGGGAGCTGGTTGGTGGGACAGAGACTTGCTTCGGAAGTCATCATCTGTAAGAAAACGTCAAAGATTTCGTAGCAGGAAGGTATAACCTGCTTCTACCCTCACACGCTGTGGCTTCTGGCTCTCTCAGTTCACTTATGAGAGGCACTGGGAGACTAGGAGAGGATGAATGCAAGGAAAACTCTTCCTTGGTCTGTGCATCCTCCAAGAGCCTCGTGGGTGTGTCTCTTTGTGCAAGTAGAGGTTAAAAATGGACATATCCCTGAAACAACACAATGCTATTCTGAAAATTCCTCAACTCTGGTTAAGCACGAAAAGAATAAAACTAAATATTATGATTACCCCCCCTCCCTTTGCATTCCCACCTCTTTCCCTGGTATCAGTTGCTCCACGCCAGACAGCGTGAAAGCCAGAAGAATGTCTCATTTCTAATCACAGCCCGCGATGAATGGAATTGTGTGTGGGCTGGGGGGGGGGGGGCTGGCACAGGCCCCGGTGAAAGCAATGCTTAATAAAGTATAGAGTCACACAGAAATAAAGGCGAGGATGCACAGTTGCTGCAGCCTGCATCTACTTGGAGAGGGCAGAGGTAAACACTAAGGCTTTTCTTGAATGAAACCATCAGCGGTGGATGTGTGAGGTGCACAGCGAGGCCCATCCACCCTCGATGCACAGCCACTGATGAGTCAACACACGGCTTTCTAGTCGTGTTCTAGCGTGTCGTGTGTGTGCAACAGGCTGCATACTTTCCTTAGCAGCAAGCTTGAAACAGACCCTGCCCCAACCTAAAACACTCATCCGTTCATCCATTGCACAGAGATGGAGATGAACTTCCTCAAATCCCACTAAAGCTCCAATATTCACCCGCTGTGCAGTTTTATTAAACAAGCACTGAGGAGAGGGAGGCTTGTTGAGGAAGGAGGTGGGCACTGAACCCAGCTATATGCGGTGTGATTAATAAAAAATAAAATAAAGGAGGAGCTTGCCGCTGCGTCTCTCCAGCTCCGTAACACCACGGAGTAACAGCGCGGCTCAATTTCCTTTGATTAGCACAAGGATTTAGATTTGCTTTTCAAAAAGTGTTAATCAGTTTAGCTTAAATGGATCAAAACGCAACACAGAAGTGGTTGCTCGGTTAATACAGGGCTGCTGATGTTTCCCCCGGAGGGCTACATTAGAGACCTACCTACAAAAAAACCCGATCTACACACAGTTGTTTGTTTAGAAAACATCCAGTTAAACGCTGCTGAAGCCCACGGAATAGTTTACCAAGGCAGAGCCCAACCATCATTGATTCCTCAGAATAAGAAACAGCTGATATAATGGCCCCCTTCCAACACACTTCAGGATAACCAGCATTATCCACCCAAGAGCGAAGCAAATAAATCAACATGCATCTTCAGTGCACTCCTACAAATGGCCAGGTATACATGCAAAAGCAAATATTTTAAGTAAATATTAAAAGATGGAGCTTGCCGAGAGATCCACATGTAAATTTAACTGCAACATCGAACTGTGATATTAGCTCAGTGCTTCTTAATATCTAAAGTTGTTCTGGCAATATTGACATTAGTAGTAGCAAGGGAGGAGACAGGAACCCTAAAGTGGATTTCTATCTTCCCTTAAAATGAAAAGCAACAGAGAAGGAAGTAAGACCTAGAATTGTCAGTTCTGGTACAAAGCGACGAGGAGCCGCACCGTTTCCACCTACAGGTACGCGTGATCGCTCAGCAAGAGAAGGGGAATGGATGCAGCCTGGCTCCAGGCACAATGGAGGAAGGCTTGGTGAAACTGCCTCTCGGACCCATCAGCACTTTCTTTGCAGCCCTTCCTCTGTTTCTTCCCATAGTCCCAAATGCGGGATAACCGAGTTTCTATTCAGACTCTAACGTTTATAGGCTCCCTATGACAAAATGCTTCAGTTTTCCGTTGGCTTCATATTTTAACTCAGGGCATAGTTGGAGTCCTCCTGGCTCCTGCATTCTCAGGAAAGTCAGAACCCCTGTAGTCTTCCGCAGCAGACAATGACCCTTTGCTCACTCATCAGGGGCCATAGGAGGTGGAAAGGAAAAGTAGAATGTGCTTAACAGTCTGAGCCCAGGGGACCAAATTTCAAAACCAGTGAGAAGGATGCACGACTGGGTACAAGTTCAACTCGGTGATAGTTCCTGGGATATTTGAGAATTTTGTGCTCATGTGGTGGCTCTGACTGTGTATCTCTCATAGTGTTGTGATAAACCACGAGGGAGATAGTGCATTTGCAGAATACCTGGCACGTGGCTTAGAGAACAACAACAAAAAAAAAAAGCTACTCTACTATATCCAAAGTTATATTTTTAGAGAGAGCTGGTTTCCAGCATGAAATTATTTAAGTAATGCAGGAATTAAATCTTCCTGAGTTGGGTATAGAATGAATCATGGAGAATGCTGTTCAACAGGGCTCCAGGGTTTGCGTGTTTTTCTCCCTCTCTAGGGGTTCTAGTAGAACTATACTCAATTCCATTCCACAAAGATTTGGTAGCTACTAAGAACAACATAAATTGAGCCTGGTTCTTCCACCCCTAAAAAGAAATTATATATTAAAAAAAACCAGAAAACAAATAACAAACAAAACGTAGCTAGGTCCTTGATAGTAAGCCTTGAATCAGTGAGACTCCACAAGTGTGTCTATCCCATTTCAAACTGGCTGAGCAAAAAACATAAGACAAATTCCAAAAGCAAGTTCAACTTGAGAGGTAGAAACCAGATACTGAACCAATCGCCAGCCACTGACAGGCAAAACCTTGCAGAATGGCCTAGTTTCTGGACATTTATTTCATTCTAACCAAGCCAATTGATTATGTCCATTCCAGTTATCAATTTCAGAAAGTTGGCATTCTAGAAGCTTGAGGTAGCACAGAAATAGACTTATTCTGTTATTGGAAGGCTTCAATCTTCCTGGTTGGAAAACCCATAAAATACAAGACAGAGATCAAAAGCTTTAAACCAAAACACGGAAGAAAAGGAAAAAAAAGGGAAAAAAAGGAAATGAAAGAAAAGAAAAGCTTAGAACCTTCTATCAGATGGTGAGAATGTGAACTTGGAATTTCAACTTTGGACTCACTAGCAACGCGATTCTGGGCAGCTCCCTTGTCTGTCCATGCCTCAGTCATTCATCTATAAAGTGTGAACACGAGTCAGGAAGCACATGCCACGGGCAATGCAACCTTGCACAACAGTCCTACCAAGAACACTTTCTTTCCCTGAGAAGGCACCATCTTTGTCTTTGTTCCTAATGTATAACAAACACTGCTGATCAGATGCACTAGGGCACAGAACGTAATTGCTGCAGGTCTCAGTTTTCTAAAACATCCACTGCAAACTCTTCAGGTAGGCCTGTCTGTTCCTTCAGAATATTTATATAACTGATATTTCTTTATCTTGCCTCCACAAGGAACATACTGTAGTCAGTCTTCCAAAACATGGCTTAAGACTTAATACCAAGCAAAATGTCATTCTAGCAATGCTCCAACCACCTTTTAGGTGTTCCCATCTGAGCATTCCCACTCTGCTTAGCTGACTTCACTTTTTGATCAAATACCCACAAGTTAGAAGATGATTCTAACAATATAAGGTGACTCTATTCAACTCTAGTGCAATTTTTCTGAATAATATTTATAAGAACACATTAAGAGCAAAAACTCAGCAAACTACAGCACTAGAACAAACAACTAAAGTTTACACAGACACCTCACCTGCTAAGTCTTTTTCCTGGAGGCCACCACTGTATGCTGTATGTTCTTACATACAGCATACAAGTCTTAGCTAATAGCTCTTGAACCCTGGTCCCAAGGGAAGCCAGAAGGCAGCATTTCCTTGTACTGTTGACCACACTTGTGTTCTCTACATCTCTGCTTATCTAAGCTACATATTTGGGAGGGGCGTTGAAGTGTTGCTATAAAGTCTCATGTAGTCCAGGGTAGCCTCAAACTCCTTCGTAGCAGAGGCTAGCTTCAAAAACCCAATCTTCCTGTCTGCCTCCCAAATACTAGGACTACAGGTACATAGTACCATGCCCAGTAGAACTCTACCTTCTGGCCAAGGCCTGGGCAAATTCTCTCTTCTCCTTTGCCTCCCTTGACTGGCCCTAGGCCCTGATGGGGTTGCTGTTGGCATCTAGCATGTACTTTCCGGTGCCTTAATTAGTAAGCAGGACAACCAGGGTACAAACCCCAGCTAGCCCACACCTATGTTCTCTTCCTAGTTATTGATCCAATCATTTTCAGAGGTAAAACCCATCCTTGATGATATTAATATGGTTGATCCAAACATATTATGTCTAGACCCAGAGGTGGCTTACAAGAAGTTCCTGTAGCCATGAGGGGAATGAAAGCAAAAGTTATAAGAATTGTCTAGAAAGGGAAGAGTCCTTCTCTACCCTTTTTCAATGGTATGGAATGAAGTTGTGGTAGGTGGAGCTGGGGCAGTGATCTTTATTTTAAAAATGGAAGTCACGAGTTTAATATGATGGGGCAATAAAACTCAAGGATGCAAGTCCCTGGGGTTCATGGAGCCTACTTCCCAGTCTCCAGCCATCTACTTTCTGGCAAGTAAGAAAGGAAATCCTGTTTTACTTGAACCACAGTTTCTCTGAAATTTCTGACACTCTTACCCATCACCTTCATCAATACTGTAACTAATTCAATTTTTTTAATTAGTGTGTGTGTGTGTGTGTGTGTATGATTGTGTGTGTGTGTGTGTGTATGTGTGTGATGTATGGGGGCCTATGCACATCCATGGAAGTTAGAGAACAAGAAGCAATTCTCTCCTTCCACCGTAGGTTCTGGAGCTCAAACTCCACCATCATCAGGGTTCTGTGGAGAGTGCTTTTAGTCCACTGAGCCATCCCAAGTATTTAAAACGTATATGGTGCATTAAGTAAAAACACATAACTAACAGTTTTGGTTGAGAGTCTCCTTGCACTATATCCTTGCACTATAACCTGTGTTGGGACCAGCATTTTAATTAAAATATGCAGCCAGGAGGCCGGCCATAACTTCCCTGAGGAGGTGGAGTTGTTTTCGCCGATGATTTCACATTTCCCAGGACTTGCCTAGAGCCCAGCTCTGGGGACTCCAATAAGACTCTGATGGGCTTAACAACCTAACTACTTTATCCTCACAGTGATGTGGCAACTTCTGATGTTGGCAATCACTATTTACCCCAACACCATGACTATACACAAAGTGTTCCACGTAGTACACCTTTTTGGATACTGCTAGAAGACATGTGTCTCTCTTCCTTCCAGCCTCAGAAAACAGCATCCCCCAAATAACTTCTCTCTCAGTGGTCTTGTCTGATGGAAGGACAGCAATATGGCAAAGTTAAGGCATCATCATCATCATCATCATCATCATCATCACAGGTCTAGCTCCAGAGGAACAGTCACAGACTCCTTGTTCTGCCTCATGCTCACGATACTCATGTTAGCTAATTACCCAGCTTAGTCAGAGAAACCTATAGCTGAACTTTAGCAAATAATTAGAGGTTTTACATGAACAAAACAATTATTTCCCTTAGAAGGTCATTTTAAGCAAGCTTGAGGAGTGGGTGAAAAAAAAAGAGGTTTTCCAAATAAACTAAGGAGCATATATATCAACACTACCTTAATTGTCATATAGTATTACTCACTAATGTTGATCAAGTATATGTCAAAAATCTTGTATATGAATATTATCAAAAATATTAGACATTGACAATGTAAAGTTTGGATCACTATCAATAGTTTTAAAAAAAGTGGTCTTTAATTCCCAGTGGATCTTTTGACAATTCCTAGACTTTTTTGGGGGGCGGGGTGCGTGCCAGGGATGCTCCTGAAATTCCTGTAAAGCACAGGTGATTCCTACCTATAAGGAATTTTCATATGTAAATAAGATTGAGAAACTGATACTTTAAATTTATGTGCACTGGTGTGAAGGTGTCAGATCCCATGGAACTGGATTTACAGACAGTTTGGAGCTGCCATCTGAGTACTAGGAATTGAACCTGAGACCTTTTTAGAAGAGCAGCTTGTGCTCTTAACCACTGAGCCACTTCTCCAGCGTCTGAAAAACTCTGATTTTTGATTGGCTAGAGGCTGGGGGCATCCCAATCCTGAGTTTAAAGTCAGAGGAGGCAAAGCCACGCTGACTATCAAGTTGGTTAAGGACCCTGTGAGCCCAATAAAACTGAATCAAGTTTGGAAATATTGATGTTGCTCTCAATTAACAAGGCATTAGCATTGGTCCCTTAGTTATTTAGTTGATACTGCGAGTTCCTCAAGTGCATCAGTAAAACTGAAAGGAGGAAAAAGCTCAAGTTCACAGGTCCTCCAATACATCATCTCATCTCCTAATATCCAGAGTCCATCTGGACACCCACCTCCATCTCTTTTTACAGACTGTCTTTCCATTGCAATACAAACACTACTATAGTGACTTCCTTAGCTGGAAGAGCAAAGATCAACAGAGGGCAATTTCTGTCCCTCTTACCCACAGTGCTCCTATCTCTAAGATGCATTCCTGGTGATGCTGGTACAAGCTCTTGCCCCCATGTCTGTAGCTCCTTCTTCACCCATGAACTCTAAATGTCGAGTTTCTCAGTAAGCTTGCAATGGTGTGGCATTTATCTACACGAAACCTCTTTGGTTACAAGGATCAACCTAAGGAAAGCAAACTTTGATGGGTTGCAGTTTTCCTGCACTTTGAACCTATGCGAAAATGCATTTGTAAATAATTTCCTGGTCTGTGAATTTATTAGACTGATCCCCATTATCCAGCGTCTTGTGTGTGTGTGTGTGTGTGTGTGTGTGTGTGTGTGTGTGTGTACTATCGTCCCAAATTTGACCTTCCTGTACTGCTTTATGCGAACTAGCCTCACATCCTCTAGACAATAGGTTGCCTCTCCTAATTGGAATCAGTTTTGCTAATCAGGACTACAGCCCACTCTACATGCAGTGCTGAGGAAGGCTGTATCCATTCAGGTCACCGGGGTTTATTCTAAACACTCTGATGGTATGTTAAGCGCTCTCCAATACACGGGAAAGTCCTATCATTAAATTTAAACAGCCTGATGATGTGCTGAACAAGGCTATGAGAACGGCAGACAAATTGCTGTAATCGGCCATGCTGTCACTTACCCTGCTCTGGAGCAGTCGTAATTGACTAATAGGATAATAAGGTGGCAGTTGACAAATCTCAAAGCTAGACTCCTTTGTTAGCAATGCCCTTGAGGAGGAAAGTCACGAAGACAGAGAAGGTGTGATCAAAATCTTTGCTCTGGTGCCACAAATGCAAACATGTGGTTCAAATGAACTCGGGAAGAGCCACCCAGCATCGTAGGTAGACAAGGGACTCAATGCCACAGGATTTATTTCGTCTTTTACTTTTCTGACATAGGTAATCTTCCCTTCAGAAGGGTTTCCCCTCATAGACTGCGTCTACACTGAAGAGGGCTCAAGCTGAAGGATTACCCTGAGTGAGGCTGAGAAAGAACCTCTTTGCATCAGCACAACCAAAACCCAAGGTAGGGACCAATGACATTGTCTCTCTGCCTTGAGCCATTTCCTGTGCATCCTGAAGCCCCTTCAATGCTCACAGTCTGGAAAGGGAAGGTACAGATTCTGGGCACTTTTTACATACATTAGTGTATATTCCTGGCATACACCAATCCAGATAAGATACTTCAATTGGCCCCATCTTTACTAAGCCTTTGAAAGAAACTTTGCCCAGTGACATCCAGAGGAAGATGACACCTACTCCCAACTGTAGAGGCCACCACTAGGCATTGCCTGAGCATCTGCCAACAAGGTCTGAAGTTTAAACACCAAGCATACCATGGAAAATTAGGTATTTCATAGGACATGTTTGATGGGAAAATCGTTACCGGGAAAACCACTTTAAATATGGGAAGAAAGCAACTTCTGCTGGTTTGGGCTGTGCATCCCTAACCCTCAAGTCTAAAATACTTCAATGTCGGATTTGGGGGTGAAGGAGAGTCAACTTTCAATAACCTATGCAAATAAACCACTTCTACAGCCAAGTATTTCCAACCAGGAGATACTCACTTGATTGCTACTACTTAGAGAACACTTGTCCGATGCAAGAATACATAGGAAGAGGAGTATTAGGGAATGGCATAAAACCTTAGGACCCTGAGGTAACAGTAAAGACCGTGACTCTCACTGGGAGATGGGGTATCACTGATGATTCTGAGAAGAGAGGGGATGACTTGTGCAAACATTCCTCTGGTGGCAGCTGAGCAGTCCAGAATTTGTGGGATGTGGAAACAGAGAAGGCAAGGAGGTTATTGCCATGGTCAGACAAGGGATGACCACAGATGGGTGGGCGAGATACCAGGAGCGGTGTATAGATGACTTCTGGATGCATCCATACGCTCCAGCAACCAGGCATGCAGATTCATTGGATGTGGACAAGGAAAAGGAGCAGAGGCTATCAAGGTTTCTGAGAAGCCTTTCCAAGAGAAAAAAAAAAAAAAAACTTGTTTTTCCTGAGATGAGAAGGCTGTAGAAAGAACATCTGGGTAGTTGCAGGACATGGTGTGTGTGTGTGTGTGTGTGTGTGTGTGTGTGTGTGTGTGTGTGTAAGAGAGAAATGAATCAACAGTTTCATTTTCGGTAAGTTATTACAAAATACCATTACAATTTTCTACCTCTAAGATTGTGTGCTCTGTCTCATATCTGGACACTCTGTAGGATATTTATATGTCTGTAACATCTCTATCTCTATATACACTCATGCAGGAAAGCATGCACGCAGGTGCACACACACACAAAACGATACTTCTACAGGCGTCCTGGAGAAAACTGAAAGTCAGCATGGACTGATGAGCAGGTGAATGACATCCCCTTCTTTTATCTTTCTTTCAGAACCAGAAATAGCCATGATTTGCCATCATGTTGATTTCTAAGTGAACTTTCTACTGAACAAACACCTCCTGGCATATCAGTACAATGAAATAAAAAGGGAAAACATTAGCATTTTCCAATCTGTCAACAAATGAAGCACAGAAAAGCCATTTGGACAGAAGCAAAGGTCTCCAAGAACAAGTCAGCCATGCTGTTAATATTTCAGAGCTAGAGAAATCTGCTCCATGCCAAGGCCATATTGGAGGTCTTTAGGGAGAAAGACATCGGGGGAAAAAAAAAAGATCCCTAGGATCCACTGAGGATTGCTGTGTGAAAATGGACTTGGATCTGTGAGGCAAGAAGTATTCAGGCTGACCACTGTGGGATGCAGCCTAGCCATCTGAAGTGTTGGCACTCAGGAAGGATGCTAAGCCCCCCATGGAGCACAGCATGTGAGCTCACCCCTAATCCCCAGTGCCTTCCATCTCTCAGGCCAGCCTGGATAAGCCATCCTTTAAAACAGGGCACTAACCACTTGCCACAGCTGCTGCACTTCTGGTTCAGAAAGTGGCCAGTGACCAAGTCTGCCCTTGACTCAACTTCATCAAGGCTCCTGAAAGTCCTGCTTGTCCATCCTGGTCACATCTGTACTACAGCACTTTAGCAAGCATCATCCTGAGTCAGTTTAGAAAGAGCCTCCACTCCAGGGGGCTGGCCCAATCTCCCCACGGTGGGTCTGATAGCATCCACTTGTAATAAGAACCCCAGGTAGCTTCGCGGTGAAAAAAAAAAAAAAAAGAAATCAAACAGTAAACAACTTCATGCAAGAATGAAGGGAAGTTATTAAGACCCCCCCTGGCCTGAGTGTTCTATGAAAATGTTACTGTTGTTAATTACCTTTCAATGGTGATGCAAATGACAGAAAATAATGAGAATGTTTACCCAGAAAACTAATGGGATTTGGCATTACCAGAATAACAGGACACAGGCAGAGCTCTCATTTTTCTGTGCCTGGCTCTGCAGACCCGCTACAAGGATTTCAAGCCGGAAACTAATCGTGTTCTCCTTTAGAGTCAATGAAACAAATACCATTTGCTTCCTTCCTGCCTGGCACCGCCACTCACATCCAAAGCGACTTTCATTAGCGACCACTCAGAACTGTAGGTGCCCATGGGCATGCCCCAACACTCAGCTATAGTCCACACTGCTCCACTGTGGTGCACATAACGTAGCTTCCTGAAAGTCCTCAACTGGCATGTGACAAAAGCATCAACGCTGTAAAATGCAAAGCCGGCTATGGACTTAACGCTGTACCTGGAACATCATAAGAATTGAGGATATTGGATGTTTATTCTGCTTACAAAGGAATTACTATATTGCAGGGGATTAAACCTGGAAAAACCCACACATCTACATGCATGCATGGGCATATGTACACATATCTATGTACACACACACACACATACAAATTAGAGCTTCAATTTAAAGAAAAGTGTCACTTAAAAAAATTCCCAAATTACCACGCAGTAAACCATCTCTTTGCTATAAAGTCTTCCTGTTTATATATGAATTTCTAGGCATCTTTTACAAAGTCATATAAAACACACAAATACACACACACTTTATCTCCCTCTTCTCTCAGAGAGACAGACATACACACATATGCACGAATATGCATGTTCATTCTCACTTGTGTGCCTACCCCCTTTCCTCCCTCTCTTCAGTACTAAAATTCAGAATCAGAAAAGAAATTTAAAATCAGTCAAAAAGAAAACAAGAAAACTTGGGATTTGAGCAGGAGTATATTTGGAGCAGGAAGGAGCCAGCTGGTTAGCTGGCCTTTGAAAGGGTATCGGGGAAGCAGGCGCAATGCCATTAATCCTGAACTTTTCACTCTTTTGCCAACTCTCAGGGCTTACATTACTGAGCCATCATGGAGATAAAAAATGGGTCTCCAGAAAGGTTTCCACTTCCCCAGGAACCCTCCTCTCTCTCCTCCCCACCTGCTGCCCCTTCACAAGGCAGCAAAGTCAAATCCAAAAGAAAAATATTAAAATCAAAATCGGCTTTAGGGATTTGAGGAGAGAGATGAGCGCAGCCTCTTAGCTAGGCTTTAGCACAAGATTCCTCCTCTAAAGTCTCCTTAATTACATCCAGGGAAAGAGCAGGGACCAACAGAATAGCTGCCTTCTAAGCCCACTTCCCTTTGGGGAAGGGTCCTGACTCACGGGGTGCATCCATCCCCACAGGAAAACCATGGTGCTCCTGACTCAGTGCCCATCCTCCCTGGGTGGCACCCAGCCTACATCAGACTTCTAGCCTTGTTCCCCATCACCCCCATTTATTCAGCATCCTCCAAAGGTACCCCCTGCTTGTCATTCTTTCCACAGATTTTCCCTGCCGGGCAACTACATCGTATTTGTCAACTGGAAAGAATGCACAAGTGTGGCCATGTTTCCACAAGGCCAAAGCAGCAGACAGTTTAAAAGGGAGTAATTGCAGCAGACTTGTTCGGTCCATCCTAGCTAAACACGAGTATTTCCTCAGTAATCTACAGCCTGTCCAAATGCTCAAGGTCTAAGGAAGACCATTAAACAACACCCAGCTGAGCACAGAGCGTAGATATAGCCCTGCCCAGGGGAAGTGATTTCAAACGTGGCTGGTGGTCACATAACATTACCCTAACCATTGTTTCTATCTGATGTCCTTCTTAGAACACAAAGCAGAACAAGGTGGCACACTACCTACCCAGAAGCCTGAGGTAAGCTGGAGGCCAGTTGTGGTTCATAGAAAGACTTCATGTTGGGGTGAGGGTAGTAAATAAATGAATATTATTATGCCCCTTTGAGAGAGCCCAGGCACACGATCCCAAATATTGTCCTAAATGGGTGTGTTTTGAAAACTCATCATTTTGCCAAATGGTGATGGCACACGCCTTTAATCCCAGCACTCGGAAGGCAGAGGCAGGCAGATCTCTTGAGTTGGTGGTCAGCCTGGTCTACAGAGTTCCAGGACTGTCGGGACTACAAAGAGAAACCCTGTCTCAAAAACCCAACGGGAAAACAGAACTCTCACCTTCAGTCTTGCAAACTGGGTAGCTAGACAGGGAAAGCGATCTCAAAGCCAGAGAAATGCTAGGTAGCAGCGTTCTCAGACATTCAGCCCACTGAACAGCACTTCATTACCAAGCCTGCCACTTTTAGATGCCCCTACTACGTAATTATACCGCTATGACAATGTGAACCTATCTTCTCTCCCTGCTGCCCTTTTTTTCTGGGTTTTGTCAAATGTGTGAACCACTATGGGACAGAGGAAGTGGGCTACCACTAGCATAACTTCCTATGTTAGTACCAGACCCTTCCTACGTTAGTCTGANAAAAAAAAAAAAAAAAAAAAAAAAAAAAAAAAAAAAAAAAAACCCTGACTGCCCTTGTCAAGCAGAGTCGGATGTGAAGAGAAAATCCCCAGTGCAAGACAAGGCAGTCAGGGACTCCAGGTCCGAGGTATCTTAATCTATGGGGCCATTTAATCTATGGGAGAGGGTGTCTACATTGTCCACTAAGCCCAGTCTGTAGAAGAAAACTAAGGATGAATGAACGCAGCGTTCCCTGGCTGGGAAAAGGACACCAATCAGATCAGCAAAAGAGCTAGGAAACCACCACTTGCCAAATTCTTGATTTGTTCTGATTCAGAACAACTGGCCCCCAAATGCTTTCTTGCTCTGCCCTCCACATCTAAAACTGGAGGGAAATGAAGAGACTGATAATAAAGCTTTCACTATTATCCAGGGGGCGGGGGTGGCATGCAAGAGCCATCTGAATAAAAGGCCATTTACTCTCCCGTTTCTGAATACATTTATTCCGTTTTGATAAGTACACATTTACACTAGAGAGAAGATGGTCTTCGGAATAGGCACCTACTAGGATTAAATTTACATTCTCTGTCCAAACACAGGCACACACACACAGTTTAAACTGACAGAGCTATGTGTTGGGACTTACATTTGCAAACAAAAGTTAAAAAAGTGCAACTTTCAATGCTTATAAAAATAGAATTTTCTATTACTCATGTTCAGATTTGGGAAAACCCAAGAGAAGTGACCGGTTTTGATGGCAAAGCATTCATGACATTTCTTGCCAGGCTTCATAGCCAGCACAGACTTGACCCATCCCAGGAAGGGGGAGAAGTTTGTGTGTATAAATAATTAGGTAAAATGAGCTTGCAGACACCGGGAGATGAGCCTAGTGACAGAGTCACAGTGACAGCTTGCTAATGTGTTCGGAGGACATCAGATGCTCCTAAGAGTCACTCTGGACAGGATCAAGTGGGTTCCTACTGCGTAAAACATGAACATTCGGAGGAAGCCTGTGTTTAACAGCTATACTAGACTCTCTGAATCCTGCACAAAGAATGGGGGAGCCTGGAGATTGTATCCCCAAGGTACCCCAAGCCTGTGTTTGGAAGAAGCAGTGAGCTAAATGAAACCCACATGAAACCAAAGCTTACTGGCTATCAGCGTTCTTTAAACGATGCCACCTTTGGAGCTGAGGAGTCAGGAAAGTATATATCTAAGGGAAGGAAAAAAAATGGCACTTTCTATGTGGCAATCTGAAGATGGAAAACTCCATGTCCGGACATACTTTTTGTTCGTTTAGAACTACTGATCTAAATCCAACAACTGATCTAATCCACTTGGACTTAAGTGAGCACACAGTGAGGTTTAGCTCAACCAGAGCAAAAATGGAGCCAGCTAGGCCTAATGGAAGCTTCCCACCAGGTGACTGTAAGAAGCGCCATGACACCAAGGAGCAGAAATCCTAGTAGAGCAAGCCAAGGTGTTAGCGTTCACTGTGTGCCATGGGGACAAGGAAAAGGAAGAATGCCCTGACTGGAAGCCAAGACATGGTCAGATATGATGAGTGGCCTGAACAAAAGGGTATCAAGGTCCTCAGGCTGAGCAAGACATTCAATACTTCTCCCTTGAAGGCCCATGATTTTTATGCATAGTCAAGTCAGATGAAGAAGCTCTTCCATTCTTTCATAAAAGCAAATTCAAACACTTAGGTTGTATTATTACTGTCTGGAAGAAATCACCTGGGCATTGTTGCTCAATAAATTCTAATTCATGACTAAGAACGGGCAAAGATACAGAACCCAAAATTACCATTTACATCAAGAAGCAGAACATACACTGTTAGAGGACATTGGTGACCTCAAGAGGAATCTACTCTGCTTTTCAATCCCTCCCAGAATTGACATATGGAGAAAATCAGCACACTTCGCCAACACATGGCTACCAAGCTGGATGGACTCAAGTGCTGGAGCAGCAGAGACCCAAACTCCATGTCAGCACCTGCTGTCTAACTAGGCCCTGATTTCACAAGCCTTGTGTGTACACATTCAATCACTTAGTGGCCAGGTGAACCAGAGAAATTCAAGGCCGAAAGCAGGGCGAGTGAGACGGCTCGGTGGGTTCAGGTGTTTGCTGCCAAACCTGACCACCTGAGTTTGAACCCTGGGGCCTCTCACATGGTAGAAGGACAGAACCAGCTCCTGTCAGGTGTCTTCTGATCTCCACACACGTGTACCTAGACAACACATTCTCTCTCTCTCTCCCTTGTCCTCTCACTCAAAATAAACAAATAAATAAACACAATACATTAAAAAACAAGAGCAGAAGAAAGAAAAACAGGAAAGGAAAGGAAAGGAAAGGAAAGGAAAGGAAAGGAAAGGAAAGGAAAGGAAAGGAAAGGAAAGGAAAGGAAAGGAAAGGAAAGGAAAGGAAGAAAGTAAAAGGAAAATTGGTATCAACAAACCACTGGCTACAGTTTTGTTGGTGCCTACTGTTGAGTAAGCGTTTGACATTCTTTTCTTTTTTCCTTTTCCCCACCAAGTTATCAGCACACGCAGAGAGGAGGTCAAGCTTAGGTGTATCCAATCCGAAAACCCATTCTCCCATAGGCAGCATTCTCCATCTCCTAATGAGAAATACATTAGCATAAGCCCTGTGCACAGACTCTGCCCTACAGAGTGGTCAAAGATACAGGTGAAACTGGAGCTCTGCCCTGCAAGAAATGCACACTCCAGTGTAAGAGCCAGCGTTTATTTACCAAGGAGTTTCTTAGCAAGCCCAGAGTGCTGGCTTAGGGAGCACTTGTCTGCTGTGTTGGTGTGATCCCTTGCTCACCTGCACGGCTACGTCGTGCCAGGCAGACAAAGTCAAACCTCCCAGGAGAACAACAGAAGGACCTAACCCAGCCTTCAGCCAAACCCGTGAAAAGAGAAGAGACGACACTGAGACAGGACGGCAAGAATCTTCTTTGCCCCCATCCCCTTTCCTCGCTGTATTAGCCCAGGAGCAGCCCCGGCTCTTGATCTTACACACTTAGCCTTAAGTAGAAACCATGCTGTTGTCAGCCAGGGCAAGAGACATTGCAAGTGCACTCAACCATCTAGACACAAGGAATTTCTTTTCTTAGCCCCTTAAGTGTTTCTCAGTATTTCCCATCAACTCTCTAACTTTTAATGGGGAGTTCATTTATTTATTTTTTTATTCCATAAAACAAAGGAACAAACAAACAAAAACACACAACCCTAGAATTTGTGTGCATTATCGCCAAGCTAAACAGACATTGCTGTCATAAATCATTCATTCACCCCATCTGTATTTATTAAGCTCTTAATATGCACGCGGCATCGAGTTTGTCTAGATCTGTGCCCAGCAGCACAGAAGAGGCAAGAGACCAGGTGAAGCTGTCCTTTGGGAACTCACCTACTTGAGAGCATTTATTTATTTATTTCTATTTACTTATGTTCAGCTGTATTTGAGTTCTCAAACCAAGGAAAGGAGGGAATGAAAAACTCTCAACAGAAAACTCCAGCACTTTTCAAGACGCGAAGACAAGCAAAAGAGAAGACAGTGTAACTTGATTCTTTGCTGCTCTGTTTTATTTGAGATAGGGTCTCACTATATATCCCAGGCTGTCCTGGAACTCAGAAGCCTGCCTCTGCCTCCCAAATGCTGGGATTAAACGCATGTGCCACCATGTTTGGCTGACTCGATTTTAACAGCAATTTAATTTCATGGCTTGTAGAGACATTTTCAGTATATCTTCCCCTGGTGAACTACAACTGCCCAGTGAATGAGTGATTGGAGGAAAGAAAATACTCTATTTTGAAACTCTGGGCTTATTATATTAATGTTAGAACATTTTATATGTTTCCAATGTGTAAGATTACCACTGAGTCAAAACTGACTCATAAAATGCACATGTAATGATTTATCGTTGATTCAACTGAACATGGATCAAAACAGCATTACTGAAAACATACAGTCTAAAATATTATTTTCCATTTCCAGTGACCTATAGTTAAACCCCAGTTCCTCTAGTTTGGGTCAGACTTTTGCTTGCCCAGAGATATTTAGTCTTACAATAAGTTGGCAGGCAGGCTTTATCAAAATCTCAAATTCTAACCAGGAATCTAAGGACAGGCCAGATCCCAGTATGCAAGTGCTTTCTGGGTTGTCAAAGGTGCAAGGAAAAAAAACTGAAAATAATAAGGTAGGTGCATATCCCCAAAATCCACACTATAAATGCCATTCTAATGACAGATGTCGGAAACAGTCAAATTCTGAGATACAGCTCTCGCTGATTTCATGTGTACCATTTCCAAAAGTCTGGAAAATAACATCTGTCACTCAAGGGCCAGTAACTGACCAAAAGTCCTTAAAAATCTGTTCATTAACGAGAACACAAGGGAGGCTGAGTTATTTTCCTCGTGTCTCTTCGGGATCTTCTGCTCTCCCGAACACACTGGGAAAATTAAGTGGCTTGCAAAGACCAGCTCAGAAGGGGAGACCAAGGCTTTTCCAGTCCTATTTCCAAGATTGTACATCTCTGGAATCAGAGTTCTCCTAAAAAGGAAAGAAGAGTCAGGTGTAGTGCACACCTTTAATTCCAGCACTTGGAAGGTAGATGGGTTTCTGTGAGTTCAAGGCCAGCCTAGTCTACATAGCAACTTCCAGGGCAGCCAGGGCTACACACAGAGACCTGTGCTAAAAAAAAAAAATAATAATAATAATGACAAGACAAATGAATGAATGAGTAAACAATTAAATAAAGGAAAGGGAAGGAGAAGAAAGAGCAACTCCAAAAGCAAACCTGGTGCTTACAATCTTCTTGTTCGATTTCGTTTTATTTTTAGGTAGGCAGGATCTCCTGCTCTTGCTAACACTCTGGAATTAAGGGGCCTAAGGAGAACAGCTTGGAAGGGGAACCCAAGACTTTTTAAGTACCAGATTCTGTTCTATTTCCAGGACCGCAATTATCTGGAACCAGAGTCTTTCTTCTAAAAAAGAAAAGAAGGAAAAACAACCCCAGCGACAAACCTGGTGCCTACGCTCTTCTTGTTCAATTTCGTCTTATTTTTAAGCAGACAAATATGTAGCAAGGAATAGCGGTAAGAGCAGGTGGCTATGTGATATTTTAAGGGAATGTGGATGAAGGTAAGATAGTCAGTTAAACCTCTTTGACTTCAGTTGCATCGTGTGGGAAATGAGTACCTCTGACGGAAAACTAAAAACAGCACCGTTTCTAAACTATTACAGAGATTGGGCGATCTTAAGTACATGATACTCGAGACAAGCCACAGCCTGGAGTGGAATGAAGTCTTCCTCACATTTGTGCTCTGTAACTCAAGTGATTCCCCAAAGGGGGGCACCTTGTCCCTGCGACAGTGACTGTTGGATGTCCTTGGGATGGAGTCCTGTAAGTAAAAAGTCTAGGCAAGCATTTTCAGACTAGAATAGGGAAAGAGGTAGGGGATGGGGAAGAGGGGAAAAACAGAAAAGAGGAGAGAACAAAAGAAAAAAAGGGGGTGGAAGTATGGAAGCTCCCCCTTATTCACTCTAGTAATGAAGTTGACTTGCTCCACGAGGAACTTACAAAACGTGGTCAAACTCCACAGCCAAGTCCTGCCATCTTGACATGGGGCCTCGCACATGGGAAGGAGCTTAATAAACTGCTGGATGAAAGAAGGTGATTGGTAACCAGTTTCTTACATCCTAAGGGAGCTATAATCTAGAACACTGGAGTGAAAAGAAGACAGTCATTTCCAAGCCCTTCACTTCTGGGTGGCTGTCATTTATTTTCTAGTTACAGGCAAGCTCTCCCAGTGGGCCATGCTCCTTCCAGGCTTTAGAGAAGAGCGTTACTTCTGGGCTGTGGTAGATCATGTATTTAATTCCAGCACTTAGGAGGCAGAGGCAGGCAGACGTCTGTGAGTTCGAGGCCAGTCTGTGCTACAAAGCGAGTTCCAGGACAGGTTCCAAAGCTAAAAAAAAAAAAAAACTATATCTCGAAAGACCAAAACATCAACAAGAACAAAAAAGAGAGCATACTTCTGCTACACAAAACCAACTCCACTGAGCCTTCCTTTGTTGTGTCTTTCCTAACAATTCCACACACAGGAGCGTGTTTGTTTCCCTCAGAGATTGGAACACACAGCAGGTATTTAACAAATATTTCATTTTAATAATTCACTTCTCCCCATAGGTCTCTAGCCTAGAGTGACCTTGAACTCCTGATCTTTCTACCACTACCACCCAAGTGCCAGAATTATGGGTGTCTGGTGCCAGGCCCAGCTATTAATTTGCTTCTTGAAACTGGATTTAATTCTTGGAACAGCGTTCCAGAAGTTGTCTAAATGATATTTTACACCATCTCTCTGCTCAACTAGTTTCATGTAAGAGTAAACAAGGTCTAGCAATGGAACAAGGAAAGGGCAGGACTGGTATCCATGGCCGGCAGGAGTAATAGATCTCATACCCATTAAAGTCAGGAGCACTGAGAATCCTTCTAATACTGAAAACCAGGAAGCCATAGCCAATCAATCTGAGTTTCACCAGTTTACACCTGTTAATCATTCCCAGGAATAAACACCCTCCAATGTCACAGCTCGGTTCAGACCTCATAGCCCCAGAGCATGTGTTTAGAAACTCTCTTAATAAAGGCAGTGAAAAATTCCTTACCACATAAAATATTCATATTTTGTATGTCAGACTTCATACACAACTGGTATGTGTCAAAACCAAATAATGATATAGACCCTGGGAATCTGAAAAATTAATGGGTGAGAAAGATCTTACAAGGAAAATACTTGTCTCATTAGGAAAGGACAGCATATGGCTAACATCTAATTTTCAGAAGGACAACGGTGACACAAGTCACCCGAGACAGCAGAAGCGAGAAGGTGTGTCCTGCGGGTCTTCCTCCACAAGCCACGTCTTATAGAGCTTTACTACTTCAAAACACACGGAATCACAATTCCAAGCACAGAGAGCAAACAAAGAAGGGGAGGTAGCTTGTGTTTATCCATCGGTCTCTTTCTGCACCAGATACAAAGACAGTCTAGATCAGGTCTGACTATATATGTCCACCTAGAAACAAACCTAGTTCTCTGCAGAAGAGGTAGCATTTTCCAAGAATTCCTTCTTCCTCCTCTCCTGGTCACAAGCTCATCTTGGAACCAGCAGCAAGGCTACTTCAGCAGGCAAATATTCCCGTAGCTGCCCAAGAGCTGACAGTGAGCTAGCTGTCAACATTTCAATAAGTAATAAAATCTGCCCTTCCAAGAGTACAGCAAGTTTCCTTATCATTGTTTATCTTCCCACCCTCACCCCCATTCCTCCTGATCTTGACTACGACAGAAGGGTTGCTACAGGCACCCAGCACCAGAGTCCTCCACAGACGCCCCCTGGGTCAGCATGAATGATGACCTTTTGATGTATGTGTTTCTTACATCAGAACTTTTGGTATCCACAGTGTAAGGAAAGTTCTCGTAAGAACTACACCTTGCACTAAACCTTCTGCAAGACAGATGAACTGATTGCAGCTTCACTGACTGTTGAGTTTGGATTACTCTGTGTCCACAGCCTAACGGAATAAAATGTATCTCGGGCTATCTTGCAGACCTCTGTGTCTGACCTAACTTCTTTGTAATTATCAGGTAAAACCTTTTAGCGTATATCAGCAGTACCCTACCTTCCACCAAACACAAAAGCCCAGGAATGTAGTCAGACAGCATCTGAGGCCTACAGCAGAGAATTCCCACCTTGGAGCTAACCCGCCCACCTGCTAGCGTCATCAATGTATTTTAAAGGGGTCTTGTTTGGCTTTCTTTGTTAGGTGGCTATAAAACCTTCACGGAAACTGCTACCACACTGAACATGGAATTTAGGGTGAACTGTGTCTGTGTTCCTGGGCGCTAGTCACTGAAGTCTGGCTCCAGAATAAACCATCTCTTATTCCCCTCGAGGGAGGGCTGGGTTTTTGCAGTGACAGTGGAGGCATCATGGCTCCTATGCTTCCTGCTGAGCGCACCAGCACTTTCACCAGGGACACTTGAAAAACGAAAAGCTCAATTCATTATTAACGCTGGAAAATGAATGTTCTGAATGAGAAACGGGCTCTCAGTTTGCCGTTCTTTGAGGAGCCAAAAGTGATGGCATGTCGTGTAGCGATCTATGAAATACAGTGTGAAGGCCATTGTCACAAAACAAACCCATTCTAGGTCTTCCTGACTACGTTCACATTTAAAACAAATCACCTTAGAATTATTTCTCTGTGATTAGGAGGTGCTCACTTCTGAGAGCAACTCATAAAGCTTGGTGATCAGCTTTTTAAAAGTTCAGGTTTTATATGCCTATAAAATACACCTGTCCCTGTCCCCCATGGAATGGTTCATTAGTTCATTTGTTTGCGTTTTTTTTTTCTTTTTTCTCTTTTTTCTTTTACACTTGAACTTTTCAATTTACTAACTAAGGGTGGCTCTGAGACATTTTAGAAGAAGGTAAGCATTTACTTCCTTGTTCATAACAACAAAGGGCAATCTATTAACTCAACTAGGATCTAAACTTTAAAGAAATAATTTCTTGGTTCATTTACACCAAACATTAAAGTTTCTGGTAACTTGGGCAATAGTTATTTGTTATAGAGAAATAAGCTTGTATGTATGCTGGGGTGGGGGTGGGGATCTAAATAAAGAAATGCTGCTACTAATAATCTAGAATTAGGAAGAACTCAAGAGAACTCTTTTCTAGAACTGGATTTACAAGAAATAAATTAAAGTTAAGACTATTTCCTATCTACTACAGATTAGTCTCTTAAGAATTCAAGGATCAGATAATAAAAGCTTAGAAACAGTGGGACACAGGACTTGTGGGACTAAACACTGTCTAGCAGACTATAAACAGCTAGGTCATGAGGAAGATGGGCAGTCTTGGGGGTCCACACACCAGGCCCTCCAACAAGGGAATCTGGCAGAGTCTGATTGTTGTGCGAATGTTGATCAAACATAAAACAAAATGAGAACAGAAAAACCCAAACAAGCCTTTCTAGAATTTACTTTTCTGTCTTAGGAGTCACTACGTCAAATGACGATAAACCCCTGGCAGCCCACCCAGGGACAGCCTCACGCACACATGCACGCACACATGCACGCACACACGCAAGCATGCACGAGTGCTGATACCTTTGAATTCCAGTGTTGAGCTCTCGTCTGTAAAATGGACTAACAGGATTATACAGATAACCGCACCAGGGGTGATCTTGAGTGACATTTAATTAGCTATAAATGAAACATCTAGTTTTCTAATTCCCGCTGCAGCGGAACGGCTGGACTTGGCATACTTCTCAGTGGCTTCCTCTAGTGTAGGAGATGGTCACACTTAGGAACGCTTGCTCTTTCTTAGGCGTGTCCGAGGACTTATCTACATCAGCCTCTGTAAATCAGGATAAAGGGATAGGCCAAGTAAACCCCATTTTAAAAAACTGACCTAAACAAAACAGGGCCATCCGGCCCGACATCAGTGTCTCCCTGGCCTGGGCAAGCCTAAGAAAGGAAGCCCCGTCCTTGCTGTGACTGAGGCATCCATAGCCTCCAGAGTCTTTTAGCACTTCCAGGCTTTTGAGCTTCTGGGTAAGGTCTTTTCCATGGACCCTCAATTGCCACTCCCATGACAATGGACTAATAGAGCTGTCAAAGGTAACAGAACTGTTCAAACCATGACACTGTATTATCCTTAAGGAATCTAATTCAACTCCAACTGTTTGGGAAAGAGGTGTCCTATTGTAATCCCCTTAGGAGAAGGGGGGGACAGATTTCTCAATAGGGCAGACATACCAATGGGCTAATGACAGAGCTGACATTAACTTAAATGCCTTTTCAAACACTCATCTCTTTTCCTGCTATCTATCTGTTACACTATTCAAGTCAAACAGAATAAAGAACAGGCAGCGTTCACAAGAAAAAAAAAATCTATTATGATGGCAGCCACCATGAAGGCCTCCAATACATTGTTGTTGTATAGGTGACTCAGAGCAGGATGCTTCTCAAAATGCCCCAGAGAGTGTGAGGACAGCTCTCTTGTTCCAAGGACCATCTGCCTGGAAAAAGGTAAGTGATCAACAGATAAACTAACAAAGTGTGTGTGTGTGTGTGTGTGTGTGTGTGTGTGTGTTGCTACAAAACAGCATCCCCCAACAAAAGTGTACCTATTTCTGCTTCTGTTCATCTACTTTGCCATTTCTCTGGACCAAGGGGCCAAAGACCAGCCTATGCAAGATCACAGACGCCCTGGACTTCAGCTCCTGGCTTCAGTGCCTGGTACCATTCTGGGGAGCCTTCATGGTACAGAATATGAGCAGGGTGAGCATACATTCTAGTGGGGAAAGACAGCAACAAGGGAGAGAAAGCATCAAGGGAAAGAGACCAAGAAAACAACCAAGAGAATAAATCACGGTAGGGCGTGGCACAGCAGTGTCCCATATTAGAAGGCACGGTCACAGAAGGTGGATTTCACAGAGCCTCCAAATAGGTTGTTTGGGGCCAAAGTCAGTAGAAACACAGAGGGAACCTAGTGATATTAGACGGAGGCTAGCACAGGTGGAAAGAAAGACAAGAGCAACGTCCCTGAGATAGGGGCTGGCAGGAGACAAGGCCACTTGGCCAGAAGAAACCCAAAGAGAATGGATAGAATGGCCGGGGCTAAGGTGGAGGGATCAGACTGAGGCAGTGTCTCCCACTGTGGGAGCTGGCTGAAACGAATGGGTTTAATTTCAAGTGTGATGGGGAAAACTGAAAGTTCTCAGGAAGAGTTTTAACACACTCTCTGACACCTCTTCAATTTACTCTGACGTAGGAAACTCTGACGACTTTAGTACGCATGTGTTGAAATGTTCATTTAGTGGGATATAAAGTGAAAAAAGAAATTGAAATGATCTGGTGACAGTGGCTCTAATGGAAAGATAGGGACTAAAAAGAGCCCCGAATCATTAGCAGCAGGGTAACCCGATCTAGGGGAAGGGCCTTTCAAGGTAGAAGACCTGGAAGACTAAAGGAGTTGCTGAATCCCTGATTAGAGCCTAAAATGGAAAAGAATGTGTGTGTGTGTGTGTGTGTGTGTGTGTGTGTGTGTGTGTGTGTTGGGGGGGGCTGTTGGTAGGAAGGGAGGGAGCAGAGCAGAACCCAAGTCAGTGGTTTAAGCTACAACAATGTAAATTCTTAGTTTGACAACACTGTGGCTGCTCTTCAGGGGACTTTGGTGGAGCTGGCTGGGTGGAGGGGAGAAGAGAAGCTCCAGACAGTCTCCGTCATGTTTTAGAAGTTTCAAATTATTTCCAAATGCTAAAACAATGAAAGGCTGGTTTACAGCCATATAACTGAGGGATGGTGATTTGCACTTACAACCAAATGAAAACCCTGTTTCCAAGTCTTTTTTGTTGTTGCTGCTTTTGTTGCTTGTCGAAACAGGGTTTCTCTGTGTAGCCCTGGCTGTCCTGGAACTCACAGAGATCCACTTTTCTCTGCCTCCTAAATGCTGGGGTGGGGGGGGGGGGAGATGGCGCACAGCTAAGTGGATCCCTTGAGTTAGGCCAGCTAGGCTACACAGAGAAATCTTGTCTTGAAAAACAACAATATAATTTGGAAACAAATTCACAGCTGAATGCAATATGCATTTGTCATCTATCTGTCACCATTCACTGCCAGCACGTCACTTCTCTAGCAATTCTACAGGACAGAAGTTTACAGATTGATCTGTAATGATGGCCAGGACGTGGGCCTCACAGACTTTGAACATTTCTGTCCCCGAAACGGGCTACCTGTGCGTCGGGTAAATTGTCTCAAGCAGACAGTCAATGGGAGTCATCAGTTCACAGCTCCAGGTACATCACGGAAGTAAAGGCAGGGGAGGTCAAAGTGGCCTGCTAAGGAAGATGCAGTCAGTACCGGAGGAAAGCTAAATCCAATCAAGAGTACCATTTCCTAGTCAGCCCATTCACTGAAAGATAACACATTTGTCTGAGGCCAGGACACACCTTCCTCTTCAGAACTCCAGATAAGATCATCACCCTGCCTGATACAGTATACAACCATATCACCCAAAAAAAAAAAAAAAAAAAAAAAAAAAAACCACCAGCAGAAATGCCCTGTGAAAGTTCAGAAAAGTTCCTGATTTCCTACCTCTAGGAACCACGCAGCTTAGCAAGGGGTGCACTGAAGAACAGAGACAAAAGGGTGAGAATCTGAAGTGTAGAAATGGAGGAAGCGTCCTCGGGCAAAGGGAGAAGTTAGCCTGAGAACCAGTCGTGTGTGGGCTTCCCTTTGTTTCCTAGGCTCTCCAGTTAAATGCCATGACCACCTCATCTAAGAGTCACTGTGCCCAGTGTTCAGATAATTTCACCAAAGCTTAAAAACGGGCCAGAGTTTAGGAATAACTACAGGAATCTTTCTGGATAATCATGGCCATGAGATCCTGAACCAGAAAAAAAAAAATTAATATATCCCAATAGTGTTCTTTGTGTGGCTGAGAAACAGCTTTGCTGTTGGGTACGGCTAGGACATGGAAGGAAATACATAAGCCTGCAAGGCCTAAACCTACAGGATGCCAGGCGACAGTGATAACAGATGCCAGACGGACCAAGGCCAAGAGTTTGGACACCAGAAACAAACCACCCAAGGCTGGCATCTGGTGCCAAGACTCTCTCTGGCTGCGGGACCGTGGTTATCACCACACTCTGCAAAACTGTGACCACCTTTGCTCTCAATGGTGTATGACTGTGGTACTGGCCTCACTGAGATGTTCGTGCTGAGCCCAGGGCCTGGCTCATAGTGATTCTTTGGAATTATTACTAAGTAATTTCATTATTACATTTTCTGATCTGTATAGTTAAACTATACACAAAAGACACAAAAGAATGACAGTTTAGAGGGCCACAAATTATCCTTCAGCGCAAGAAGTTGCCTCTTGTGTCCTCTGAATAGCTGGAGCTGGAGAGCATGCTCGCTCCACTGACCGGCTAATAAAGAAAGCAGAGACTCTCAACAGTGATGACTCCCACCAAGAGATCCTAAGCAGAAAAATCTATCAGTCCAAATGGCCTGTGAAGAGTCCCCACCCAAGGAGTAATTATGTCTCGCTATCACAATGTACTAGAAGGGACAAAAATCTGCAGCAGACATCCTAGCCACTCAAACTCAGAGAGCTACTCTGTCTAATAAACAGCAAGCCAAGAACCAAGAGCCATGACAGGTATGTGACTCGCATCTGGAATCCACTCTGGTGGAAGAGGCTGGAGAAGGAAGAGGCAAAAGTTCAAGGCCAACTTAGGAGGCAAGGCAGCTTCACGTTTTCGAAAGAGTAAAGCCTGCATTGCTTTTGATAATAGTTCTTGTTTTGTTTTGTTTGAGACAGGTTCTAACTTTGTTTCCCTGGCTAGCCTGGAACTCGCAGACATCCACCTGCCTCTACCTACAGAGTACTGGGGATTAAAGCTCGATGCTACCTTACCTGGCCTCTGCTAAAACGATTATTTCCATTTTTAAAAACACTCACACTTATGTATAGTTCCGTGGTCAAGCACTTGTCCAACATGGATGGGGACTTTGGATTTGAACTCTACCACAGACAACCACATGGTTACAAACAATTGCTAAAGCAACGGCTGTAACCCAAAGGTAAGGACTGAATGGATTAAGTTATCTCTGGTGTCATTTTAAGGATATCTTAGAAGATATTTGAAATAAGAAAAAAGGAGGGGGGGGGCAGGACGACAAGATAAAGAAAGAGAGGATAGGGCTGACTATAAATTCATTAAGAAACAAAGACTCCTGAAGGTATGGGAACAGGTGCTGCCCACTTCATGGCCAACAGTGGAACCACACTGCAAGGGAGAGAAAAAGAGAGGAAGAGAGGGACACCAAAACTGTTACCACTTGCCTACAAATGCCTCGCCCTATCGCTCCGCCTAGTACACTACTATGCCACGCGAAAACCAATTCCCGCCACCAGTAAACATGGTTCCATCAAGTTTCTATTTCTGAAATTTCTGCAAAACTGTCATTCTCGGGGAAGAGACATATGAACATCACTTTTCACTTTCTCCTTTTCGTCCCTGGTTTATTTATTACAACACACAAGTCCTCATTTTATTTACAACAAGATCTTCATAGCTGAATCGTATCTGGAAAGAATAAACTTCGGGGATCTGCTAAGTAGGAGAGACAACTGGGGGCTTGGGAAGGCCTATTGGGGCCAGCACGTTCCTGCTTTATGTTTTACACAGCACTCTAGGGGAGCCAGTATACAGATGGCCAGCAGGGAACAGCAAGGGAGAATGGGTTTTGCTTTGCTAGACTGGCTCCTTAACGTGAGTCATCCACGATTATACAACACAAGCACCAGAAGGCTTAGAAAGTTAGTGTTCCCGAGTCAAGACCAATCCGAAGAAAAATGCCCTCCCAGAATTTAGGAGAATACCAGGAAACCAATGCCTGTCTGAACAGCCCTGGGCATCATGTCAAGGATATGAGCTAGATTCTGGGTAATTACAGTATAGCACAGAACTAAGATCACCTATGATGATATAACACTGAGCACTTATTAACAGGCACCGAGGTAGACCAAAAAAAAAAAAAAAAAAATCCTAGCCTGTCTAAGGTTCCTAGTCCCCACCTGGCCTGTCTCACCCATCACCAGAAACATCAAAACTGACAGAGTGCAGAGAATGGTCTAGAAACTGAAGCCTGAGCTTGCCTCTAGTCCTGGAACCCCAACGTATGATGATTAATTAAGGGAACCATTTTATTCTCATACTCTGTCTTCTTGCCCTCCTTCTACACACACACACACACACACACACTACTCATCTCTCTCCCCCTCTCATATACCTCTGCCGTTATTTCAGAACCTGTAGGGTAAACTCTCCTCCTCACCATTTGTCACATATAAAATCAGAACCAAAGAGTTCTTTCCCCAACCCCCTTTCCAGAGACTGACAAGGAGCTTCTAGCCTCTCCCTTGGCTAACAACCCCATGATTCATGCCATTCATGGCTCCATCAGCAAAGACCGAATCTGGGGACCTGCTTCCCTCAGCTGCACACTCCAGGAGGGAAGCACTCAGTGGGAACGATAACTCCTTGGATCGACGCCAATGACATTCCATAATAATAGGGGCTGAGTACATTACATTCCGCAAAATAATTCCATAACCATTATCTCATTTGCTCATTACAACAATATTGGAAGAATGTATAACTCACTTCATTTTTTTCCAGTGAGAAACCTAGGGCTCCAGGGTTAAACAAAACCAATGACAGAAAAGACGAGGCAATTTGCCCGTGTCATGACTTGAACCTTAGCCAGGCAATTTTAATGCTGGTGTTCTTCCATATCAACAGAATGCGCACATCAAAGCTGGGGGGATGACTTGCTACCTAAGGACCCACAAAACAGATAACAAAGTATACTTCTCTTCCATTTGTGGGGTCTGTGGAGTACTGTGTGAATGATTGCTTTATCTTGGAACTATAAATGATTTTTCTTAGAAGTTAATGGACATAGGAAGGGATCTTCTACTGAGAAATTCAGAGTGCTTAACACACTTTCCTTATGTCACTTGGCCATTCAGCATCCCTCAGCTGAGAAGAGGTACTCAGTTAAGGAGCTTGGGACCTGCTGTCCCTTGCGTTTGATCCCCAGCACCTCAAAGCCAAAAGTTTGGAAAATATTTTAGCTGTCTTTTTGACTGACACTTGAGTTGAATCATTCCATTCTACAGATATATCTGTGTGTGTGTATATANTGAGCCGCTATGGTGGGGAGGCATGCATCACTAGCTGACCCATTTCTCCTATGAATGCTATGAGATTTCTCAGTATCTTTTATATATGGTTTTTCGAGACAGGGTTTCTCTGTGGTTTTGGAGCCTGTCCTGGAACTAGCTCTTGTAGACCAGGCTGGTCTCGAACTCACAGAGATCCGCCTGCCTCTGCCTCCCAAGTGCTGGGATTAAAGGCGTGCGCCACCACCGCCCGGCTCTACAGATAATTTTTGAGAGTTCTTTCTACCCATATATGATGAGCCTTTTACGACAACCTAAACAGACAGGCAGGCATCTGAACACAACCCAGCTCCTTAAAATGCCCCCACTCTTTTCAAGTTGCACCAAGTATTCTACCCTTCGGATATGCTTACCATGTTTTCAGTTTCCTACTGAAGAAAACTTAGAATAGTCCAATCTTTTAATTCTTATGAAATATGAAAGTACCAAATACCCTTTGTGAAATCAAATACAGAACTGATAGACAAAGTCACTGTTGGAGAGGGCCTGCAGCATTCTGTCTGGACTGACTGTAAAATGAAGTTGTTGTGTGAAAGCTGTCCTACAGGGTTAGGAGCAAGAAACCACTGTATTGAGAATTTCTTTGATGGAAAATGCTAAGTTCTGACAATTCACTTTTATCCCCAAGAAAAAACAAATGAGAATTCTGTAGGGACTACATGATGCTGTATTCTCCATATCCACGTGCTATTTGTACACACATTACGGTAATGTTGCCCATGTTAACAAGGCTGTTATCCTACTGGGTGATGGGCTGTGATTGTGTCACGGGGAAGCTTCGTTTCGCTGGCACCTGAGTGCCGAGAAGACTGATAACTCTGGGCTGCCAACGCTTCCTCTCTCTTGCTGGAAGAGTATGACAATCCAGAGCGCCCTTTTAAAATTCGAACGCCAGTCTCATGGACACTGGTGTACATGTCTGCTCTCTCTCTCTCTCTCTCTCTCTCTCTCTCTCTCTCTCTCTCTCTCTCAGACACACACATGCACACTGAGGGATGGAGGGAGGGGGGAAGAAGAGGGAGAGAGAGAGCGAGTTAGCTGTACTCACTACTCAAGAAGCTTATAGAAGCCCCGTCCTTCTTCAAGAGAGGCCCACTTCTCAGCGTGGAGACCCCTCCTTTCTTGGCCATTGGTTTTGGGAATGATGATACATGCATAACCAAAACACCAGGGCAAGGTGGAAAGAAGCCTAAACTGGCAGGGAACTCAAGCTGGGTATGAGCACTTTAACAAAGTACTCAGACTTCTGTTTAAAGTTTAATACCCCTACCAAAGGAAAGCTACTTGAAAATTGAATGGATAAGAAGGAACACAAATAATTCAGGAGAGCCTATCAAAATCTATCCCCTCTCTGTAAGCGTTACCAAAGCAGCAATATCGGTAATCATGCCAACGAGAAGAAAACCAAAGGACAGAGGATGTGGCCTCCATCAGCGACAGCTTTTCCTCACCTTTATCCCAGTGCTCCGAGGAGAATCTAAAACCTGCTGGTGCTTCTGGAGCATTTTCATTCATATGCTTTCCAGAAAATGTCTGCTCCGGTACTCATCTGACTGAGCTAACAGGGCAGCCACTGACACAGGGCGCTTTGGCCAGACCTGGGAGAATCAGCACGTTTCCACCTTCTGGTGGGCGAGTAACACTGACGCCTCTTTGCTCTTCCGTTGGGTGGACTCTACCAAAAAGAGGCCTGGGGATGAAGGTAAACCTGGACGGGCAGCAAGGCATTCTGTCCCACAGGCGTTTGCTCTGAACGTCTGAATGTGTTTCCACCAAAAAGGGAACAAAAAACGAAAACACGTGTGCCCGAAAATTAACGCCTGGTACAACAGTGTCGTGAGCTCAGGCCTAATGGGAAGTACTTCGCCATTAGGACTCCACTTTCATGAATGGACTAATGCTGATGACAAGAGGACTGGAGACTCGGAGCCCCAATTTGTTCTCCCTTTTGCCACAGGAAGCCTTCTCCCATAAATGGCCCCAACGAAAATGTAGCTTTGTTGATCTTGAACTCTGGCTTCTAAAACTATGAGCCAGATAAAGCTCTCTTTCTGGAAGATGCTTAGGCTATGTATGGCATTTTGCATAGCGATTTAAAATGGTGTCATCAGAGAGTGCTCAGATCCTCCCCGTCAATAGGTGACAATATTTATTGAGTATCTCATGTGTTTTAGGTACTAGGTTCCCGCAATACACAGGTGGCCATAGCTTGGCCAGGATTACTGGGGATTAGGCGTTGGTGACAGGATCCAGCCGTAGTAAATGGCAATGTGTTGAGCTGTCTGCCTTTCCTAGGGATGTAAGACCCCAGTCAGCACTACTCTCAGCTAAAATAGCTTCTTTTTGAACTTCAAAGCTCTAACACTACTGAACGGCAGAAGATGCTGTAACAGAGGCACCTTTGCAGGGGCTGTGAAATTGCTATTTTGTACTTCCCAGCAACGCTACTTTGCAGGATTTTAATAGACTTAACTTCATAAAACTTCACAGCAGAGTCTTTGAACAGAAATAAGCTTTTGCCCTAAACCCAGAATGGCATTCCATGGACCATATTCATTTGCCAGCATTGCCCAGTATTCCAGGATGCCCACACTAAATAGATTAAATGAATACATTGATCTCCAAAGATGGTCTCCAGTAATATAGCTTCCTTCCCAGAACATATTTGCCATGCTGCTTCTTTCCGAAGCGAAGGTTAGCCATTTTCCTCCACCTCGGTCAGCTGCAGGACTTGCTCTGACCTGTAGAAAATACTGTGTCTGTGTGGGGTGCAGCCCTTAAGGGGCCTGGTGTGTCTCTGCTTTCACTCCTTAGCACTCTGACCTAGCAGCCACGGTGTAAGGAAACCACATTCTCCACTGGAGTGGATACTAACAGGGAGCCAGCCAAGACACCCAGCTGAGCTGCCGGCTAAATGCAGTCACTGCAACAACAGCCAGACTCACGGCATCTGGAGTGGAGGGACCACAGGTCAGCATGCAGCATCCCCCGAAAGCACAAATGGTTGATTTAAGTCACACACAAATAATCACACGAGAATAAGCACTATGAGGTGCGCACATGGTCAGAACAGACATAAAAACAACGTCCATGGACCTGTTTCCCTCGGTGAACTATCGGTTAAAAAGAAGGGCAGGAGGGGCTACGTTTCTTTACTTTCCACCATGGAGAGCCAAGAATGTAACTTCATAGAAAAAAATATTAAGAAGCATCACCTCTCTTCACTTTCAAGTTCCCTCCAAGTGAAAAGTAAGACGATGTCTAAGCTTTTAAGAGCTAATTGCTTAATACTCCCAAACTCAAGTTCCCAATAATATTAAGCGACTCAATTGCACATTACTCCGTGGGCTAGATAATGCAGTATTTCACACAGCCTTAATATGTACCTGTGAAGAATCAAATCTTCACCCCTTTGGTTTTTTAAATTCCTTTTGTAAAATTAAATTTATTACGTGTGTGTGTGTGTGTGTGTGTGTATGTGTGTGTGGGTATCCCCCCACACGTAACTGAGAAGAGACATGCATATCACCACAGGCATGTGGAGGGCAGGGGACAACACTGTGGAGTTC
Organism: Alexandromys fortis; assembly: GCF_014885135.2. Taxonomy (NCBI): domain Eukaryota; kingdom Metazoa; phylum Chordata; class Mammalia; order Rodentia; family Cricetidae; genus Alexandromys; species Alexandromys fortis. The sequence goes on from NW_026068161.1 coordinate 1,105,797, forward strand.
TTGCCTTTCTCCTTTGAAGCGGGTTCTGGAGATTCAGCTCAGATGAATCTTTGGTTCTATCTTTCCATCCTTAATTGTATTCGAGGGATGGAAGCCGAGTTGTCAGGCTTGCACTGCTCTGCGCACAGCGACACACGAGCTTGTGTCTCTATCACCGAGCTCTCTTTAGGGCAATGTTTGCTTGTTGACAGCAGCTCACATGATAGCCCAGGCTGCCTGAAGAACTCAAATCTCTCCTCATACCCAGGTGCGAAGATTACAGGTCTAAACCACCACCCATACCTGGCTCTGATTTGCTTTAGGTGAACGTGTGACACAAGGCCACTCAGAATCTTGACAGTTGATGGAATGAGGGTGGAAGGGAAAACAGGAATAAGTGAATGGGGCGAGGGGAGATGCTATTTTTTTTTAAAATTTTTTTTTTTAACAGCATCAGCAATTAAATCACAACAAGCATACCATTTGCCAAGGGATAACACACTCCTCCTTTCTCGTCTCCTGTGCATTTTCCCCCATGTTTTATGCCCTAAGCAGGGGCAAAATTGTCTTTTAACACAGAAAGCACCACTGAAAATAACTGTTATGCAAAACCACCTGGGCAGTAAGAGGGGCTGCTGCTCTTTATGAATGGTCACTGCTGGGAAGTGTCTGCAGCATACCTTCGCACAACCAGCTTGCTGTGTGGTCCCCTGGTGGTTCCTCTTCCTAAATGCCTAGGAAAGTGGTAGGCGTACCTTCTCAGGGATGACCAAAGCAAGAAGAAAATACATCTATTGCTAGGAAAACAGCACTTTCCCAAATAAAGCAAGGGTTCCTTCAGAGCAGGGACCTGGGCCTTGCCAGCTTGCTCTTGCACTAAACTAAGTATACCCCCTCCTCAATACTGATATGCTGTAGGACAATGGTCTGTATTCTGTCAATTATATTTTAAATAAACACTGATTGGCCAGTAGCCAGGCAGGAAGTATAGGTGGGACAACCAGACAGGAAGTAGGGGCGGGTCAATGAGAACAGGAGAATTCTGGGAAGAGGAAAGCTCTCTCTGCAGTCTTGTCCCAGCCACAGAAGCAAGATGTGACTGCCTCACCAAAAAAGGTACCAAGCCACATGGCTAACACAGACAAGAATAATGGGCTAATCTAAGTAATAAGTGTTAATAAGAAGCCTGAGCTAATAGGCCAATCAATTTATAACTAATGTAGAACTATCTCTGTGATTTCTTTGGGACTTAACGACTACGGGGACCAGACAGGACAGAAAACTCAGTCAACACTAATGGACAAGTGCCCCCCCTCCATGCACATTCCACTGCCCTAACCCACACCAGAAAAACTCTGAGACAAGCCTGTGTTTCAGATCTGTAAGGCACACCATCTCAAGGCATCCTCCAGCATTTCCCATCAAAAGGGTGATTCTTGCTGCCTTATCTCGGCTTCAAAAATGCAATTACAGCTAGCAAAGGAACAGCCTGGTGGCCATGGATGTGGTTGACTAATAAAGGCTCCAGGCAAAGCCGCACCTGCAACTCCTCTGCCCAGCTTCATTAACAACAAGGACATAGGTAATAAACACCAGCAGGCGCTGCTTTTATCTGAGGATGCTAGTGCACCATACAGAGCTCCTCGTTAAGTCTTATGGGGCTTCTCTGGAGACAGACCTGAAGAGACACATAAAGGGGAACCCTGGTGCTGACCAAAGGGAGAAAACAGCAACCCGTTCACATACTTGACAGAGCAGCAGCAATTTTCCTGGAGGACATCATTATGAACATTACCCAGAAACCTCTAATCTGGACGCTTTCTTGTAAGCAATGGCCAAATGAGAATAATAACATCTATTCCTCCAACTTCATGGCATTAGAGTGAAGATCAAATGCGGGAACAGCTCAGAGGTGCTGAGCAAACTCTGATGTCCACGCGAATAAAGGGCTATATTTATCTTATCGAAACCAAATGCAGACTTCGGGCAGAAAAATGACATTTCCAAACCCCGGACACAATGCAGGAAGACTTCTTCCAACCAGCTTGGGTATTATTTATACAAATGCAAAGTACATTTCTATGCCCATGATCACATTCCTATAGGGTGCAAGAGACGATGAAAGCAGAGAAAGCAAAATAAGAGCATACAGACACAACAATTATCCTTGATTTTAATGTTTGCACATCTTCAAGAGGGAAACAATTTTATCTGCCTAGAAAACATTCATGACAGAAGAATCCAAACTTCTCTCTCTCTCTCTCTCTCTCTCTCTCTCTCTCTCTCTGCCTGTGTGTGTGTGTGTATGTTTATAATGTGCATGCATGTTTTCCTCCTGACTGTGAGTGTGGGCATGCATGTGGCTCACGGAGAACAACTCTGCATGGTTGGTCCTCACCTTCTATTTTGCTTTCCTCTGCTTACACCAGGCTACAGGCTTCTGAGGATTCCCCTGTCTCAACCAGCCATAAGAACACTAAGGTTATAGATACACAAGTGTGTGACTTTATGTGGATGCTGAAGATTGGGATTGAAATCCTCATGCAACAGGAGAGATGAGGAAGACCACTCATGGTCTAGAGTAAAGGTCAACCCAGTCCATAGCAACTGCATGAATCAAGGCATTTAGAATCATCCTGAAGCTGTATCTTGGCTCAGGGACCTGAGTCCATCACTCAACCAGTGTCAGAACAGGGTAACACAATGGCATATATGTGTCTTCTAATTTGTACTGAAAAGGACTCCAGGATTTAAAATTTAAAACAGGTGGGTCCTGCTCTAGTTTTGCCTGTCTAGGACAAACTGCATCTTGAAACACGTTAGAAAGAGAGGTTCCAGGAAGACTTAACAGTGAATCACAGTCAGAATGTCTAGAGAATATCTAAGTAGGACTGGGGGTGCAGTTCAGGTTCAACAATGTATAAACCAGGTGTGGTGGCACAGGCCTCTAGTTCCAGGCTGTGGGAGGCAGAAGGGAAAAGCGTGTAAGGTCATCCATGCCTACTTCCTGCCCACAAGGCCAGTCAAGGATCCTGGACTTCCTCTGAAGAGAAGAAAGGAAGGGGAGGTGAGACAAGACCAGAGTAGAACAAAATTAAGTGATTTGTAGAGCATCAACTGAGCCTTTTCTGACTTGGGAATAAGATTCTCTTTCTCTGACTCTATCTTCCTAGTGAACTATTTATTAAATGCTCACTCTGTGTAGCGCTCTGGTTATTAGAATTCGCACGGAACTGACCGATCAGATCTGGAGTTCACATGCAATTAAGAGATTTACTTCGCATGTCATCAGCTCCCCTCCAGAGTGGTGTTCTCTGGGGTTTTATGTTTGGCTGCTACAAAAGCCGGCAGGAACAATGCTAAATGAGTGGGAATCCCTTTGGGTTGCTCGGCAGAACAGGACATTGAAGGAAATTATCTATTTACACCTTTATACTTCATCTTTCCAAAAGCACAAAGGCGATCAGTGGCTGCCACTAATTACCATGCCTTGTGGATACTACTGACCTCACACAGGTCTCCTTGGTTACGCGGAGTGCTTCACAGAGAAACACTTATGACTGTAGGCCAAAATAGGTAAAGGAAGAAATCAAGAAGGACAGTATTTTCTACACCACAGCCACCTGTCAAGGGAAATGGTGGGTACCAAGGGTCCAGCTATCATCTGGGCAGACATAAAACCTAACCCAAATTTTATTAAGCATTGGTAAAATAAGAACCTCTTTGTTCTACATATTGGGGTCTACCAGTTCAAAATCCATTTTGTGCTATATGTAAGTTGAGAGAGTCTATTTTAAGTGGCTCCGGATACACACACACACACACACACACACACACACACACACACATATTCCATATATATTGAAATATTCCATTTTATTGTCACTGAAGACTACTTCAAACCGCCCAAGTCATTTTCTTGACATAATCCCTAAGTAACTAACTATTGTGTTCATTTCAACTCTAAAATGGTTTTAAGTAATAACTTGCAGACATGTTTTCCATGGTCAAAGAAAACAATGACAACAACCATCCCCCAATAGAGAGAAGTGTTCTCCTACGGAAGAAAGACAAGGTTAAGGGCATTACCAATGTCATCCCGGGCACCTCTAAGCTGGAAACAGGAATGTTGTTGAAGTCCTTTCATGAACACAACGTCATTCCCCTTCACCCACGATATGTTCTGTGACTTTCCTCACACGACAGCTGGTTTAGTGGATCAGAAAGACTAGGAACAGTGCCTCAGATATATATGAATAATTCCACATACTTAGTATAGTCCTCAGCATATGACCGTTGAAAACACTAGTGTATAACAAGCAGAGTGTGGAATAGCAATAAAAGTCATCGTGGTTAGTCGAGAGAGAATGGGCACCATATTCCAGGGCTGAAGCAGAAGTATGTAAAAAAAATTCTCCTGTTCTCACAGAACAAGGAAAATAGCATGTTAACTCCTCAGAATCTATAGCACTTTTCCAGTTCTGGAGTCGGCACCAACGAGCCTGTGACGGGGAGCAGTCATCTGCAGGAGCAGCGACTGGAAAACAATTTCCATCCCTCCTGTCTTGTGAGAGCTATTTCACACGTTTCCCGTCGTAGTTTTTTACTCAAAATCAAGAAGGATCCAACAGTCTGAACTAAGCCCAAGGAAAGGGCTGTGACATCAGTAGGGGCTGCCAACTCATCCCGCTCCATGCGACATTTATTTACCCAGCCTGGCAACCGTGTGCTTATAGGAGGAGCTGTGATCTTCAACCTCATCAAGTCTTCATTGGAGTAAAATCCCAAACACACTGGCCATAGGACTTTAGCCTTATTCTCTACATCCAAGAGAAGTGGGTCTTACTATTTCTCTCCTTTCCTTTTCTCCCCTCTCATCTCCTCTTCTCTCCTTTCCTTTCCTTCCTCTGTATTCCAAATATTTTAGAAAGTTTTACTGGTTCCTGAAGCAGACCTACGGTGACAACTGCTAGAGATAAGATCTCAAGACATGGCAGGTAACACAGGACAGGGCAGGCTCCTCAGTGTTCATCCAGCTCTCTGTTTCTTATATATGTTCTTCCTACTTCCATTCTAAACAAATTTATCACTTAGGCTGCATCATTAAGGATGGAGTCCCAGTTGCATGCAGGAATATGGTGATGGTGGTACCCAAGAAGTAAGCGCTCACACACACACACACACACACACACACACGCGGACACACACACGCATGGATGCATGCATGCTCACTCACTCACTCACTCACACACACACAAAGCATTAACTACCAAAATCACCAAGAAAATGCAAAGGCTGTTCATGCATCTAGTAATAAAAGCAATAATCTGCTCCTAAAAAACTGACAATCGAGAAGGATTGGTGAAGCCAAACCAAAAAAAAAAAAAAAAAAAAAAAAAAGACCAAACAAG